>NC_133541.1:81828047-82131077 GCF_048773025.1 Camelus bactrianus
TGGAAAATGCTTTTCCCTCTTTCTAGTACGTGGTGCTCTTTCTACTTTGCTTCACTCTTTGGAATATAGCAGCTTTCCCCTTTCCAAAATATACCCCTCTTTCCCTCTTCATCTTTTTGCCAGTCTTCCCCCCTTAAAATTGGGAGACATTTTGAGTCTGGGGGAAGAGGCAACAATTTCACACGTGTTAAATGAACAAATCGTGCGACACTCCAGGCTTCCAGGGTCTTCTTCTCGGGTGACTTCTTTATGAGCACCATGGCGTCCACTTGGAGAAAAGCTATGTTAGCATTTCAGGCAGCTGGGGAAAGGCTGTGTATCACTTACAGTGAAAGAGAATAGTTAAAGCTCAGAGATTACAATGTTTATGCTGATTTTGCATCACCTCTCCAAAAAAAACCACAAAAAACAAAAAAACACCCCACGCACACTCAATTTCAGGTAAATACATTGAATATTTGAGTGAAGTGGTTCCCTTACTTGAACTGAAAGAATAATAAGAAAAAGAGAGCATTTGGGGCCCTGTAGTGGGTTTGAGAAGTGTCAGGTCTCATTATTACGGCTAGACTTTGCTGTCATGGTGAGGTTCTTCAGCAGAGCTAATCTCTTCAATTTAATAAAAATTACGTGACTATAGCCGTCAATAATCTTACACCGCATTAACCAAGATGCTGTGCTTCTGAAGAACGTTGCTCTCCCCATTCCTGCTTAATCAGCCACCAAGCTGAGAGACTCTAATCAAATGCAAACACTGAAGCTTTTATTTTTTTAATACCAAGTGAGACAACACACCACAGTTGTCAGATCTTAAGTGCTTGATGCAGTAGCTAAAAAATAAAATCTCAAATACCTCAGTTCCTGCCTCTGGAGAATGAAAGAACATGAATACATTAGAGGCTCTGCCCTGGCTGAGGAAATGTAAACATTGTTCCTATTATGGAAATGATAGTAAGACAGAAAATGTACCTTCTCTGGTCTCAGGAGACACATTTTTCATCTACTGAATCAAGTCTTTCTGGGATATGTTTAATGTATTTTACTGGCACTTATCAGTGGTACAGAATTAGAATGAAATGAAATAAAAATCTCTACGCCTTCCCAAACCCACAACGCACAACCCTTAAACTTCTGCGGAAACGCTTTGTGTGTCACAGCTGAGACCTTGAAGTAACGCAGCTTTGTCATGGGGTTTTTCCACTAAAATATTTTAGTTAGTGAAGCGATGGTTTTAAGACTCAGTAACTGTATCCTGAAGAAGAAAACATAGCCTTCTCTTTTCTTTGTGAACAGTCCTCCTCCCCTCAGTTGTGACATCACACTTGGTTGCTGTGGAAATGATTGTCCTGTGACAAAGGATTCTGGCTTAAGGTGGGGAATAAATAGAAGCAGCAAATACCTCTTGAGAAACGAAGATTCTGTGATTACACACGTGCGCTTGGTAGTGAGGGGCAGGAGAAGCAGTTCACCCCAGGGAAAGGAGAGTGTAAGATGGTAAGACACTGAATAATTTCCAGATGTGACACTTTTCAAATATTTCCAGATTTATCTTCATGAACTTTTAAGGGGTAGAAACTGTGAAGCAGAAAACCAGCAGGAAATGCAGCTATAACTCACACCTTCTATGATGTGGAGCTACCCAAACAGTGGAGTGTCTCACATCCAAATGTATTTTAATACCTACTCACCAAGGAACTGTGCTAATGAAAATTTCTTCCTTAAATTTTCATTTCCTTATTGTAATGCTAAAATAGCAACTGATTTTCTTTCAGTTTTGATTTTGCGTGGGGTTCTACTGAACATCTTTGTTTTTTTTTTTAACCACCTACATAGAATGGCACAAAAACATACACCTGTGAATAAAATGGGTTTAATTTCGCTGATTGACTTGGTGATGTCAGTGGGATGTTACACGGGCTAGACCCTACAGATGCAGAATACTAGATAAACTTGTTCATAGCAGTGGGTTATTTCACAGATCCCTTCCAGGCAACTGTGTTTATGGGAGCTGTGTCTTTCCGGTAAACTTGTAGTAATAGGTAGTTAATATAATTGACTTTGACATTTTACAATTTAAATTACTGTTTCAGCTTAAGAGGACCATAGAAAGAATAAGGCTAGCAATCCATTTCTTCCATTTATTTTTTAATTGGGAAAGCTCCAAAATTGTCAAGTACATCCATTGCTTCTTAACTTTACTTTTAGCTCCCAAATAGTCTTCTTTTAGAAGGTCCTTGACTATCTTAGACGCCAGGACCCCACTTGCTCTTTCCCTGGGAAAAACTCTTTTTTTAGTGGATGACATTTGAGTTCAGGTTTTTGGTTGTTAACAAATCAAGCGGAGTCTGACCTTTGAGAAAAATGGTGTCCCAGACAGCTCTGTCTGTCTCATTTTGTTATGTAAATAGTGAGATATCTACCATGAAGCAGGTGGCTTCCCTCATCTGCTTATGCAAGTTCAGAAACCCTATGTCCAAAGTTAGAAACAGATCAGAGATTGAGTTGAAAGCAAAGTCAAGAAGATAAGACATTAAAAGTTACTTCTGGAAAATGCTGTCCAAACTTAAAGCTTTCTGCTTATATCATGAAAGAGGGCAAAAGCATAGCTGTGGAAATGATCAGATCAACTTTGTGCCGTTGGTCACTGTGAAGGACTGAACACCCCCGACTTGTCAGGCTTGGGGTGCGTTCAGGCAACATTAGAGATCTCCAAAGGCCTGGAGTCTTAGGCTCCCATTACTGCTGGGTGACCCTTTGGCAAGTGACTGAACATCTCTGGGCCTCAGTGTTTTCATCTGTAATGTGGGGTTAACACACTTCATCTTAATGCCTTAATGGGTTGTTACAAGAATCAACTAAAGTAATGAATAAGAAAGAGCTTAAGTGCTGTAGTTTGCTGGGCAAATCTAAAGGTCAGAGGAAGCTGCAGAAGAGAAGCAGTGGGTTAGTAGCTCCCCAGGGCTTCAGAGGAACAGTCACTGCTGCGCTGTTAGATGACGTTTGCTAGGAAGGAGAGGGATGGACCTGTTCTTCGCAGCTCCAGGCCTTGGGCTGTCCAGACGTTGCCAGAGGGATGATATGTTGGGGCAACATCAGGGAATGTGTACCTCTGTTTCAGGACTGCCTGTAGGTCCTGAATTTTGAAATAAGTAAAACAGCAACAGCGTGAAGTGTTGAGCAAAACACAGCGATTATTGTTAGACTCCAAAGTGGGATAACAATCCTGCAGTCAGCTCCTTGAGGGCAGGGACCATATTTTATATGCATTTATGATCCTCCCCATCCCCAGAGCTCTTAGTTGGGCACTTAATAAATGATTATTAAATAAATGGGTTTTGCAGTACATTGCAGTGACGTTTTAAACTGGACTTCTAAACTTGGTGGGTCTTCTTTGCAGTGACCAGGCATAACCATGCTTCTGAAGTCACAGAAACGAATTATATCTCCAGTCATATAACAGAACATAATCATACTAACATCTGTTAGACAAAAGAAATCTACAAGGGTGCTCAGCATGTATTCAAAATAATAATAAAATAAACTATTTTTAAAATGAAAAGACATTTGTTCTGGGGTAACTCCAGAAGAGAAGAAGAGGGTAAATGGGTTATTGGTATCAACCGAGTACTCCAGTGGAACTGGATAATTCAAATGCAAAGGATGCAGGGTTGGAGCTGGATGAACATCATTGCTTCAGATGCTGCACTGAAACCCTGGGGAAGCGGGAGGGCCTGCGTCGGGCGGTACACTCCTCCCACAGGAGTCCCCCACTGGAGAGGGACCAGTCAGTTGGTTTCCCCACCCTGGGATATTGAAATGCCTTCCTCTGCCAACCCTGGGGCCTTCTGCTCTCACCAGTTGAAAACGGGGCATTAGTAATGAAAACAGTATCTGAAAAGCCTTCTGCATTGATTCATTAACCGCCAGCTATTTCTCACCAGTCATGAGGTGCTAAATGGTTATTCTTTCCACCTTCCTTTTGCAGGAAGCAAGACACACAATGGCTTAGAGATTTCTCTGAAATCATGCCTTAAATTGGCAGAACTGAGGAAGAATAGAATCTCCACTGTTTCCCCCTCCACCCCGCCCCGAGGTGAGAGTTTCCAGGTGCCGGAGGGATGCTAGAAGGTCTCAGGAGGGCAGTCTGAAGCTCGTTAGAGGCAGAAGCAATGAAGAGATTATGAACAGCCCCACCCTCCAGGCCCTACAATATGTAATTTCAACTAAGAACAATTATAAACTATAAAATAAGGGAAGTCCAGCATGGTTCTGATTTTTCCTAGAATGACCGTGTCAATGCGTTTTGAAATTTCAAACATCACATTCCTTATTTAAATAATGCTTTCTGGTAGTCCTGCTCGTGGGTTCTCTACCGTTGCCTCTAGTCTGCACGGGGGGCCCAGCGCCAGGCTCTGGGACAACGTGCCTCAGAAAAGATGCTCTCCTAACTCAAGTTTGGATTGTGATGTGACTGTCACTCTCTTGGACCAACAAGGTTTGGGCTCCAGGCATCTCGTGGCCGCCTTCAGAGAACATCTACTGAGCAAGGACGAGAGCAGCGTACTAGGTGCTGGGGAGACAGGTGAAGGAGGCACAAACCCTAAGGTCTAGTAGGGGAGAAGGCGGGCGCGTACTCAGACAGTGCACCCAAAGTGTGGAAGCATCGTGAGATGCATCGCTTCTACTTCAGTACGGACAGAGGCTTTCTGTAGGAGGTGGCGTTTGAGCTAAGCCTTCATGGTGGGTAGGTTGTCTCTGAAGTGGAGCGCAACTGGGACCCAAGGCATGGGAGGGAGGAAAATGAAGGCTGTGTTCAAAAATGGCTCGTCCAGCTCCCTCCTACTGTCTTACGCTCTAGGCACCAGCCCTCTGCTGCATTCTCGCTTGCTTCTGGGATTTCACACAGGCTGTTCCCTCTGCCCAGAATATCCCTGCTCACCTACCCAGAGGTGAGGGGTCAGAGCAGGGATATTTAGCTTACATGAGCTTCTCCAGCTCCCTCAGACAGGTTAGCTTTAGCTCTTCCTTCTGTAAGTGTCCCCTGAGCTCTGCCCTTCCCTGTCCTGAAATCATCACCCTATGATACTGCCCTATGTTTCTTTTTAACACCTAAACTGCTCCAGACAGCTCCAGGAGGGAGAGATTTCCTGCTGAATCCCCAGGCATAAAGGTGCTCAGTAAATAGCTGTTAAATAAATAGTGAATGCATGAATGAACGGGTACTTGCAGAGGAGAAGTAAGAGCGAGAGTTAAGCACTATTTGGAAGCAGGCTGTGAAAAGCCTTGAAAGACTGAAAAAGATGTTTAGAAGACATGTCAGTTTTAGAAGGAAAAGCTATTGGTTAATTCACATGCTATTTCAAGGGCCTTCTTGCCTGAGAAAGTGGACTTTCAGCACACTCTGTTCCATGTTGAGTCCATTATAGAAAAACTACAGGCTTCAAAGAGTCAGTACCTTGGTACCTTTACATCAAAAAGCACAGCTGGTCCACCTGAATTTAATTATTACTGTTTTTAAAATGAAGACTCTGTCTTCCACTATACTTAACCCCTGCATCATACAGAAATAGCTGGAAGATGTTATCTGTCCTATCAAAAAACGAAGCAAAACAGACAAATAAAAATACGTGAAATCTGTTGCACCTAGTAAACTAAGTTCCAAGGAAGAGCCATCCCCACCGCGGTTACCTTGCTGAGTGAGTACGTGAGATCTCAGGCAGCCAGTACCTTGAAACGGTTAAGTGCACACTTTCCCCTCTCACCCCTGCTCACTGGACTGCCTGTTTCAGAGCTGCTGTGATATGATGGATGTGTCTGTCTCCATAGTGAAGTGATTAATAGGCATCTGTGTAAAGCGGGCCCGGTAACCACAAAGACAACAAAGCCTCTCTGTGTCCTTTAGAGAAATATGCAAAGGCAGAAAGGAGGATGGACACTTCCTCCACCACCGAGCCAGAGCGGGCTTCGCATTGGGTCTGAGAGCTCAGAGAGATGGCAAAACACCAAGAAAAGCCCCAGAGCGGGATCCCCTAAAAATAGACTCTTGATTCTGCTTTATAGTGAGACAAGCCTCTAATTTCCTTGAAATCCTCATAACAACTTGGGTGAATGCAATCTAACAACCCAATTTTTCTTGTTTGAAAATCTTATTGCAACAAAATGCCAGCCTCACAGTCCTGCAAGGCAGTATGAATGAATGAACTCATCACGGGCCAAGCATCACGGCCGCTAACCACAGAGGGCCCGCTGTAATCCCTAGTAAGGAGAGAAGGCAACAAATAGGGGAAAAACCCTAACTGGCGACAGTTTATCCTCAAAGCCACACCCCAGCCCATGGAGATGACCACAGGGAAAGTGCAGTGGGAGCTCTCTGTGGTTATCTCGGCAGGAAGCAGCCTTCTTCTTGTCTTACGGCATAATGTGAACCAGATGGCTTAGAAATAAACTCAAGCGCCAGCAGCCATGGAAGTGGGCTCAGAGTTTATAACTCAAACTTCCCTTTTTTCTTTTCTTTTCAATTTTTTTTTTTTTTTCCTGGCAGGCAGAAGTCTAGGTACCGGGAGGGCCATGGTCTTCAAGATGTATCAAATTCATGACTGACCATGCCAAAGTAGAGGCAGCTTCCTGGCTGGTGAACATCCTTGGTTCAGAGGCTATTTGAAAACTCACATACTGAAATAACACTGTGGTTGTCTGCAGATGAATCCACTTCCACTTCTATCACCCAGTCGATACATTTTTTTGGTGGTGGTGGTTGGGATGTGATCACAGAGAGAAAAGGGAGAATGAGTATGTAACTCATTCGATTTCACATGTTTTTGTAGGGGAAACAGATTCATTTTCCCCTCTGTGCCATCGGGAGTGCTGGGTTCACTGTTCCTCCTCTGCTCCCTTATTTTAGACTTGGCACTGCCAGTGGGAGCCCTACACCCAGAACAGCGACTGAGGTCTTGTCACAATAATACAATTCTTAAAAGCCACACTCTGGAATGTTCCATGTGCTAGATCTGTTACTGTCTTTATAAAGGTAATGCCTATTTCAGATGGGCAAAGTTTTAGGAGAATTTACATGGTTTATTTTCTTTCTTTTTGAGGTTTTCTTTCTGGTAAGACTAGAAGCTCAACATCTAATAATTTTTGAAACCAGGCAAAGCGTTTCTACTTTCCACCTTCCTCATCTCATCTTCTTCCTTTGCTCTCCTAAGAGACATCAAAGCTACAAAACAAGGAAGTGGATCTCCTCATAAAATTGTGAAATTCAGGTGATTCTTTGGCTTATTTGCAGTGCTTTGATTTTTTTTTTTTCTGCAAAGCAAAGAAAACAAATAGGAGGAAATAAGTTTGTTTAAATACTCCTAAAACTGCCAACTTAAACTTGCTAGAATTATAGTTCTTGGGATGTGGGTTATAGATGTGGCCGGGTGTTACTGGTTAAGAACTTAAACCTAGGACTTTGTGACCTCAAAAGTTAAGTATTGGCTCTATAACTAACTAGCTTTGTGATCTTGGGCAAGTAACTCGGTCTCTCTAAGCCCCAGTAGCATTGGCAATGAGATGAATGTTGTTGGAAGGACTAAACAGATTAAATAAACAAATGCACGTAAAGCGGTTGGCATTGTGCAGGGCATGTATTAATGCTCAATTAATAATGTAATGTTTCTAGAATTTCTGACAAGTTACCTGCCTACTACATCGTCCCAGACAGACTATTTTAATGCTACACTTTGGTTAGGTTCAATTGTGTTAGCCAAGAATGGAAAAATAAGGACTTAAAAATATACCAAAATCATGGAAAGTGACCTTAAATAAGACAGCCCATACAACTTGGAAAGTGTCCTCAATCAGTGTTACTCAGTCAGCATCACCAGGAACTTGTTAGAGATACAAATGCTTGGGTCCTACCCAGGCCTTCGGAATCAGACTCTCTGGAGATTGGGTTAAGAAATTTATGTTTTAACAAGGCCTCCAGATGATTCGTATGCTCACCGAAGCTTGAGAAGCACTGCCCTAAATGATGTGAATAATATTCCAGAAAACACATCAATGTTTTGCTTTAAAGTCCGACCCCAGACACCAGTGAGGCAGTGTATAGCCAGACTTTCAGAATTATTTGTGAAATGAATGAATGAATGAATGCAGTCTTCCTTGGTGTTCAAAGTATGAGTCTTTAGTGGGTCTCCTGCATGACATTTTCTGTACTGTGGTTGCCACATTCTGAGAAGGAATACAAAATTGATGTGATTTCATTGGAGAGGCAGACAAATGTAACACTTCCCCTTGGTACCTGACAGAAGCTTGACATATGTCCTCAAGTGTTGTGCCACTAGTTCTGTAACAGAAATCAGCTCAATCTGCTGGAGCCGAAAGTTGCTAGAAAAATGCCTGCAGTCTCTTTGTTTGCCCTAGCATAAACACGGGGGTTTCTGATGCTCCCATCACTGTCATAGAGGCCATCAGGTACTGTTGGTACTACAGAGCCCAGGGGAGTCCTAGGTTGGGCCAGCCCAGTCAGTTCTGGGTCCCAGGGACAGAAGCAGCAGAATCTTAGGAGGAACTCACTACCGAAGAGAGCAGCCTCCTTTAATGCCTGCATCTCATGTCACCTTCAAATCGCCTTGGCTCAAATGGTGCACAGCCACCAAGCAACACTGGATAATGGTTCTGGGGATCTTTCCCCCTACCTCTACGTGATCAGACAAGAGAATAAGAAACTCAGGAAGATTCTCTTCTTTCTCCTGTGGGTGGGGAGAGGGACCTGAGCTCATGTTTTGTTCCCTAAATTAAGGTCCTGCTTCATAGTCATAAAAATGCCTCGCACAACAGTGCACTCAGCGGAACTCCGTGCTTACAGGTCTGCTGAGTTGAACTGAATCTGCAAATCCATAGACTTACATAAGACATTTTAAGTTACATTAAATTTCTGCTGTATGCTTTTAAATCATGGAGTGCAAGACCCATCAGCATTTTGGCTGTATTTATTACCTTAACAAATGTCAGAGGATTGTGTCCAGTGTTATCTATTATTTATGAATAACAAGAGGCTGGAAATGACAAGCTCTAATATGTCCAGAAGGTTAGGCGTAATGCACTTTGCTGCCCTATAAATTTCTTGACACCATTTTCCCTCCTAATAATGCATTGTCGGTGGTGACTATACGGAACTTCCATGATTTCTGTACAGTTCATAATGACCAACCCTGCCTTCAGTGAGGAAATGTAACTGCAGATAAATGAAAAAGAATGCATCTTTTAAAAAAAAAGTAAAATTAATTGCAGTGGAAAATTCCTGTTGTCTCATTAAAAAGGAATCTCTTTACGATTGTTTCCAGGTTGTTCTAGACTTACGAGAGCTTAAGAAATATTAATTAGGGATGACAAAACTTCATACTGCTCATAATTAGCTTTCTGACAGCGATTAGGAGCCTAGGTACTGTGTACCCAGTATCTCTGAATTTATCCGACTGTACTTCACTAGTTGACTCCGGGGCCTTTCTCTGATGAAGGTGCTGGGAGATTTGCACCCACATGATGCAGTTCTTGTGGGTCTGCTCAGGCCGGCCGGCAGTGCAGTCCACACGCTGTCCAGGACTTTAACTCAAGTGAGCACAGCCTGTAACCTCCCCGGGACCAGCGCGTGGATCCAACTTTTCTGTCCTCTTTCTCTGTATGGCAATGGCATGAACTATGTACTCTGAGCAACTCTTGAGGCTTTTGAGGCCGTTCTTATGTATAATGTCAAGAAAGGAGAAGCTGTCTTTAGGAAGTTTCCCAGTGTCCACTATTTTGCTCTTGCTAGACTGCTTTGTGGAGCAGCGAGGTTTGCAAAGGAACACCTATGACATGCATTTTTTCCCCCTAAACTCCAAGAAATGAGGCTATCAGAAAGTTTTGAGAAAAAACTAGTATTATTTTCCCATTACACATGGTCCAAAGTATAAATTGACTCTTCACAATTTTATTGTTAGGGCAAAACAACTTTTAGATGAACATAGTGCAGCCGAAGTAATTAAAGAGCAAATTTTTAACTACACCAGATGTTCAGTTAATACGATCATGACTAACCTAGTCCCCGAAGTCCTTGAAAGTTCCATTAAGCTGTCAGAAAACTGTGTCATTTGTGTGTGTTTTCGTGCAAAAGATAAGGAGAGAATGGGAAAAAAGACTGAAGGAGAAGGGTGGGGTAAAATGAATTCACGTCAAGGGTGATGTGGCTGCAGATTAAAGTAAGAAGTACCTCTAGAAAGTGAATGGATTTTTTTTTTCAACACCTGAAGGTTTAAGTTGCTGATTTTAAAAGAAAAAAAATTAAAGTCTCCACAATCATAATTTAAATCCTTAATTTTTTTTTTTGAGAAAAGAAAATGATGTTAGCTGAAGGAAGAAGGTTTAATTGGTATCTTTGGAAAGGAAAATTCGAATATTGGTGTGCAGATTCAGGTAGGCAGGGAGGTGAAGCAGCTTTCTGCAGGGTTGACATTTAACTTTTTCTCCTTCTACCCTTTCCACAATAATCTCATCAAGACCTCAGATAAATTCAGCAAGTTGTCAAGAGGATACAAAATTAATTAGATCAAATCTACATCTCTGCCTGCCTGGCTGTAGGAAGAATTACAGCCAACCATGTGGGCTTTGCGGTCCCTGCCCCCCTCCCCCCACCATGCTCTCATGGAAACTTCCATGTCGGGGCAGCAGAGCCTAGCACCTGACTTGCCCTCAAGGTATCTTTTTCCTTGGTTTCTCAAAGGAAAGCCAGAGACTACAAGTAGATTACTTTTCTGGCAGGTGATTAAGAAATGCTAATATAATAAAAGTAAATGGTAGCACCCTGGATTCTATTATCACTTCTTTGTCAGTTCCCCCGATTTCAAAATCTGTTCTGGATGAAGTCAGCCGCGTGCCACGTGCCCCAGTGGTTTAACCAACGTGACAGAGACAGCCAGGTCTGGAGGTGGGCTTGCTGGGGGCTTTACCTGGGACAGCGCTCTCAGCTTGGCAAGGAGCAGGTATGGAAAATGCCAGTGATGTGGAGAAGTGCCCTGCAGATCCAAAATGGATGCAAAATTCCATTTCCCAAACTTACTGTGTATAGGTAACGAATAACCCAATGTAAGTGAACATTTAATTTATTATATATCGATCATCTACCAAACTCTTGATCTCTGCTTTCTCTCCCTTCCACCCATCTTCCGATCACCCACTACCCACAGGTAGAGCCTCACCCCCTCAGCATGAATTTTCAGGCTCCAGACTAGCATTTCAATCTCAGTTCCCCTTCTGGCCCATGATATACTTCTCTCGCTCCCAGACTTCACTCTGCCCTGCTGCCAGCCGGGAGTCACCTGTGTGCAACCCCTGCTAACCTGCAAGCTCCTTGAGGGCAGGGTTTGTGTCTCCTGTAATACGCAGCATAAGGCTTCTCTGTAGCATGTTTGCTGCATGTCTACTGAGTGCATTAAGAACAAAAGGCAGGAAGGCTGCCATTCTGCCTTTCTTTGAGACTAGGGCTTCTGTCACCATTATTGCATTTTCTATTAAATTAACTATTAATTTCGTGTGCTTTTTGGATTCCAGTTCATCTCCTTCAAAGTTATGGAAATGAGGAATGGCGAGGGGAAAAGGCAGCCATAATAATTAAAGAAGAAAAATAAAAAATACAATTTATGTAACAGTTGATACAAATTTGAGGTTAAATTGAAATTAGAAAGGAACTATTTCAATCATGTCCTCGTTTAGGAACAGTTTGATTTCGAAGCCTTCTTCAACTTAAAAGTGGCATTTGAAAGCCTGCTTTCAGAAGTAATCTTTTCAATTACTCTAACGTATTTCGCACACATATATAATTTGTAGTGGCAATTCTCTGGAATTAAATAGAATGATAATATTTTTCACAGAATGGAAGTTTTACTTTAATTCCTCTAATATGGGTTATTCTAGACTTTCTAAGCGTTTAAGGGCAAATTTCCTCCAGATCTTATACTCACTGAATAAGTTATCAGCAACCTCTTCAACAGGATTACCAGGTAGCAAATAAATAGAGTACCTGTTTAAATTTTTACTTCAGGTAAATAATAATGTTTTAGTAAATGTTTTACACTAAAAAATGACTCATGGTTTATCTGAAATTCACGATTACCTGGGCACTCTATTTTATGTAGCAACGCTTCTCTTCTACCTCCAAATAATGAGCTTCTTGTAACGGTTCCCATAAATGTTCTTTAGACTCACTCTAAACTTCTGGAGATTAGAATAGTTTAACAGAGCGTAATAAAAAGGATACTAAACCTTTACAGGGCAGATACAGCACAACTTAACAAATTAAAAAATATACTAATGGACTAAATTTCCAGAATTGTATATATATTTTTTTCATTATCAGCCACAACAGCAACTTAGGTGCCAAATTTCTTACAAACTTTGAAGGACACCTTTCCTCTACCCTCAAAAACTGAAATAAGTAGACTCCAATTCAAAAGGTTAGTGGCCAGTTCTGTATCTCCTCATGTTCCCTTGGCCCTGACCGTCATGTTCCTCTCTGACTGAGTTAGCTGTCAGTTGTTAGGTGGAAGTTAGAGCCCCCTCTCCGTCGGACAGAACCCCTTCCAAGCCCTTCCTCTGAGTCCTCTTCCAGGACTGGGCTGCTCTCCATCACATTTAAAAATGGCTGTGATCCTATAGGTGTTACTAGTAAGAGCTATGCAAATTACCACGGGGTTAGTTTTTTTGAAATAAAGCTCAGGCTGCTCAAAAGAGCCTGAGTTTGCCAGCTTTTCCCCCCGGATTTTAAAGACGAGTCCCGTCCCAGGCATCCTTCACTTCCCTGACCCTCCCTGTCAGGGGATATGTGACTCTCACATTGGTACTGAGCAGGAGGACTAAGGAAAACGGGCTGGGAAACTGCTTCCAAAAGCTGTGTCCTCGGTGCATTCGGCCAAGTGTCTTCAGTTGTCTGATGCTTTTTCTGAAGTCTGTCGCGCAGGGCTGTGCCTTGCCCAAAGAGACAGCAGTGGCCATAAAGGCTTTCGGGTGCATGTTTGTGTCTTGGTGTGCTTCGTCTGTCTGGCGGCTCGCTATTTCTTGGACAGAAACCATGTCTATCTCTTGTACGGCCTCTAACTCCTTACTGGCATCCAATACTGCATGGTGGAGCCAGTAATAAATTCTGCTTGACGACTCCTCAGAAAACATTGTTGTTATGTTAATGTTACTGAAGAAATGGCAGAGAAAATACAGTCCAAGTTGAGGAGTCAGGAAGACAAGAGAAGCCTATTTTTCTTCCTTTACTACCGCCATCGGCAGTAATTTCCTCTGTACACAAGATCACCTTCACATGACTTGATAGGAGCCAAGAAATCACTTTCCCTGTTGGGAGAACTGAGATGCTTAAAAATCCTCAGTCCATTAGATTCGAAGCATTGCAAATTGTTAAAATGCAACAGCAGTTGGGCTAGGCTCTGTTACCAAATGTACTCCCTTCAGGTGGGATTTCTTAGCCTGTTCACGAAGATAGCCTGGCTCTAACGGCCTGGGACTCAGAACAGGTCAAGTTTGAAAGAGAGAAAAGCGAAAGGAGGGTCAAGTGTAGGTTGCTGCCAGGCCAGGGACCCCACGGGAGCTCAGATACGGGGAACGGGGCCAGGAGGCAGGCATGCTGGAGGTAGACGTTCCCCAGGCCACCACTTGAGAAATAACCAGCTTCAGCCTGTACTTGGATGCTCACTGTTGGTCTGGAGAAGCATCTTGCCAGATGCTTGACAAGCCTAGGATGACTCATTTCTTTTCAGTCCAAATCCATTTTCCTCTAAATTCCTCCTTGACCAAACTTCTCATCCCTCATCACAGAGCTCAGTAGGTGGACGAGAAATCAGAGGAGTGCTAGCCCAGCCGGCGGAAGGTATGGCCCTTGTTAAGTCTCCCCTTCAAAATGCCAGAAGCAGAGTTTTGGGAGGAGTTTAATCCAAACTTGCATCATCAACTCCTAATGCCACCATTCTAGTGAAACCCATGAGTCTCACCTACCATGTTATTTACTTTTAGAATTTCTGTATCCCTGTACTTCTTGCATTACTGTTTAGTCAATATTTTAAAAATTACCTTCAAAATGTCTTTCAAGTGGAAACTTTATATCACTATCGTAAGTGGAAAAAAGGGTCACTTTTCATAGCTAGAAGGTAACCACAAAAATAACACCAACCGAAAGCAAAACCGTGTTCATTCCCGCTAGCTCCAGCCACATGGCAAAGCCCGTTCTTTTGTCAAAAAGGGACAGTAGCAAGTTTCTAGATTTGTAAACTAAGACTTTTGCTCTGACATAACCGAGGAGACGGATAGAGAAATGAAAAGGGCATTAACTTTGCACCACGTGATTCAGTATTCTTGAAGGCCATGCCTCTGAGCCATCTAAATCATCACATGCAAGATCCAACATGTCCTACTTGGAGGCGGTGATGTATCTGAGGGATAAATAATTGGCTGTAAAGAGGACCGTTGATAAACTCTGTGATTTATAAAATGGGTATTTAAGTGTGGACAGTCTACTCACCATCCTTTCTAGACCTTATGAATCTCACTGGAATATTATTTCCCAAACTAAAAATTGCTGTTACAAAGTAGCTTGCACATTGATTAAAATATATTCAGCATTTACTGTACATTTTCGTTTAAATTATTCATTTGATCTCTAATTTAAATTCTGTTTCTGTATCTTTTCCTTGTCTGTAATGAGCACATCTTCTTGACTAAATATAATAATGTCATAATATCTTGTTTCAAAGATTTCCCAAAATACATAAGCTCACTACAGTTCTGGCATTTCCAGTCAGAGGGGAACATCTTTGTATCTATCGACTGTTTCACCTGTTTTCTGAGAGCTCACAAGAACTCTGTAAAATAAAGTGAAGTAGGGGATTTTCTTCTAATCTGATTTATTCTTGCGTAAAAGCAGCAGTGGTCCACGTTTACATCATACATCTACGCTGCATGGCTCCCTCGACAGATCTGTACATGGCTAATTTCCTCAGGCATCTTGCAGTCTTCTTGGAAATCAGGTTTTATAGCACTGGTACTTTTGGCCAGAAACAAGAGGCACAAGAGTGGCTATTCTCAGTATTGCTTAACCTAGAAAAGAAAGCTCTTCTATTGCTGTGGGAAGGGGGTGAGGGGAGAGAAGCCAGATCTAAAAATAAACTGGATTTTCTGTCTTATTCCTGTGTAATTAGAGCCCCTTTGTAACTGCTCATTACCACCTCAGGAGTTATGGGATGAATAAATAATATATATTTTCAAATGTGGCAAAACCAAGAAAGAAGTAGCCAGAACTGCTTCTAATTTATCAACTTGGTGATTAAAGGGCTGGCTCTGGAGGCCCCAGACATCTAGGGAGCCAGAGAGAAAACAGAGCGGCTGGCCGTGTCTCCACAAATGAATCTAGGGTTTGCAAGATACCAGGCAATTTTAAAGAAAAGCAGCAAGGACAGGAGACATTTGACAAGGCCAGGAGGGTAATGAAGGGCAAGGCCAGTTACTGGGAGAGAAAATTACTTCATTTTCTGTGATAATGCTCCTGTGTGCTCTGCAGGTCTCTTCCCACGCTTTGTTAGTACGACCGTGCATGTCTGTCCAGCCCCGGGCTGCCACCCCCAGGGAAGAAGGAAAGAGCCTTGGAACGTCCCACGGAGGGGCGGAGGGCCTGGGTCTGTTACCTTGAAAGGGGGAGGCTGAGAACAATGGTAGCAGAAGGGGGTGAGATTGCAGGTGAGGAACGGTGCTTGGACAGAACGTGAGGGACGCACAGGATTAAATCAGGACGAAAGACACAGCAAGGGAAGGAAAGAAAAAGGCAAGCAAACATACTCTGGAAATGCAGAAGTGTCTGGAGGGTGAGGCGGCACCAGGAGTGGGACCGGCCCCTGGGTGCTCAGCGTTTCTGTGGAGCAGAGCTGTGGGCTCCTCGGCTCCCTGGGCTTTGTTCAGCAGCCAGAATAAAAAGGGCACAGGACACTTGCCTCCTCCTCAGCTAGCTGGTCAGCAGACACATTTTCTGCTTAGCGGGGAAATGTGCGGTGTTTTAGAAACAATTCCAGAGTATATTTAGCTGCGAAAGCCGGGGCACACAAATGTCACATTCCCAAGAGACAATCGGCCCAGTGAGAAGAGCACGCGCCAGAGGCCCCCAGAAGACCCGTGAGACCCGCGCGTCGCGGGAGATGCTGCACACACGGATGTGACATCGTTCAGGCACCCAGGGCAGGGAATGTAAAGAAGCGAGGGGATCACAGATTGGGTCAAGTTAAAGGACGTCATCATGAGTCAGAAAAGAAAGAAGACTTTTCCAACAGAATAACGCCATCACCAAGTCATACCACACAGCGCTTGGCAAAACAAAACAGAGGTTCAAAATAAAATCATGAACAGTAAACGGAAAAACAGTTCAGAGCAAAATGGAAATTAAAATCATAAAAAAAATCATGGTCAAAGGAACATTAAGCTACATTTTTTTTTAATTTCTAAAATTTCTGCAAAACAACTCATTGTCATTGCCCCATCAAATACCTAATCAGTTGTCACAAATCAAGCTCCGATTTGACCGGGCAAGGCAAGGAGAAATAGCACGAGAACAGTGATCATGTCAAACACCCATGCAGTCACCTCTGCCACCATTGTCTGACAATCGGTAGACTGCTTCCAGCTTGGTCAGGATTCATAATAAGACCCAAGAGAATGAACAATGCCGAATTTGAAAATGATCTGTCAAAGTGTTAATTGGACTGTTTGATAACCTCCAGCCCTTGGGAGAGTTAACGATCGGAGAAAATTCCCGCCATCCGTCTCAGTGAAGTGAAGAGAAAATGACCAAACAGCTAGCTGTTTGGTTGACATATTTCATGCTTTACTGGCAGGGCTGGCTGGTTTTTCAGAAAGTCGCAGTGGGCAAACACGAAGTGATTTTTACTGTGTTGTCTCTTCTCGAGAACTCAGCCAAGACTAACACGTCTGCGGTCTGGAGCCACACATAACAAATAATGGCACATGCTAGGGCATGTGGCCTGTTGTGACATTTCTGTCCCATCACAGGTCGGCCTGGTGCTTCCTCGTGATGCTAAGAGCAAGGAGCCTACCGGCTTAAAAGAGGCTGCTGAGACAAAAGGCACTTAAAAAATTAAAAAAAAAAAAAAAAGACTGGGGTAGGACCTATTAATAAAAGTTACAGGAGAATAATAAAATCATTTAAGGGGATATGTTAAAGAACAAGTTAAAAAGGCTACCTACCCCGTCCCATTTTGGCTTGGCATTAGCGAGTGTACAGCACTCTCTAGAGATGAGCCGCCAAAAAAAAAAAAAAAAAAGAAAAAAAGGACAAAAATGTAGCGTGTGAGTCTGCCTAGAAACATTCTCTGAAAGTTCAGATGGACATATGTGTACAGAGAACCCTAGGGAAGGACGTGATGGAGATTGTCCTACAAGGGTCACTGTGGCTGGTCTGCCCTCGAGACTCCAGCCCCCCGCTTGGATGAAACTCTTGAAAACATATAGAAATAAACAATTCTGAATGGGGGGAAACAGCTCGCGACATAACTGAGCTTTTCAGTCTCTGCCTTACAAGACTGTTTTTTGGACAAGTAAAGGCCTTTTTGGTTGCAGCTGCAACTAAAGTAGGATGTGTTACCAGAAGCAGCCAATGGCGAGAAAAGAGATGACATTTCCTGTCTCCAGTTGAGCAAAGAAAGCAAGGGAGAATTTAGGACAGTTCACAGTAGAGTCCCTTTCATGTCGCGTAGCTTCCTTTCCGTTTTAAATGCATAGCAATTCTGCTTGATTAAATAACATATTTTTGTTTTAGCCGTTGTCCTCTAAGGGCAACTAAGAACGTCTCAGGACCTCGGCTCTATTCAAATTCAGCACCATGCGAGAGTGAGGGATGCCACCAGCCTGAAAAGACTTCGCTCTGCTATTTCTCCATTCACTGATTAAACGGGCTTTTACTTCCATCACACGCACTTGCCAAAGCCCGCACTGCATTCCACTCCATTATGGTGGGAAAAGAGGATCCAAAAATCAGTGAATGAGCTAAGAGGAGTGGAAAAGGGATCTCAGGAGCCAGCATCTGCTCTGGGCCAAGCCACGCCCTTCTTGGGTAGAGGAAGCTTAGAGGCTGTGTTATTTGTTTTGTGTGGTTTCTCCTGGGTTGGGGAGTAATTTAGGATCAAGCCTAGCACAGGATTGGGTTGCAGCCTTTTTTGAGACACTTTCCATCATGGTGTGTTGGAGGTTCATTCCTCAAATGCTGCTGTGATTCAGCTGGAAGCAGTTACCCAGTCCTCCCCACTTTTCCCTCCCTCGCCCCCAAGAGGAAGAGGTGCTTCCAAGGCCTTACCCTTCTTGTCTTGGTGGTTATGGGAAGACACTGCCCCCAAAGAGTCTGTGCTGTCAGGTGAATTGAGCAGATCCTTCCAGTCCAGCATTCCTCCCCTAGACTCATACCCCTCTTGAGCCGCCGAATCGGATGCAGTGGTGCTGGGCAAGAGGGAACTGGAGTGCCCTGTTTTCATCACAAATACAGTTAGGGAGAACATCACCGGAGACATCCACATTCCCTTCACTCAGAGGCCAGGAGGTGGGACACCCAAGCTGGCTGTGAAAGACTCAAAGGAGATTGCCCTAGCAATAGCGAGGCTGGCGGGTAGGGTCAGCAGAGGACCCTTTGAACTTGCAGCTAGGGGAAGAAGGGCCAAATCTTATCTCTGCCAAGCCCGAGAATCAGTTAACCTCTCTGGCCCCTGGTTTTCCTTGTGCGCAAAGTGGAGATGATGTCCCTTACCTCCCAGTGCTGGGAGGACAAACTGATGTAATGCTGGAAGTTCCTAGCAGCACCCGACACATAGCAGGTGCTCAGGAAATAATCAGAGTCCTTCGTTGGCATCCCCACAGCCGCACTGGAACGGAACGTGTCTGCTCTGGGGACACCATCTATGGCTGATGGGGCAGGTTTACGGCAGTGGGTGAGGCTCTCCCCCACTGCAAATGACTCAGCTGCCCTGAGCCTTTCTTGTGGAGCATGTGTCTAGTTCTCAGCTGTAGCTCAACGTCGCAGGCCTTCCTCTTTCTGGGAGAAGTGACTGCCTTCTAGAGGGGTCTGCTCCCACCTCCTCCCCCCCCGGAATGGGGGTCTCGGCTGCTCCGTGTTGCTGTGGCTGTGCCTTTTGTGTCTTATTCCAGCCAAGCTAGTCCCGTGGTTTCACAACTCACACTTGGGAGAGGTGGCTTTTGAGGCCGTGCTGACTGCTACAGTTCAGATTACAAGCGGATGGCTGTCTGAGACCCCGAGTAGCCTACCAGAGGATAATGCCAGAAGAATGGCTAGGTCGGGGGTTACGGCAGAAACCGGACGTTTCCTGGGAACGCATCTCTAAGCCTTCCCCTCCATCACCGCACAAGGTTAAATGCAGATCGTATCTGCTGCTTTGATCTAAACTGTCACAATGATTTAAAGAAGCCCCACTACCTGTACTCTCTGGTGGAAATAAGTATAACCTCTCTGTGAGTTTTCAAGTAGAGTCTTTGGCTTATTAAGCCACCTTACCTATAGCAGCCTCTTGAACAGTTTTTAAAAGGACATCAGGGCAACCACAGGGAATGCGTAACTGGTGCCTTTGCTAGAAAGTAGGACAGATTCACAAGTGGCTCCCGCCTCCAGCTGTGATCACCGACACACGTGATAAATAAAATACTGGCCACCGGAAAGAAAGATGATAGTGAATGCACTGCATTCTTCTTTCTTGCAATTATTGTTGGAGGTTGGATTTCCAAAAGACTTTAATACTATAAATTATAGACCATATATATATATTTATATAAATATAAATAATAGCAGGGAAAAAGCAAGTAATCCAAGTGGCTGATCTGAGCTATAGGATTTCCATGGAAGCACCACACTTAAATGTTACCACAAAGCTTTGGTAACATTTAAGAGGCCCCTTTCTGTGTAGAGTTTGGCTCCTACACAGCTTCAAACATTCGCTTTGTTGCAAATGTCTAGTTCATATTGCAACTGCTAAAGACATGTTCGTTTAAAATTCAAGAATGCATCTTGACTTTTTGTTTTTGTATTTCTGAATTTCACATCTCATCTCACAATACTGGTAAGAGAACAGGGGTAGGAAAATTATTAACCTGGGGTTGGAAATACAGAATTTCTTTTACTTCCTTTTTGCTTATATTGAGGTCTGTAATGTTGCCTCTGTGTTCTACTCTTGAATTCAACAATGCTCAAATGAAATAGATGATCAGCCTAAGAGAGAATTCAACACCCAGCATAAGCAAACAATTAGAAACAAGCTTTGTAGGGAGTTAGCAAGAGGGGAAGGGGGGAAAAAAAACCTCTCTTCCAAGTAGCAAGAATTTCTTTTACCTGAATTGATATGCATTTGGAGCACTTTCAATTTAACTGTGTTCAAAGGGCAATTTTATGGTAATGCCATAAGTATGGTTTAGGGAGAACATTTTTTAATACGGTAATCTAGGGGAAATATATGCCTAAGGGACCCATTCTCTGTAGAAAGATTTCCTGGACCATATGCTGTGAATACATGGGAAACTCATTGGTAATGGAAAGCTATGGCTATGAGAGGAAATTAATGGGGACCAGATGGTAGTTAGGTAGGAAAATGTTCTACACAAATGTGAGAAATCAGCTCCTTCGTATTGCTGGAGTGTTAGTCTAATACCCAACTCATCTCCATTTTCTGTGTGTAAATCTAGAGAAACCATGCATCCGATGTACTCAAAAGAAAAGAAAACAGAGCAGCCTGAGGTTTGTAATCTTTTAAACTTCTGCTTGAGGACAGGCCGTGTGTGTCAGTGGTGAATCAGACAGTTGGAGAAAGCAATGCCTGATTCTCCCAAGTTTTAGAACTACCGTGTAAGAGCACTGTTAAGCAGCAGTCCTTAGTTTTAAATCAGAGAGGTGTATTATCGTTACCCCTCCAAGCTTACACAGCTGTTAAAAGGAAATCACTTATATTCCTTCTTAGAACCTGATTCTAAAGGTTGTATTATTTTTGTGCATTCCTTAAAGACTTTTGTAACCAAAATGATGCTACAAAACCAGGCAGTCCTTTGTAGATATCGTATTACATGTCAACAATTTGGAACTTAAAATTTTATCTCGTTAATCAAATAAGAAAAGTCATTCTCATCAGTGGAAGATTCTTCTTCTTCTTATAATATACAAGAATAGATTTTTAAAGTTATCTTTAATATGCATCATAATGTTTCTCTATATCTACAAGTCTTTGTAAATCCAGAGGTTAGAGACCATTCAAACTACTCTGACCTATTAATAATGATTGTAGCCAATTAGACACAAAAAAGAGACATTAAGTCAGTACAAGAGGAAGAGAAAAGGAAGATAATCAGGGTCCAATTCACTAAAAAGGGGTTCTGGTATATGTGACTGGTGTTGCACAGAGCTTTTGCCCCACAGAGAGTTTGCATGGTTTACTGAACGATCCCTTTTCAGAGTGAGGCAGTGCTGGTTCTGTGGGTCACTCTGTAAGTCTTCACTGAGCCACTGAAATTTTATGGAAACATCTAGAGGACACAGCTAGAAACAGTGGGTGCACTTTGGACTTTGGGGTTGACTTCTTGGTCTACACCCATGTTCAAAAAAACCCCCAGCAATTTGGTTTTAATAATCTAACCACTTTCCACTGGAGAGATTTAGCTTGAAATGGACAGCATCGTTAGCTAAAAGGAAAATTTCAAATCTTTAGTTTCATCACAGAAACCACTGATTGAGCTGAGGGTTGAC
Organism: Camelus bactrianus; assembly: GCF_048773025.1. Lineage (NCBI taxonomy): Eukaryota > Metazoa > Chordata > Mammalia > Artiodactyla > Camelidae > Camelus > Camelus bactrianus. Next base: position 81,849,850 of record NC_133541.1, read on the forward strand.
CGGGCACTGTCCTTTAAAGTGTTAATGTGGAGGAATTAATAAGTTCTTTTCCTTTTGTAAAGACAGTAAGAGAGATCCATAAATGGGAGAGTGATTTTTTGTTCATAAAGAGCACCCCGTGGTTTAATTATTCTGTCTATAGGAGAAATTACCTGGGAGTTAGAATTGGTCTTAGTATGACTGATGAATGCCGGGGAGGTTGCTGGTTCAATTAGACTCAAGACCCAAATCTCTCAGTATCTGATACAGATTATTCAATTATAGGAAGTGATTACAGAGTATGATACTGGAGAAGAGCAGATGCTAAGTGGGTTCTTCTGAAGAGCAAGCTAAACTAGGCGGCATTTGCCTCCCGGGGGACTTTTCTTCCAGACGCCGATGGTTCACTATTGTGGCTTGAATCTGAGAGGAGAGAATGTTGCAGGTGGACGCGTTCAGTGGGCTCCTCTGCTCCGCGATGCCTGACTTCACGACAGGAGAAACCAGGCACTGTTTTCCAAATCTGCATGGCCCCAGTTTATGAGATTGCCTTCAGGACTTTCAAAGAGGCTAATTAGACACAGGGAGTGAGAGTCTCCACAGCGCTACCAAACACCTCGGTAGCCATCTTGAACTATTTTTTTTTGAATCCTGAATCCACCTTGCTTTCTTTTCTTTCCTTTTTTTTCTTTATTTTTCCCCCTTCCTTTATTACCTAGGTCTCCATTAAAAGACTGCCTCAGAGCTGTTACTGTTACATATCTTAAACATAAAAATGATAAAATGTCTGCATGTCGGTGAAACTTGTCCCCGTTATAATGCAGAAGTTTAAATTTGCCATTACATATATGTTTTTTTCTATCTTTAAAAAAACACATAAATAGTTTACCTTAAGAAGCATTTGGGGGAAGCTTGAGAAGTGGAACCTTTTCTTATAAAGCACTCAGAATATTTTGCTTATGGACCGACTGGCTCTGTTTAGTACAGGATCTGTGTGTTTCAGAGCAGGAACAATGGGATGAATCCTGCTGCCACATCATTTCCACTGTGTTACTCTTCCTTGTATACATTTAAAGAAATCTCACTGAAGATATGTCTAAATATTCATACTCCTTCTGAGCTTAAATTTCAACAGCTATACTGGAAAGTTCTGCCTAATAAGAACTTGGCATCTGCACTCTGCATGGATTTTCCCTGCGGAGGGTGCTGTCCTGAAAGTCAGCATTTTGGGGAATGGTACTGTCTGTCAGTTAAAGGAGCTATGTATGTCCTGTTAGTTATAAGCACTGTTCTTTTATCTGGATGTACTTATGTCCAGTTTCTTCTCCCTCAAGAACTCATTAAATGTATTCACCAAATTCCCTAAGGCTGGCATCTTTCATGTTACATGGATTAAAAATGTAGGGGTCATTCTCACATGTCAGTTGTCTCATATTATAGGTAGAGTAATTTTTGAAGCATCATGAAATCTATGAATAATTTTAGTGAATTGGGGCCCTGAAATAACAAAGAATGTGGTCCATGATGTTTAGGAATGAAGACTATATACTACCAAAGGATGAGTGGCTTGAAGAGTAAAAAAAAAAAATCCATAAACTGACCATATACTGTGTTGTAAGACATTTCATGATCTGGTAGAGGAGTTGAAATGTCTATAAAAAATAATGAGAATTAAAAAATTAATTTAAAATAAGTGTAAGATTTGAAAATCCTCAAGAGAGTTAGTGACACAGGATTTCCCAAATAGATTTCCATCGATATTAAATTATGAATAATGTCTTCCTTACCATTCAGTGCCACGAAGGAATCTGAAAGACAAAAGGGAGGAGAAAGTCACTTAATGTTTAACACTCTGCTCTGTGTGACTTACATACTAAGTGGGAGGGAGCTAATACAGAGCTGTGCCAACATCTGACCCCCAGCACTAAGTAAGTGCTGTTTACTTTCTGCTTGTAATGTCAGATGCTTTATATTAGGTCTGATTTCACATCCCTGTATCTCTTTCCCAAGTGAGTCTCCTCAGAGCCATGCCTTTGTTGCCAAAAGGCAGAGAAAAGGCAAGATTAGCGGAAGGAACGGCAACTGCAATTACACGCAAGCCCTGCTCCACACAGAGGGACGTGCACGTGGCACAGTAGGTGACACCTGGACCACACTTACGGCACCTCTCCTACTTCTCTCATTTCGTCCTCCCACCCATGCTGTGAGGAACTGTTCAGGATCACCATGCTCTGAACTCAGCGGCGGGGCTTAGTTAGGTGATTCAAAATAAAAAGCAGCACACGCACACACACACACACACACAGGCAACATGTATATACATGTGTGTGTGTCTGGATCAGATCACTGGTTCACTCAGCCTGCTACTCAGCCTCTGAGACTGGCTCTTTGTGGTTCCTCATTTCCACTGAAACTCCTGTTAAAAGGCCATTGTGTACCACATATCTAAATCCCCTGAGCCCTGGGTGTGAACAGGAAGTAGGTCATGTGCCAGCAGGAGCCCCGGAGCAGGGAGGTCACCAGGAGAGGCGTTACCTCCCGCCTGGAGCGGGTGGACTGTGCGTCTCAGCTGCAGGCTTAGCTTGCTTGCTTGCTTACTTAATTAATGAATTAAACGGAGGTGCTGGGGATTGAACCCAGGACCTCATGCATGCTAAGCATGCACCCTACCACTGAGTTATACCCTGCCCCCTCAGCTGGAGGCTTGACCACTGAACTTAAAGAGGAAATCACTGGCTTGGGACCTGAGGGTCTGCGCTGTGCTAGACACAGAAGCTCCCCTACGTTCCTCTGCCCTAGGACCCAGGTGTGGTGTGAGCCTCCTGGTGCAGTGGACGCTTTGTAGGGCCACTAACACCCATTTTCATATTTTTCAAATATTTACCTATTCAATCCAAATCAACATCCCTGTTTTTCTACAGATGCCCATATCACCAGATCATAAAAATACGAAGAAAATTATCCACTAAAGTCAGCTAATTAAGTTCACTTGCATAGACACACAAACCGAAACCTGTTTCCTGGAAAATGGAGTCAAAAGGCACCAACTAAGATCCACCATGATGTATCACATTGTTTCACTGCACACACCACACACATCTTGTGGTGATGACGCTGTCTCCTATACTAATTCTTAATTCAGCTTTGTGTGTGGAGACATAAGAAGCTTTTGCCAATATGTATTTACAAACAGAAAAAATACGTGACCAAGAATTTGGAGATGAGGTTGTCTGCAGACCTCTTTATTTGATTGTGTCTGTTCCCCCCCAAAAGATAAGGTATTGAATGACACCTTAGAGTCTGTAATTTCAGGACTCATGGCTCAAAGATTTAGAGTCACAGCCATGATTTTCATTATCGAATCAAATATCAGAAGTCATGTAGTTTCATTCGTGTAGGAGCTATTTTTGGTCTCATTTTGAATGCAAACTTCTTGAAATTCATCACATAGAACATTTAAAACATGGCAAACTAAACATTTTCCAAGAGTATGGCATTATTCTCTAAATTAGCATTAATAAAGCATTTTCAGGAGAGTATTGGTATCAATCAGATCATTGGGCAACTGGGAAGAGCTTTCACCAGAATCCTTTTTATAAGGTTCTACCTAGAATGTTAGCATTTAATAACTTTTGAAAGGAACTCTGAGATTAGCATAGTAGGCTAATTCTTAAAGAAATTAAACTTAGTGGGTTCTTCCTGAAAAGTTTTTCTACTGCAAATGGTAACAGACATAAGTCTAACTTAAAGAAATAATTGCTTTTGTTAGTTGATACGTTCAAGAAAAATAAAACAGTCCCCGTTCAATTAAAAAGCTTGAGTACAGTGACCGGTCTTTTTATTATCTGGCTAAAAATTATGGCAGTAGCATATTTGTAAAAACAACAGAATTGGTTTTTAAATGGAAATGCTGATACAACTTATTTCTCTGCTATAATTAATATCCTCTAGAGTGAATTTGTTCCACAGCATCATCATAATGAAATAGGTGCCAGGGTTTATGGCAACATTGGCAGCACTGGCTTTAAAACACGCTGTTTTCTTTATTTGATATTTAGCAGGTGAAGTCTGCTATTCATGTCTTAAAGGCAGCCACGCTCAGCTCCACACATGGGGGGTCATGGTTCTGTGCCATTCAGTGAAGGCATCTCTGCCCGAAGATACACCTGGCCAAAAAAGCAGTACTTACTATGACAGTCTCCCAGGCCGTCCGTGTTGCCACGCTCTACGTCCTGTTCAAAAGTCAGTCTTTAAAAAGAGGGAGGGAGGAGAAGAAAGTTAGGAACAAGTTCAATGATACGAGTCTTTATTTCAGGACAAGTCTTCAGTTTCACTAAAGAAACTACCACAATTTGACAAATTTGGGGCAGGTGGGAAAAGAGAAGTAGATAACAGCTTGAAAATATATCTCTGAATTTACAGAAATGAGTCCTTTACGAAGTTCCAAAGAGAAGCCATGGTTTAGGCAGTTAATTCAGGTATTATTCAGGGAGTTAATTATTTTGTGGATTGCATGTATCACTCTCTGCCTCTAATTCCCTGAGCATTTCTTAATGTTTTGAATGTTAACATAAACTCCCTGTATAGGTGATATAGAAGTCTATAAATTAAAAAAAAAAGGTCTTTTCCTCCCTATTGTCTCTTTCATTCTAACTCTTGCCTTTCTAGACTTTTATCTGTTTCATTGCTTAGAAATAACTTTGTATAACAAAGTGTTCGGGGGGCCAGTGGATATGGGGGGCCCACGAGGGGACAGACTTGGTGGTGCATTTTGCTGAGAGAACTCAGGTACTGGGTTCACTCCTGGCCCCACACCCCATCCTCAGGAGTATGACCTGCACGTCTCTCTACCTGGTCACACTTCTTTCAAGTCCAGTAGGTTGCTTTTGTGCTGTATAAACTCTGTGACAGTTACAAGACCAATCTAGTGTCTGTTTTGATTTTTAAATAAGCACCCTGGAATAATCCAGCGGAATCTTGTCGTTTTTCAGGGGCACTTTGAGCTGCTTCCTACAACATAATTGAAACACCTATTTTGCAACTGCCTTCCCAGTTTATTTATGAGCCATCGAGGAAAACTATTTTGAAAGTCACACCTTGATCTAATAATCCCCCGTGTCTGCCTTCCAATGATCTATGCTGTGTTAAAAAAAAATCAGACTCAAGCTTAAATGCTGAAGATGTCTAGTGGTAGGGAAAGGCAGCGTTCACCAGGCTCTGAAGGCCGCTCTCCAAGTAGAGTTCCACACGTTTTGAACAAGGATGTATGTATGTAGATCCTTACAGAGAACAATTTTGGAGTTCTCACATTGATTTAAAAATGATGTTTAAAAATCATTCTTATTGCCTTTGGTCACACCTGACTAAAGAAAGGAGGTAGGCTCTGAGAGCACAGTGAGGGAAGCTGAGAAAGGACCTCTCTCCTTCGCTCCAAGGGTTCCCAGGAAGACCTCTAATGCGCTAGCAGAGTAGTGTGTCAATATCGCTATTTGCAAAGCTGATCTAATAATTCATGGTGAGTCACCCCGTTGCATTAGTCACATTTCCAGGTCAGACTTTACAGTTATCATTAGCTCTGCTTATGCAAATCCTTTCTCTCAAATTACGCAGGTGGTGGTCATGAGCTCTGCCCTTCTGTGTGTTCGACTGCTTGTTCTAAAATGGGTGAGGAGGCTTGGAGAGATGTGAGGATGATCCTTTTTGCCCTTTGCATCTCAGGAAGTTGAAGAAATGGCTAAGAAAGAACTATGCTGCCCATCTGGCACCGTCCTTGAATTGCCATAATCTGTCAAGGATGTGCGCTGAATATTTTCCCAAATGTTATTCTGGATTTCACATCCACTGAGGTAAAAGTGTAAAACCTTTTAATTAATACCATCCAAGCACTGAGAGTCAGGGTAACAGTTGTAAGCACCAGAAGCACATGCGTGGCAGACTGGCTTGATCTAGCGGATCTGCTGCAGAAATGCCAAGAATTGATTGACTACCTAATGAGTAGTAGGGTCAGCTGCTCTTTAGTGCAGGAGGAAGGTTTATTGGATGTATACAGCATGCTTACAGAACAAACACGTCACTTAGCAAATGCTCTGCAATTTCTTCTCAGCCCTGTATGGTCAATTAGAGCGGCCAGTCTTGCTGTGGCTGGACAAACCACATCACTAATCTAATTGGTACCCTCTTGCTCCTTTTCTCTGCTGTTCTCGCACGGACATGATCAAGGCATGTACCAGCCTGTCCCTCTCCCCAGGGAACACTGAGAAGTCCACTGTGTTGTTTTCCTCTGTGTTTTTAATCAGTCTGAGGATGGATGATTACTCGGTTGGGAATCTGCCACCTGTGACGTTGGGGTGTTTGTGAAATGGGAAAAGGAACGAGAATGGCTGGCAGTCGCACTGATGAGGTTTGTCCATGGAAGGCTGAGCAGTGGCGGTGTGTGTGAGGCCAGCGAATCGGACGGCGTAAGTGACGTCTAGAATGCACAGCAGCCAGAGGCTGCTTCATACCCTCCGACGGCCCAGGCTCCTTACCTGCTGCCGGGTGACAGGTGGGCGCAGGCCCCTCCTTCCTTCACCCACCCGCAGTATGGGTCTCTGGAGGCGATGCACGTCCTGCGGGAAGAGGGTGACCCTGAGCTACCCAGCACTCCTTTCTCAGCTCCGCGACTTTCTAAAGGGCACTGGGGCAAATACGTACTTTTTACACTTGCCATGTCGTTCACACCGGCCAAGGGGGACCTTTATCACACAAGTGGAGAACGCAACATACAGAGAGCTGCCGGCCTTGTCCAGCTGCATGCCCACAATCCTCTTGTCTTCTACTCCGTCATAGCTGCACCTGGTTTTGTAAGGCAGGGCGAGACCGCTAGTGGCCGCTCTTGGGTCAGTTCTTTTTCCTGCCACCGCCCCCACACCCGCCTCCCAGCCAGCGAGGTTGGTCCTCATCGGACCCAGCTGAAGGTGAAATGGATCCTTATGTGTGCGCCCAAACACACACACACGTAAACACACAATGTTTGTGTTATCTGTGTAAACACACATTTTTGGTAAGGAGAAGATGATGCTTTTAACATATGAAAAGATTTCTACAAATAACGACTAAAAGTCACCGAAAGATGCATAAAACCTAAGTCAGCCATGATTTATCTGAATGGAAAAGATCATCATAGCGAAACAAATAATTACTAAGAAAGAATCAAACCGTTCTACATACTTTTCAGGGTTGTAAACGCTCATCTCCTCCAGGAAAAGGCTGTCATTTAGGAAACCACTGTTTCCTATCCTGGCCAAGAACTTGAGGATGATTCCCTTCTCAGATCCGAGGAAAACCACAGTGTGATTCTGGTACGGCCCGGCAGCGGTGTCCACTGCAATTTTGGTCAGGCGGTATCTACAATGACAGGACCACATTTTTTATCTCTTTGTTGGTCTTTGATTGAAGTATCCCCTTTTCCACTTCAAACAGTTGTGCTAGAGCTTTCTAGTAATAACCTCAAGAAAAATGTATGCGTATAAATAATGCTCTCAAGCTGTTCTGGTCCTTTATTTCCATATGCAGAGCATTAGTATGGCTCCGAGGGGAGAAAAGAGGTATGTACATGTGGAGGCCAAGTTACATAACAAATACACAGCCATAACCATCTGAAACCACTCAGCAGTTATGCCTTCCATGAGCAACAAGGGAAGACTGATGTCTCCTATGAAGAGGAGAAGAAATAATAAGTGAACTCATTTTAACATTTCACAGCACAGACTACTAACCACTATAAGATCACAGCTAACATTTCATTGAATGTTGAAAAGAAAAGTCATGGCTACCATTGTTCCAGACGCCTCCTCTGGGGTGCAAAGACCTGTCAACAGAATGCCAGGTTGGAAAGCTTTCTGATTGTGTGTGGAGGGACTGAGGTTATGACAGATGGGGAGGTAGGGTGCTAATGACACTATTAATAAGTATAAGGACGTACAAGCCAAACAGGATCCATTTACAGCCAAAGGTGAAGGGCATCAGTCCTGTCACCTGTCTAGGATAAGTCCTGTTGGGCATCCTTCTCTCCTCTGAGCTCCTATAGCTGTTTGACACTCCATGGGTACCCATTTGTCCTTGAGCATCGTGGCAGGAACGTGGGCCCTCCTGCAGGTTACATACCATGGTTTCCATCTTATTGGCAAGAGCCGTTACAGTACCTGAATATCTTTCAGTAAAGTCACCTTTTAAAAATGGGGGTAAAGTTAATTAACATTTGGTTTGATGACTGCCACAAGTGGATGGTACTTGGGAAAGCCTGTTGAACTGTTTGGAAATAAGCACTAAGTAAGTATGAGAAGGAGAAGTATTTACTGCCATCACAGATTTTGAATCAGCTACCTCTTCTCTGTTGGCCCCCACTTCAGATAACAAATGCTAAAGCATAAACTCTTTGTACTGGGGCACTTGTGCAAATGCTCCATTAGTCATGCTCGGTCTGACAGCTGACAACCCAGGGACAGTACTCAGAGGGAATCTGCAGCCATATCCAACCCAACAGGTATCCACATGCATTGCCGGATTCTCCTTCACTGCTCCTCTGCTTTTACACAGATGGGACCAGTGGGCTAACCGGGAAGAAAGTATCTTCAGTTCCTCTAATTGCTGGCATGTGTCCAACCAGCCTGCAAATATCCAAACTCTGCTCTCTGGGAGTGTGGTTATGGGGGTTTGGTGGCATCCACCCAATTGCCCAGCACTTCATTGCTGAATCAGTGCCCAGGATAACAGAAGATGTCTGTGGCATTTCAAATCACAATCATGTACTTTTTCTCTGAACATGAGGGGGGAATAGGGGAAATCCACTTAGGACATGGCTTGCTTGACACCCACCTGACCATTGTCCTCAGGAACCACGGCCTGTTGATGATGGAGGGCACAGCCTCATCCATGAGTGGGTGCGTTTTGATGAAATTCAGGGTATCATCAGGAAATTCATTGGAGGTTGCGTATCTTTCTAAGGAGGATGAGCCAGCGCAGCAGCCTGGCCTGAAAAGAAACAAAGGGAGAGAGAGCTTATTTCTTGCTTTATGGCAAATTTTTTGAATGCACTGCTTCTCTCTTCATCTGGCATGAAGGAGAATAAATATACCGTAGGCTGAGAAGAGGAAGTTGAACAATGCAGAATGCCACCAAAAAACATCCTTAGGTTTCCTCTAGGCCACCTCCTCCTGCCACAGAGAAGCCTCAGCCAGGCCGTCCAGGCTCGGCGAGGGGCAGCCTGGCTTCCCCACTGGAAGCACAGACAAACCCATCAACAGTGATGGAGCTTGAAACCGGTGAGGGAGGGTCTGGTTTGCACGTGTCTCTGGGACTGCTCTGCCTGTTCTGCAATTCCCCTACAAGTTCTTGAGGCATTTGCTCCACAAAAGGAGACCAATAACTGGGCTGACTTTTTCACGAATGTAGAAAACGAAGTCGTTCAAAAAGCTACCAGCCTTACATACTAGCTAAAATCAGTGTAACCATCTCTCGTTACCCAGGGGTCAGAGAACATTTGGGTTTTGGTTTTTATTGTTTCTGTTTGATTTGGACATGTGTGAAAAGCCAGTTAAACACGGAAATTCTTTCCTGAAAAGTCATTTTTTAAATTATTGAACAATGACAGTGAAAATTTGTTTCTATAAGAAATTATATGGTTTCAGGAGTTAAGGGACATCTCAGCAAAGTCAGATCAGGGAAACACCGGTGCCCATCCTGTCCAGACACCTGGTTTGCCCGCTGGTGCACGGGGAAAAGTGGACCCTGGCAACACGAGCAGGATCTAGCCCCAGGCACATGCTGTTTCATGGCACTGATGCAGCCAGCCAGTGAAGGCATCCTGATGTCTGTGAGAGACAGGCAGGCATGGGGAAGGAGGAGGGCAAACTCTGTCCCCAGTAGAAAACCACTTTTAAGTATGTGTCCTCAGACAGCTGAGTGACCATCTTTCCTCACCCAGGGGGGCATATTGCATAAGCACTCCCTGAAGCCTGATCCCTCAGGTTTAACTTCCCTTCCTGCTTAGCTGGAAGGTAGCTGACAATCCCAGGTAATGACTTAGAGTATCTGCCTGCAGTTGCCAAGGTGTGCTGTTTGCACCTCCTCTGCTCTCTGTAAGTAAGAGAATGCACGTGCCAGATAATTCAGGTGACGAAGATGGATGAGCCAGAGGGGTTTCTCCCCTGGGTATAGCGTTTCATATTATCTAAGTTAGTTCGATTAAGTGAATTGTGCTAGGTATTTTGTGTGCGGGATTGCAGTTTGAAGGAGAGAGTTGGAAACCAGAAAATGTAAGAAGACTCTGGGTTTCCTTCCGGAGGCGCACAGATTAAGTGGAGGAAGCTGGACACACAGGGATGTTCCTGTATCACTTAGATTTCAGAAACCATAATGGAGGGTGCCGTGTATGTCACATAGAGAGGGCAGGCACAGGGTTGGGAGAGTTTCATCCTGTCCCAGTAAGAAGGAATTAATTACCTGGTGTAGCGTGAGGATTTGATGGAGGTTACCGAAAGGTCTCTGGATTGTCTCTGAACAGTAAGTAGGCTCCTCATAAAAGCAATTTTGGAGCACATTGTGGGGAGGGGAAAATCTATGGTGCATTTGGGCTCCAAACAGACCAGAACCTGCCAGACCAGAGACAACTTAATGGCCCACTACCCGCTGGTCTCTGCCTGCCCCTGGCCTGGAGTCTGGGATCAGCTCTGAGTGAGTCCAATCCAGAGAATGCCATTTATAGTTCACATTTTATTAAGGTTTAAAGACATGGGCCTCTGTAAAATTGAAGAAAAGCAGGGAGGAGTGGTGGGAATCACTGACCCAGCTCTGTGAACTTGCACAGTACACTTTATACCTCTGGCCTCAGTTTCCTCACCTGTGGACCACTGGGGCATCGGACCAGATGGTTCCGACCCTCCAGGGATTACACTGGTAATCCACAGATACAGAGGTTAAGCAAAAGACTAGAGAGTCACTGTTTTGAATACAACTATAGGTAATTGGGGGTTTTGATTAAAGGAATGTAGGCAAATTGCCTCACAGGCCTTTCTTTGTTGTTGGCATTTGTGTCTGTGTGGTCAGCGTGGAAGCACTGGTGTGCCGTTCATAAGATGCTCATCACCAAGGGAGCCAATGGCACCATTTCTCAAAATTCACAGAACTGTTTGCACACACCTGGGCTTAGGCACTCGTTCATCAGGAACCGGCGTCCACGTGGAGTCTGGAGACTTCTGCTCTTTGAACCTCCCAGTGAAAACGCTGGCAATATCAAGCATGTCATAGGCACAGACCGCAGATCCCGGGATGCTGCAATATGACATTTCACACAGAGTGTTACTCATACAACAGTTATGCATGCAGTTTGGAAAACATACTCCGAAGAAACTTTCCTAGTAATGGTAGGTGAAATTAGTGTCTGTACCCTGAATCCTGTAAGTGTAAGGGATCCCAGTGCATTAAGAGAATGTTTCTGTGAATCAAATTTGCAACAGTGGCCTTAAAGAAAGGGCTGGTTACAGCAGACTTGTAGGAAAAAAACCTCTTCTTGTGTCTGGAACTGCTTTTGTTTATGAAGGAGGAACAGTTGAGCTGGTGATTTAGAAGTTTCATGAATTTCCTGATAGTAATTATCAGTCAGTCACCCAAAGGTAAAATCGCTGGAAATCATTCTGCTTCTCTAATATTGCTGAAAATCTAGAGTAAAGGTGCCCCTACTGTCCACACATTCCTTCTTTAAATTTGGTTCCCCAGGCCCAGGGCTTCAGGAGTGAGAAACTCTTTGTGAGGAGGCCAACCATGTTTTATGTTAGTCCCTGCACATTCCAGTTTTTACTTCCTGTTTATTTGCATAAGACTAAAGAATTTAAATCTCTAAAGCACCAACACTTTGCAAATAAAGTGCTCCATTAAGTGCTAAATAATAATAACGACAGTAATCTCTACCTATAATTACATCCTTGCCTGGCCCTCCTAGAAGGACTTCAGTTTTTTTTTTTTTTCTCTCAGTGATGAGATGACATGAATTATCATTCCTCCAGGTACACTGCTTGAACCCATGTTTGTTTCTGACTATGGACATTCCTCGATTTTGATTAAATAAATTTCAGACACTGGCCGGCCACCAGGTTCAGTCAGGCTTTGAGGTACTGGGCGACTGCACAGCGGAAGCACCCGGGACAAGGCACAGGCGCTCTGCAGCGTGGGGACACCATCCGGGGCAGAGAGAACGATTTAGTCCTGATTTTGCAAATGTTGAAAGGATATGGAAATTACTTCATGTATGATTAGGAGAACTTTATGCCACCTTTAATTTTATAACACAATTATTGAAGTATTACTAATAAAGCGAGAAATAGGGAGAAGATTAGAAAGCTTATTTAAAACAGGGTGGCAGGATGAATTGCATTTAATGTGTGTGTGTGTATGTGTGCGTGTATTATTCACAGAGTTAAGTGCATAATAAAACAGTGATCCGCATTTGGTTTGAAATTTCAGAACCCCCAGTCTTATTTAATCTTGTAAGACTCTCTTCACATCTCATTTTCTTAAAAGTAAGAGCTGTACATATTTCCTTTAAATATTAAGGGAAATAGGATAAATATTGAAGTATTTTATGAGGCACTTCATGATAACTGAAGAAACCCTAGGGTGTTAAAATCTTCCTAAAGTTGGAATCATTTGTAAAATCATTTTTCCTTCCCTACTTTACTCCCTCCTTTTCTTCCCATCTTCTGTTCATTCCACATGTATTTATGGAATCCCTCATCTCAGGCAGCGAGTGCTCGGTGAGTAACAGAGTCCTGCTCTCAGCTGACTCACAGTTCTGAACTGGAGGCAAATAACAACAAAAACAACAGTAATGGTAATGCTAACAACGACCCCTGTTGTAAGTCAGTCTGGTAAGAGCCTTGTGGAAAAGAAGTACGCACAAGGCTCCGTGGGAGGTGGCTGCAGCTGAGGCTTGGAGCCTCCCCAGGGGTTCGGCGGGGTTGGACGGGCAGACTCGGCAGAGCAGGGCAGGAGCCAGTCCAGTGAGCCGGCTGAGCTGGAGGAGGAGTGTGGGCCTGACCGCGAGCGGCCTGCACGCCCCCAGGGCACAGAGGAGGACCTCGGGATTTGAAACAACTGGACGTGACCACGTGTGCCTGTGTGGTGGACGGGATGGAGAGGGATGGAACCAGAGGAGTAAAACCAGGAGGGACTATAATTTATAGATGAAACTGGGTATGTGTATTTTTGCCAGTTTCTGATTTTACTACATACGGTTTCTGGGACTGCGTTAGCATGCACTTACTGAACGTTTCTGAGGGGCCTTTCGGGAAATTCTTTAAATGGAGTATACATAATACGCAGGAATCTACTACTCTGTTATGATCACAAAGTAACTCACCCTCTCAAAAAACAAACAAAAAAACTAGAAATGTGCTCTGAAATTCCACTAGCACCTGCATCCCCGTGTTCCAAAACAGTGTCTTTTTCAGCACTCCTGGATACGTGGCTTCCGAAGTATGAACAGTCCAGGCAGACTTTTTATATCTTTTCTATTCTCAAGTTTAAAAGTTCCTTCAGAGGGTGACAGCTGACTAAAATCTAACTGGATACTTCTTGCTGCAGTAGGGGTTCATACTTTCTTATATCTTTGGAAGGGCACTCTTGACTCTTGCCCCCCAGGTGGCCGAGGAACAGTGTTTCCCCTCTCCGCTTGCTCTGCTCTGGGCTCTCCCGGTTCTGAAGCCTTTCCTTCTAGCTGCTGTCTTCGGCCTCATCATGCACGTGCCTGCCATCTAGTCACTCATCATGTTCTTCCAAGGCTTTGTGAAAAGGACAATCCGAAACAAAACAGTGCATTCCTGAAGCTAACAGAGAACGTGCAGAGTTCTCCACAGAAGCGAGAATACAGCATGTGTATTTCTGTTTCAGGAGCATCCCGCACAGCGGTGCTGGCACTCTGAGGTCTGGGAGAGCCGAGTACCGGGGAGCATGTGGTTCTGTTCTCCACACATTCCCACTGTTCCAGGAACAGTGATAAGTGTGCTGTCTAGCGGCTTGGTGTCTTAGCTTAAATAGATAAAAAATGGGAATGAACAGGCTGACCCTCAGTATTTCTCAGTACAGTGTTTGATGACTTATAAATTGTTGCTAGAACCTCGCAGAGTCAGACAGTGGTGCTGTGGCTGGGACTCGGTTCCTCTGACAACATAGTAGCCAGTGCTCCTTAGGTGGGATGCCAAATGGACTCATCTAATTCCTGAACTTCTGTCTGTAGCATTTCAATAAGTTTCCAAAATTTTTACTTCAGAATTTACTGATCCATTTACTCATAGAAATGTTTTAAGTCAAATAAAATGTTAGATGACATAGAACAGAAAGGAGAAACACTGTTGAGTTCCAGAGCTGCTGCTTCCACCTATTGACTACCTGGACCAGGTAGCATAATTGAACTCGGTTTCCTCAAGTGTAAAAAGAAGGCAGCAGTATTCACTTTCCAGGATTACCAGAGGGATTGAGAAAGAACACATTATCAGCGTTTATACGTGAGGCATACAAAGAAGATGCTGTTATAACTTATCTAATTACCTTCCCTGAAATCCTAAGCCAGTAGTGCTATAAATGACGTTAATTTGTTGATGATAACTGAGTGTTAAGTTCTCAGCTACAAATAGTAGAATGGCAATGTTTTTGTCCATGGCAAATCTTGTGGATTAGATAAGAACACCTCGAGAAAAGGAAGCCGGAAAGGATGGATTAGGTCCACACAGCCAGGGCACGGTTACCTGTTGTAAGGTGTGGAAAAGGTTGCCAGGACGACGTCACGGCCATTAATCCGAATCACGTCTGTGACTGCCTGCAGTATGTTGAAATAAAAGTGAGAGTCTCCGGGAACGGAGCAGTTCAGGCGAGCCTTAAGGAAGGATGTCCACTGTTTCTCCAGAACTCTCTGAGACCCTCCCATGTCATTCTTACAAACCTGGGCCACTCTTGGGAAAACTACCTGCAGAGGAAAAACACAGGGAAAATTAAACTCACTCACTTTTCAACGAGATCTTGGTAGAATTTGCCTTTCTTAGAAAATAGAAACAGAACAACAAGGTGCTTAATTTAATCCCATGTTTCTAAAATCAGTAGCAAAAATAAAAGGAAAACCTTAGCATTGGAACAACATGTTTTGGAAGATAAGGTTGTGGCATTTAATACAGAGCCATAAATCCTTCAGGGGATCAGCTCCCAGCCACATAAACTCATTTCCATACAGACTGCTTAGCTTTTTATTTCCTCAAACAAAAGCATACTTTGTATGCACCGTCTTTGCCGTCCTCACTAGCTGCCTCTGGGCCCTGAATCTCATGCTCTGAATGCCTCTAACTGTGCAAGCCGCCCTGGTGCTGAATTTGTGCCCTCCGACCTAGTGCTCCTGCTCCACTCTTGGGTAACAGTAGCTGGAATAGACATCCCCTACGTGTTCTGTTGCTCTTTGCAATAAATACAGTCAAGACCCTCGGTTTGCCTAAAGACACTGAGTATTTACTCTGTCTCTGTGCAGCAACTCGATTTTTAAAAGGGAAAACAACCTGATGAGTAGACCTGGAAACCACATCTGAAGTTACCTGAAACTCAGTATGAAATCAGCGAAACATCTATCTATTAAGTTTTCAGTATAAATATTTAAGAAGTTCCCTGTAATCTGTTACCCTTCAGAAAAAGCATACGGGGCTTCCAGGAAATAGTGTTTCACTTCCACCAATCTCTGGCTGGATCTGCTCAAAATGGTGAAGTTGTTGTTAGATTTATGGTCCTTATTTCAAGGTCATTCACAACAACACTGGCCCCAAATTGAGACATCCTCCCCTCTTACCTTTCCCATGGTGTTGTATTCCACCGCTATTTCCCTAAAGAAGAAGTAGATGTAGTCTCCATAATCCACCGCTTGGACAAAGTACGGTTCTGTGGACAAATGGGCGCACTTTAACTGGGTACATGTCACACAGAGTTAAAAGAACTTCAATCAGTTGCAACCAAAGATATATTATTAAATAAAAGTGTAGGGCCATTAGTCATTTGGTTAACACTAACCGTCTCCAGTGACTTCACACATGAACGTGCTGGTGGTTTCAGAAAGCATTTAAGCTTACAAATTTTATCTTTCAGAAGCAGTTGCAATCAGCAATGAAGAGTAAACGAGCTTTGCATATCTCTGTAATTTTATTTTCCACAATGGAATGCTCACATCACAGAAAGGATTGTGTGCACATCTCTCCTTGTCATCCTTGACTCATACAGGGTTGTGAATAGCTTTTTTCCTGATCCCCACCACCTCCAATCCCCTGTTCCCTTCCATGAATGAAATGTTTCGTTGTTTTCATGTGGGGCTCTGAAATGAGAGCCTGAAGCAGGAAAGATGAATGTAATGTATTCTATTGTTGTGGCATTGGTAGTTTTGATAATACTCCAGAAACTCATGGGAAGTGAAAAGGGGAGGTAAATAAATCAGTTGGAGCAAAAGATTGCACTTCCCCCTTCCCGTCTGTCAGAAGCCATTACTAAAATGAAACTACAGTCTGCTCTGTCCAGACTCTAAATGTCCCTGCAAGTTACATCTCTCCCCCACCTCCCTTCCTTTCTTCTTGTAATTGTCTGTTCACCTTTCAGCCATTTTGAATCATGCTTGACGGTCCGTAGGGTGGGGCTGTCTCCAAGACTCCGGTAAATGACTGCATCAATGGCAAGGAAGTCAGTCACTGTGGCCGAGTACAGTTTTCCATCTTAGAAGAAAAAGGAAAGAGGTGAACGGGGTTGGAGCAAGACAGTGGGTGTGGGGGAATCGGAGAGACACCCCCCACGGAGCTCTCCTACACCAGGCCAGTGAGATAGGACAGCTGGGGAAAATCTGAGAGTCGCTTGGAAAATACTTGGCCCACATTCCCACCCATTTTTAAATTGGGATCATGAGAGATGAAACATTTTTCATGTTTAAATTGCATGGCAATTTCTAAGCAGCAGCAGCTCTGGGAACAGGGCAAATGAAAAAATGTTGTTTGCTTCGCTTGATTAGATGGACCTTGACTGAAATCTCAAGGCCATGGCCCCTTGGACACTGCAACTGCCACCACCCCTTGGTAAACTGGATTAGGTGGGAGCCCAGGGGAAGATAGAGCCTGATTGTATCACCAGAAAATTTAAGTACAGGCAGAAGTAAGGGTGCTCAGCCTGAGCGGGCGAGGGAAGTTGAAGAAAGGGGATTCATAAGCAAAAAAGAGCTGATTAAAATTGCTTCTTCTGTCCTGATAGTTTCTGCTGTGTTCTACCTCGGTCTGGAGAGCCACGAAGCCCTTTCAGTCCAGCCTTATGTTTAAGAGATATTTGCTTCGGTATTTCCCAAGTCCCAAACTGAGAACATTCTGATACACAAGAGGCCAAAATAAAGAGATGAGTGGGGAAGGGATGATGCTGGGTTCAAACTGGTCTCTCCTTAAGAATTCATGCTTTTAGGGATGTACGCCTGAGGATATGTCCAGGGCAGAAGAGAGTGAAGGAGACTGAAGGTTATTTCTTAGAATGTTTGGTTTCTTCTCTGGATTAGCAAGCATTCTTCACACAACTAATCAAATGGGCTGTGCTGGAATAGCAAAATCTATGTCGATGAAGTGGAAACAGTAATTATATTCAATATAAAAATGAATTCCTCTTTCATTTTTAATGGTTTGCATGTCTTCATTAATTGTGGCTTCAAAAGCGTCTTCACAAGTGGCCTATATATAATACAGTCCTCTTTAAGCTCCTCTACTTGTGCGATAAACAATTTTTTTTAAAGCTTATCCAAGCATACCTGAGCCAAGTTCTTGATGTCTGCTTTTGGTCTTAACTGAAATTTGCTCAAGCTCAAGATAGAGCTGTCCTGATGTCTACATTATTAGCAGTCATATATCAGTAGGTGTTGACTGGGGTAGATTTGAACTGCAGACAGCAAACCTTTCTGTTGATACAAAAATCACTACTTTTCTTATAGAAGCATAGTCCCAGGTCATACAGATGCACTTGAGAGACGGGGGGCCAGGGGAGGGCAGTGTGTGTGTCTGTGTGAGAGTGTGCGTGGTTATTGCTCTTGACCACTTCCCAGCGCTCTTTGTGTTTTACATTCTACACTGGGTATCTCAGCAGAACTTTCACTTGTAAATCAGGGTACTGTTTCGCCATTCTTGGTAATCTGACAACCATTCAGGTGCAAGAAGTGTCTTCTGTTTATAAGGGCTGAGCTTTTATGAGATTTCAAACATTTCAGTAAACGCTTATTCAGATATGCCTGCTGGAGGAGTGGCAGTCTTAGTGTGGGTGACCTGCTCCTGGAAGGCTGGTGGCCTTAGTAAATGCTCTGTCCATTCTCCTCTTTGTACCTCAGGCTGCCTCTTTTTAGTTGGCAGTGAAACGGACGTTCTCCCCTGCAGCCCGCTTCCTCCATGGTACCGACTAATGCAGGTCCCGAGTGTCAGAAAGTGCTACAGAAGAAGCTATGCGCTTAGAAATACCCTCAGGCACCCCCCACTGGCTCTGCCCGGCCCACGCGCACAAGTAGGTTGACAAGACTGTTTCTCACGGGGCAGCTTCCCAGCAGTACTGTGCTCAGCTCTGGGGAGAACTCAAGGAACCTTCCTTCCTAACTTGCCACAGGCCACTTCTTCCGCCTGTGGCCGCAGATTCAGGCCCACAAATGGATGACATTGAGGATGGGTTCAGGGGGCTATAACCGTGTTTCATAATTGAAGCCCTAGAGCCCCTCATCTAGCTAGGGTGTGCCACTTCTTACCTTCGTGGTGGAAATGCCAGCTAACGCTTCATTACATGCTGTAGCGATCACTCTTATACCAACACTCCCCCCCACACACACCTCCACGAACACAGCTGGCAATGAATTCCTACATAAATTAATTAACACACACACACATACACAGAAATCCCAATCTGAAAGTGATAGCTCATTTGCTGTTGTTCTGTATCCTTTGCAATGGAAGGAATGGGTGAGGCTGGGGAATATGGGTCAGCCTCGGCTCACAAGCGTCATCGCCTTGGCCGTTACAATTTTTCAAACACCAGAGATGGGCATGTAACCTGATCGGCCAACGACATTTGGGAAGATGTGGCTGGTGACTTGTGAGTAGGTCTCCCTGAAGCCTCCTTTTATCTCTTTCCTTCTCCCCTCTGTATGTGGACAAGAAAACCCGTAGCCCTAGTTGGGGCCTGGCAGCCATCCTATGCCTGTGAGAAAGGAAGTGGGGCAGGGAAGTGACAAGGACCTGCGTCCTGGATAAGATTATTGAGTCCTTGAATCAACCCAACCCCAAAGCCTACCCTGCCTTAAATAATCAATCCACATCAGTGGTTCGAGGTGGGATTTTCTATTAAGCCCAAACATGCCCTAACCAATATGTCACATGGTCAGTGCAAAGCGGTTATTCTTTCTGAAGGCACAGAAGCATGGGTAAGCGTGGCAGAGACTTCTCTTAAAAAGCAAAAATACAATTTCCGTATGAATTTCAAATGGAAAAGGCAGCCTTAATTACAGTATTCACCAGAGAATCAAAGTACAACTGTGACGCTGCGAATTCTCCAGAGTAGATCTGCAGCCACAGGCTGAGCACGCGAAAGCAGATGCAATGAGGAGAAATCAGGGCATTTACCTGCAAACAGTGCAATGTTGGCATGTTTGGCATCATAAGGGCATCTGGCCATTCCACTGAATTCATCCCCGAAAGGTTCCAAAGTATCCATCTAAATGAAATAACAGGACTCAATTAGGAACAACAAGCAACGGTATTAGCAGCAACTGATGTTTACAAGGCACTTAACATGCTAGGGACTTCATGTGCATGGTACCGATAATCCTCTAATACCCTCTGAGGTAAGTCTTTTGGTTCCAGGTGAGGAAGCTGAGGTTTAGAGAGGTAAGTCACTTGACCGAGATTTTACAGTTAGGAGACTGAAATTCAGTCTTGTCTACTTGACTCTGAACCATTACAATGAAGAGATTCCCGTATCCTCTTGAGATGCTCAAGAAGTAAGCAACTTCTCCTTGGAAAAAAAATTTCTGAGGCAGTCACCAGGAGAACTTAATTCCCCTCTCTCCTCTCCCCCTAAATTATCTGCTGAATCATGAACTCTACAAACAATGACCTCAGTTTGGGTTTTGCTTTGCCTGAGGAGTCCTGCCTCTGTGGGTTAAATCCCAGGAGAAGACACTGGAATTCTTCTCGGGTTCTCTGGTAGAACAGCATGGCATCAGCAAAGGTGCAAAAACGTGGCTGCAAGCAGAGCTCAGCTGGCCTTTGCACCTGCTTCAGAAATGGCGACCCGGCCTCAGGCTGTGGAGACGAGGAAGAGAGGCCCAGAAGCTGAGAGGCTCCCACAGGCCACAGGCAGGAAGGAGTGGGGCTGCTCTTTGACTTCCATCTCCTAGTGCCCAACCCGGGCCATGTTCGTGTGCACTCAAGGTATTACTGGCCTGCCTGTGAGTGTCATTTGGTCATCTTAGTATATTGAAAAAACAAACAAACAAACAAAAAACTAGCCCTATTTTAAAACAGGGAGATTGTATATGAAAAACCTGGATTTCTTGCTTCTTTGGAACAAGTGGAAAGGTCAGTTCAGGCCCTTCTTACGCAAGGGGCAGCAAGCTACAGCTGAGTAACAGCCACCCCTGCCCTTTTCTTCAAACATGCATGAGGTGTCCGGCACCACGGCCCCTTCACCCACAGAATGTGTCGACATCCTGCTTGCTTCACTCCTGCAAGTTACCTGCCCGGTTCTGCAGGCGTTTACAGGTATGGCAAAGCCTCACTAGCTGTTCACCAAATTCCATTTCCCTTTCCACCGTAGCACACTAAACCACATTTCCCTTCCTCCCGTGCAGTCGGGTGTGCTCACGTGACTGAGCTCTGGCCAATGGAGTGTGAGTGTGGGGCTCTGCACTACTTCTAGGTCTTGCCCCTGAAAACCTTCCAGGGTCCTCCACTCTTAGTCTTTCCACATTCTTTCCCTGGGTACAGAAGACCCAGTGGAGAATTCCAAGATCCTAGGACATGGCAGATGTATGAGCAGGATGGAGCCTGGCCTGAATAACCTCCTCTAGAACAGAGCCTCTCTCGCTGAGCCACACTTGACTGTGATGTGAGCAGGAAATGACCCTCTGTGGATCAGCCACTAACACTGGTCCGTGGTTGGCCTACCTGGACCAGTGATTCAGGGGATGGTACTGCATGGTCTTCCTCACACCATGGCATCTTCCTAGCATTTAGACCCCAGCACCACAGAGTGCATACAGTGCTCTCCTCCACATTAATAACGTTCTGCCCCCTACTGTGGTTCACTCTTCTTTATGGTGTTACGGTATTTATCATCTGGCAGTTGCATGATTTGACTATATATATGAAAACTGAAAGAAGATAAACCTAAGACAGCACTGGTGCTGAGGGAGGATCTGCATTTAGCACTAAATCCCCGGGGCCTTAGATCAGAGGACTTGGAGCTACTGCCCTGGAGGAAAGAGCAAGGTTCTTACTGAGCAGCCGCTGGTGTCGTCCAACCACGTGTTCCTGTTGCTCTAAACCCACAGAAATCCTTTCAGTGATATGACAGGTCCCTTCTACGTGTAACTACTTTGAGATATCCCCTATCGAAGCCATCCTGTTTGTTTAAACTGTAGCTGAGAATCAACATAAAGCAGTTGTGTTACAAAGATATTTTTAGGGGAAAGATGTTCAGGTCAGATATCCTTTAAAGCAAATGCACTCTTCCCCCAGCACATTTTTATGAAAGTCTTTTCCTAATATTTTATCCTTACAGGAGCTTCCTGTGGAACTGTGACAGACTTTGCCATGTGTGGCAAGTGTTCAAAGTGGTGCTTAGTACTCGATGGTGTGGTGGAAATGCCTTTATCCCCAGCAGTGCATGCTGTAATCCTGGCCATGGGGAAACTGTAATATATACAAGGGATATATATATATATATATTTATTTAAATGTGCCTGCTCCTAAAAGAGTGGCCGTAACTATAGCTATAACATACACGGGCAGGAAGCACTGAAGAATTAATGTAATGGTTTGTGAACTTGGAAAGGTCCAGAGACCAAACAATGCCATGGTGAAATCCTCTTGCCATAAAGTAAGGGCTAATCCTTGTAGTAGTCATCAAATCGCAGGCTTACCAGCAGCCCCTGGGAAACTGAATCACTGTAGAGTGCAGATAATTATACGAAGAACCTGACTTTTGCGGAAGTTAAAGAGGTTTAGAGAACAGGAAGGGAAAGGTATGGAGGTAGTTTTAGATTTATAGCGGGCAGCCTTCAGAGTTCTTCCCCAGATAATCTTATTTGGGCCTCTAATCTTTCTAATACATTTAGCTTACTCCTGTTATAAAAATTGTGTAAATCAGGGCACAGCGCAGAGGCAGAGACCAGAAATATGTCACCTTCTGCTTCCAGTGAGTTCAATCAACCTGATGCATCTGTGCTCTGAGACTTGGGTTTTCCAGTGGAAGACTGGTCATTGTTTCTGCTTTGACCCTTTGGTCCTGATCTGTTGATAAAAAGCACTTAAAAGAGAGGGGCTCTCCATTCTCCCTGCAGCCAAATACATTATGTCTGTGTCCTCGGCAAAGTCCCCCTGTGCCCTGAGTCTAAAAACGCTTTTCTGAGCAACGCCAAGAGTTCTCACTACTGTTCGCCATGCTAGGCATGTAGACAGGACTGTGTGGGGAGAACATCCTGTCTGTGTTTTTCAGAGGCCCAGGCTCCTGGAACACGTGTCAGCAGGTGTGGCCAGAACAAGGGAGAGGTGAAGGCATAACGCAGAGGTGAAGCATCCTGGGGAACAGAACACGTGTAGGAAGAATGAGCTGGACCATGGGCAGCCTGTGTATCACAGTGCCAAGCAAACCTGTAATTTGTCATAAAAGATAGCTTTCCAGCTAGGGAATTTGTCAGGATTTGTTAGAAGCATTCATCTTAATGAGTCCTAAACAATGACAAACAGGGATGGAATATTAAATGGTGGGATGAAAGTCAGAATTCCATTGGGCCATCACTGGCTCAAAGTTTGACAGGCATGGCCACCTCTGTTACAACCTGAATTGGATCTTGTCATTATTTAAAATTTTGGTATCTGATGATGGTATTTTTTGCATTAACTCAGATTTTACAAAATATCACTGAAAAGATCATTTCTCTTGATTGCTAAATTATTTTTTTGGTGCCCCTTGCATTTTGCACCTGAGGGGAGTGCCTCCCTTGCCTCCCCTGATCCTGGCCCTCCTGGTGCCCGTCTCCAAACAAGATGGAAGACGAGCATGCGGGAAAACAGTCCCTCCCTCCAACGTCTGCGCTAAGACAGTCTTTTACAACCATCAGACCGAGGCTGTCCAGCCGTCTGGTCCTGATGTCAGCCCCTCATTTCGCTTCTCATTCTTCACATCCCTAATTTCACTTTAGGCTGGTGAAACCCAGATCTAGACATCATTCCATGTCTCTCTCTCTAAACCAACGCTTACCATCCATTTCCTTGTTGGGGATCTCTGTTCACATCCTGCACGCTTTGCCATCCACAGTGCTTGGCACACTCATAATGTGCAAACCTGGACCCCTACCCTCTCACAACCCTCTCAGCCCCACTGCTCTTCCTTTATTCCCCGTCTGAACTGCTGGCCGCCCCACCCACCAGGAGAGAGCCTGGCAGTCAGTCGTTTGTAACTCCTTGCCCTCCTTATCTTGTGTGGTTCATGAATTATTAAGTCCTCTTGGTTTTGCTCACTCAGGTATTTCCCAAATCTCTTCTCTGCCCGCATCCCTGGGGCCACCTGCCTCTATAGTCTCTTTGTTCTTGTCACTTGTCACTTGTCACAGTTCAGCAGACCATCTCTCACTCCGTGCCTTTGTCCGTGCTGTTTCCCTACCTGGGATGCCCTTCTCCCTCCATTTGGTAATGTCCCCCTCTTCTTTGAGACCAGGGGTGAGCTTTATCTCATTCACCTCGTACCCCACAAAAACTAATTGAGCATGTGTGTGGAGGCACTCTGTCAGGTGTGGGCAGTCCCCTACATGGTCCCTGTGCTCACAGAGCTTGGGTTTCTTCTGAGCCGGGGTGTTCGCAGCCCAGAAGAACAGCAGCGGGAGGGAACGCGTGCAGAGTGGGGTCATCTCCCCCCTTCTGGAACCCTTCCCTGACTCCTCGTCTCAGGCCAACGTCAGCACTTTTCTGTTTCGCTCCCGTCGTGCTCTGCGTCATGTCACGTGGCAGCCAACCCACATAGCTGTGGTTCTCTCCCCGCCGCCTGGCTTCCCAGGGGTTGGAGGCCTCCTACCTGTCCTTACAACGTCAGTGCCTGGTCATGGGAGAAACTGGATACGTGTTTGCAGAGCGAAGGGCTGTCGCAGAGAGAAGGGACAAGGAGAGCTAAAGCTTTGGAGCCAGGACCTTAGATCATGGCCGCCTCTGCTCCTTCCACAGTGCCTCCATCAGCTGTGCCAGAACTAACTAGATTTATTAATGCTTTGACAGTTAACTGTTTTCCCTTGTCTGAAGGCCAGGGTAGGTAGGGCCATTGTCAAGTAAGCTGAGTGCTAAATGGATGTAAATTCCTGTGTTCTTGAAACAGTTTACCTAGAGGAAGGTCTACGGTTTCCAACGGCATGCTTTCGAGTTACCTTTTAAAATAGGACTCATTCACAAGATCAGAGTGTTTTTGTGCTCAGAGAGGAGGTGGTGGGGGGACGGAGAAAGAGAAAGGGAGCCAGAGGAAATCTGCCTGGTCTGTGTGGTACGCGCACTGGCCTCCTGGACAATAGAGAACAGGGCCTTAGAGAAGCGAACTTTGCTGGGCAGGCTCTTTAAAGACGCGTCCGTCAATCCTGAACAAACAGGAAGCTTGGCAGCCTGCTCAGGATCGCTCATGTGGAGCAAAACATTAAGTCGAACATTCGCGAGGAACCCAGGTGGTGCTGAATGAACCCTCTTAGGCGGCTGCAGGCACAACCCCGGTAAATGATGAAATACCTCTGGGCTGTGTGGCTCCGACGGACAAAACAGCATTTACCTTATAGTTTCTGCAGGAGGGGTTGAAGGCGTTAGTTCCACAGATAAACAAGGTATCATCATTTTTCTTGAGAAGAACCTTAATAAAGTTGTGACACTCATCCTGAAAAAGAATTCAGACTCTTGGTGACTCTGGTGCATTCAATACAGAGACCCATTCTTCACTGTGGAACATGATCCGCTGACAGCACGGTTAAAATGAAGGTGGCTGAGGAGCCTCCCCCCGTGCAGAGTTCGAGCTCCTCCCGATGTTCAGCCCATGATGTGGACAACAACCATTGCTTTTTCAACAGTAAATAAGAGCATGGCATAGAGGGGAAGTGTGTGTTTATGTTACAAAAGGAAAGCAGGCCTGGAAGTTCCAAACTCCCATCATACTAATTTTAACGCCAGATGCTCCGGGATCCTTTGATATGCAAGGTTCCTGGCTGAAGTGTTTTTATGTTGTTCTCTGACCAAAGGCACAGACCCCCATGTGTCCGTGGCAGCCTTCTTGAGCTCTTCTGCAGACTCCCTGAGGGCTCTGGGCTGCGAGGTGGGCTCCTGACGAGGGCACTCAGAGAGGTTGGGGTAGCCAGCTTTGTGTCCATAATCCCTAAGGCCCCTAAATAGTTCATGATGCAGCCCTCGCAGCTGTCGTAATGTTTCATCACATTAAAAGCAAAGTATTTTTGCAAATTAAAGCCTTCAATATGTTGATGGAAGAAGCAATTACTGGGGGAAAAGGGACTAGCGTGATCCGCTCCACAGCATGGTCTACGGCTGGAGATAACGGTCAAAAACTTAACCCAGAGTGGCAGCTTCAGGAGAAATGAAAATTACCTACCTTATGTTTTCCCTTCATTCTGCATGTGTCTACATCAGCCTGTCTAGATTTCCATGTCAGTTTCTGCAGGGATCAAGAAAGAAATCAATTAGAGCCCAGAGGTTGCTGCATTTGATTTTTAGAAGTAAGAGCTCCCTTGGGGAGACTAGATGCTGAACGTATATTTATTGAAAGCTTTCCACACCCTTTCACCATGATTAATTCACCAGAACAACAAAAGATTAGAGTTGGAAATGCTCATTTAATTTTGAGCTCATGTCTATTCATTAAACTACAAAATGATCTCCTTCTCTTTGAGATAAAGATGAAGGAGAAAGGAAAGAAGAATAAACAACAGTGTGGAAATTTCACAGAAAATACCCAAATTAACTTGCTAAATTATGCTCATTTTGATAAAACACGTGTCCTTGCCCTTTCCTTTCAGTTGATAAATCAGTTTTCATAAAGCAGGCTTTTTCCTTAAAATATGGAAGTCATTTTCTTAAACATAAAGGGGACATTCACTTTAGGTGGACAAAGATTTAATTCAGGTTACACTCCTTCTCATAAATTCGTGGACTGAAGGGATCATCTACTTCTGTGGCAGATTTTATTAACTAAAATACCTCCATGTGGAGTTATAGGGGAAGCTTAGGTTATATTTTATGTCTATCTGAAATGGATAATGATCAAATTCCTGAACCATAACAGTCAACTCAAACTTAATACTGCAAGACATGGAAGCATAACAGTGAAACAATTGTGGGACAAAATTTTACAGACGAAAACTGATATTTTCCTGGACAAGCATCCAATATTTTACTAAAGGAATTTAGGAATTATCTAAAACCCTAAAGTGTATGTGCACACATAATTGATGAATTCAATAGGAAGTATGTAACTGTTTCTGAATATGTGTTAAGCCCCAACGTGCCCCCAAATTAGGATCTCACAAAATGTCCCAAATTATTATTGGCCATGTCATCTCAATCAGTGCATTTAAAACACATAGTCTCTTCAAGAACTATCCTAAGTTTATTTCAGAAAGATGGTTTTAAAACTACTTACTTTGCTACAGTAAATTTCTTCTGTGTGTGAGGTGTCTATATCAACAGTATAAATATGGTCCCTATAAACAAAGAAAAATGAATACAATGTCAAGCACGAGAGTCAAGACAGTCCATTTTCTCCTGAGTACGTGTCTCATTCAAAGCAGATAAATCCACACCCATGTTATTAAAAAACAAGACATCCACATGCAAGAAAAAGGGAAGCGTTTAGCCTGCAAGAGACGCCTTGGGGTCACACTCAGCACTTTCTGACAAGTCGTGGCATCCTGCAACAAGGGACATCTTTTATGCAAACTTTTTCCTAGTCTCCCTCATACTGAACGGAACTCTTAACTTGTACGTATGTAGTTAAATGGGCCCCCCAGCTGGAACATGGATGGTTCACAAGCCCTTTCAGTACCTTCAAATCCATGGACCAAGCACTTGGTATTCACAGACCACAGTTGTTCATCAAGAGAGCTAACAAAAAGCTCATCTCCATCTCTTTTTAGAAAACATACTTGCAGCCTTAGCTTTGATGATTTGATTGACAAGATGGAAGATGATAAAAGTAAAATTGTTTCCAGAAGCCACTCTTTTTTTTTTCACACAATGATGGTCAATTAAGGTCTAAAATGTACTTAAGCTGAGGTTTACATTTCTTGCTTCTGTTCACCTTCCTGTTTTGCTGAGAATTTAGTTGTCTTTATAACTGGCTGCCAATCTCCCCCTTGGAAGGGGAGAAACAGAATCAGCAGCTCAGGTGTGGGGCTATATTTAAACATCCCCTTCTGTGTGAGCTGAGCACAAGGGCGTTTTTGTCTGGAATTCAGAAGAAAGAAAAGAAAAGAACTCCGCTCAACTGGGGAAATGGGGGGCTACTGAGGGGAAAGCAAAACAGCTCATTTTCCCTTGAAATAACATTGACTTTTTCTAAAACGCAGGAAGTCCTGGGGCTGGAAAATTACCCACAGCTTTAAACCAAGACCTCAAGGCTCCCATACAGACTTTCAAGCCCCCTCATTACTTGAAAGAAAGAGAGAGGGGAGAAGAAAAAAAAGGGAAGAAAGAAAGGAACTATCTGCTGTCAGGATTCACTTCAATTTTTTCCCCCCAGTTCTTTGGAAATCTGTTTGCTGTTGCTTTTGGGGAAAGTACAACAGAGAAAAACAGAAATAAAAACAGGCTCTCTCATGTGAAAATAAAAGGAGGGAGCAAGGCGGTTGGCCCACGAAATTCCCCTGCCTGCTCCTGAAGTGTGAGGGAGTGTGTGCGTGTGCGTGTGCGTGTGCACGTGTGTAAGGGTGGTGGGGTAGAAGGGGAGCTTGTTTTGTGAATTGCTGGACTGGGAAGTTCTTTAAACTTCAGTAGGGTGCCAGCGTCACGCTGCCCTTCAATTCCCAGGCAGTTTTACGGCCTTCCTTTATTTCGTCTGGCTTTATTGGCGGTGCTGCGGGTCAGGGTCATTACTGGGATGGAATTGCCTATTACTTTGGTATCAGGTTTGAGATGACTCGAGGTTCTTCCCTGCCCCGCCTCCCCTCAAAACTCGAAGCAGGAGCTGAATCTATGAATTGTAAATTAACAGCTGATTAACATGCGTTGGCAGTGCCTCAGAGAGCTCTTGGATGGCCCCCTTTTGGCATGGCCTGTTTATGTTAATTAGCAGTTCAGAGATTAAACAACAAAAAAAGGAGAATTTACAAAATGGATAATAATAAGGCAGAACTGAAAGGGGTTCTGGCCATCAGGCTTCACTCAGTCCCTGGGTTCGGGACGGGACCTGGCTTCCGATGACTGACACCAATTGTCTGGAAGGACTGGGGAGCCTTTGGAAAACAAGACTCTGTGAATGAAATCTCCTTCTGGACAATGGCAATCTTTTTCAGCATCCAAGAGATCGCACTGCCCAGTGAACAGAACGATGCCTTATGCTAAACCACAGCCCAGGGTCATGGGTTATTCCCAACCCCCGTGTGTGCATCCCAGCGTTCCTGCGCTGCTCTTAGTGAATTAAGTTATCTGAACGCAAGCTGACTTAATCCTAGAACTCCCTCTTCCCCGCTCCAGTGAGCACCCCTGAACTGTGTTGCCATGGCTTGAGTCGGGGAGAGGATTTAACTTTAAATCGTGTTACCTACTGCTTAGGAACATGGATCTCTCGGGGCAGTGCCAGGAAATGTGACATTAAAGGGAGAGGAGAGACCCTAAATACGGTGACCACAGGAATACTTGAAGAATTTCTCCAAGACTGTGTATTGAAGGGAAGTGGCTACATGCAGGGTGAAAACCAACATGCCAGTGCCAGGGTGTTACCAATGTGACCTTTAACTAAACGTGATTCTGTTTGACAGTCTTAAAAAAGTGAATGTGTTTCTCCTTTTTTCCCCTCCTGTTCCTTCTTTCTCCCTTTCTTCTAGGGAGTTAGGATAAGACTGTCTTGGTTTTAACAGGCTGTAACAATGGTCACTTTTAAGTTTGCACAGCACCTTGCTCCTAAGTCAGGTGCCACCCTGGGCATGTAGCTCACAGCCATGTTAATTCATTGGGCCCACTGGCAGTCTGTTATACCATTTCTTTTCCCATAGAGACTCAATTGCAAAGTGAACAATTCATAGAAGATTATTGAGTTAAGCTTTTTCTCACAGATGCAATGTTTAATCATTTGTTTTGACCAGCCTTTAGCTAATTGGGTACAAATGTAATCTTCCAGCCCTGCTACATTTAGGAAACTAAACATGGTATTTAAGAAGGCGCTGATATCCTACCAGAAAGGTGGCCACTGAGGACCTCAGTGCCGTGCTTTTGAATGAATACCCACAATGGCTCTGGTCTTGGGCAGCAGCTATGAGACGGTTATTACCAGGACAGGTGATACCACTCCTACTACTCAGTGGGCTGCACGGCACAGGGAGTGGTGACCCGGACTCTCGAGCAAGACTGTTCCAGCTCAAATCCTGCCTCTGTCATTTTGACCCAGTCATTTCCCCCCTTTGCACCTTGGTTTCCTCCTATAAGACACGCAGATAATAATAGCTCTGTCTCGTAGGGTTTTCTCCCAGGATTGAATGAATTAACATTTATAAAGAACTTACAACTATATTTGCAATTTATATAGCACATTCAGCCAGTATGTACTATATAAGTATTCGTGAAGTAAAATTTGTTAAAAAGTGCTTTGGCATGGCTTCTTGTGACCAACTGTGTGGTGCTCGCAAGATGTTTTAATCTAGCTGGTGGTTTTTTACTTTGTGTTGATAGCTTGTATTTTCAGAGCATCTAAAGTGCGTTGAAGGAATCCAGCACTGTTGTTTTTTGCCTGTTCTTTACCTATGTTCACAGCCAGACAAACACTACAAACATAATGATTAATCAGCCTAGATCCAGACAAGACCACAACGGAACCCCATAAGATAGTGATCTTTGTTGCTGTTCATTTGGAAGTATTCTGAATGAGCTCTACACTCACCCTAACAGGGGATCATATCTATTTAGAATCCCAAGGGACTTCATTAAAATAATCTAATCTAGTTTCTCATTTAACAGAGGACTTTTATGGCCAGAGAGGTTGTGGTCCAGGTAAATTAAGAGAAGAGTTAAAAGCCTAAGTCCATGTGATCCCTGTTGAGGCAGGATTCTTACCACACCATTTAGCCATAAGGCATGGTCTTTTTAAATGACATTTCCCCACTGGATGAGTATTAATTCTTAACTAGAGTCAAATCAAAAACTTCTAAAATGGGTGCTATTGCCATCCTGCTAAAGTAATGATATATACTATGTATTAACTACAGAAATACAAGTTTAATATACACACATTCAACTTAATTTGATACATGTTTACACATTCACCATAGTTTAACAAGTATCAAGGAGAAAAGCACTTTGTGTGCTTGAGTAAATATTTGTGTATATATATACACACACAGTGTTCAAGATAAGTAGTGGATTATTTGCATCTCAGCTCCAAAATACGCAATTACTTCTACTCAGGTCCACATAATAAAGTTAAACGGACACAGAAGATCTTGAAAGAATGATTGCTTGACAAACGAAAGTACCCTGTAAATGAAATAGCACTTCGGGAGCAGTGATCTTTAAGTGATGCACTGCGGGTCCACTGAGGCCTTAAGTAGGTACTCACCGAGCAGCAATGTAGAGGGTTCTGTTCATGATCAGAATCATCTGGATGTCCAGCCTGTGCCTCTGCGTGGTGTTCCGTCCTGGCTTGTGGCCCACAAACACCGGATACTGTTTTGTATCTGTTGAAAAGAGGAGATGGGGGCAAGAGAGGGAAATGGAAATCAAGCCAATTATTGCCAGGACAGGGAGAGGAGGGGGCCGACCACAAAACAAAACCAGAATTAAATGAGACCATGCCACCATCTTCCATCCCCACTGAGTCTGCTGTTTAAGGAAAGGCTGTGATCAAAGAGTGCTCTCTAATGATCAAGTTCCAGTCTCATTTCCGGGTGCTCATACGCCTGAACTTACATTCCTAAGTGTCATCATTTCTGACTTGTCCCTCTTTCTGGGGGTGAAACTTGCAAGGGAACCCTTTACATGAAGGTTCTCTTTTCTTCCACAGTTTTCTTTTCATCTTCTTTAGAGTGCTAAGCCTGAGGGGCAGTCTGCCAAAGATCTTGTCTCGGGGCAGAACTGTTTCAAAGCAGCCTTCCCATCAATCACCACAAAGGCAATGTGGTCTGGAGGCAAGAGCCCTCGTCCAGGAGCCAGAAGGAAAATGCAGTGTCCACAGGCGCCCAGTTGGAATAATCTGCTATTGAAGGCGGCCCCACTAGGTTGGTTGGCATTCTAGGAACTGTGGGAAGTTTGCTCTTGAGTTAAGCAGTTTGGCTGATCTCACAGAAACAGGGGCTTTGACAGGACAGGGTCAAACTGAGTGTAGCCAGTCGGGTGATCGGGAATGTTCCCTGACCTGGAGAGTCAGTGGGCATACTTCTCCTCTGCTGCAGTTCTCCTTAGCTGAGAGGGGCAATTCGTAATAATATCTGACCTTTGGAAATACCTACATTTCAAAAATCTCTCTGCCTTTAAACCTACAACCTCTAGAGCACGGGTAATCCTCCAGAGAAACTAGGGAAGAAAGGAAGATGAGTTGCATCTGAAAGGCAGTTTTTTCGGAGGTGAAGACGGTGTAAATAATGACTTGAAATCCATGCACAGATTTACGCTCAGACACCTGCACTTTAAATCCCTGTAGTATCTGAGCAGGGCTCACAGTGGGTGTCTTCTGAGAGAGCCTCGGGGTACCTCACTCACAGTTAAGCGTGGTATGGGGTTATTGTGTACTTTCCCCTCCACTGCTCTGAAATTTCATTTCCCCAGTCATCAAGGAGGTTGCTAAAACAATCATGTCTCTCTGCTACTACCAAGCATTTGAGTGACTATCGAAGCACAGTTTCCAGCAGCACGTGGGCTGGGGTCTCTTCCGTGCAGGGGCACCAAAGGCGGAAGAATACCTATCACAAATGGAGATAAAGAAATGCTTATTAAGGTTTGGTACCTTGAGTTAGGCGGACTCTGCCACTTCGCGAGTGATGACCCTGACCTCCAGTTTGGCCTTTAGTCATACCCTGACTTTTGTTCTCAGACGTGTCAAGGCTGGCTACCTCACCTACCTGTAAAATTACTTCCTTTCACAACCCAGACCATCCAGCAGAAAGCTGCATACTGATGGATCTCTTTAGTATCTTATGTTAATGTTAAAACACCGTTTTTATGGTTTATTCAGTGTTTGGGAATAATTACTGTGAAGATAAATATTTGGGTAAAAAATGCTTTTCCCTTTACTGTGATAAAATATTTTGTCTTTTGGAGAGAAGGAAAAAAAGCAGTAAGTTGTCTGTTTCATCCCACACGCAGGTAGAACTTTCCTCTTTTGAGGAGTCAACTGAATTGTTAATCATGTTGCATTCTCCCCTTGACAATGAAGCAGAGAGCAAAAGAAAGTTACGAACCGTTAATATGGGTCCACTGTGAATTCAGAAATCACTTTCTCCAAGTCTAGCAGTGATACAACTAAGTCTAAAAACGAGTTAATTTTTGTCCCTGAAGTACTCTGAAACAGTCTTCTTATTTTCTCTTCTCACCTCGTAACAGTGCCTCTGTGTTAGTTACCTATGAAAATGTGCGGTACTGGCCGCACCCAGAGGATAGCGATGCCTTCCACGGCTGGTTTCCAGGCAGATCACAGCCTCCGTGCAGTAACTGAGACTGCATCGGAGGTAGACTCTAATTAAAGTGACTGGCAAGTCTCCTATTTTATTAAATTCTCAATTTTTACGTTCTGCTGGTTGATGCAGGCTGAAGCGCCTGCCGAGGGAGAGAGTCAGAGTGAGACGGTGGGTACTTACAGTTGCCATGCGAAATACTGATCGGCTCAGAATCTTCTGGGAAGCCAGCCCCAGCAAAGTGTAGCAGTGTGAAATATAGCAGCAAGGCTTCTGACCTCATAGTAGTTCAGCGGGGGGACCTTATTTCTCTACTTCACCCTGCCAAAGAGCAAAGAAGAAGAAATTTTTTTTTTGCAAGTCAGCTTTATTCAACTCCATAACATGAAATGGTCTTGGAACTAAATTTCAGAGAAAAGGGGCCTCTGTTTCCTATCTTTTCCCACTGTGAATTCACTGATTATTGTGCTTTTTTGCATCAGGACCCTGCATCCATCGCTGCACCTCCCCTCCCCACACCTCTGAGCCCTTGCGGGGCTCCTCCCAAACAAGTGACTCAGAGCCTCACTTCTTTTGTCCTGAGCCATCAGCATTATGGGTGGCTCTGTTGCAGTTAGGAAATGGCATTCCCAAAGTTGTGGATGATTGAGAAAGGATTTTTTTTTTTAAAGGCAAATACGGTTTTGTTTCTCAGCAGGTTTACAGCAGCATGCCAGCCCCAGACATGTTTTGTTCTGCCACCCAAGGATCTTTGAAAAATTTGAAGTCGTTGCCCAATATGGAAAAACTAGGTTTCTAACCTCCTTTAGAGAAATCAGAATAACATACCGACCAAAAGAACTGTTCCCTTCAGGCACCATGGCCCTGTCCACCACACCCACACACACCCTCCACACACCCACATACACACCCACACGAATGCCTGTAACTGGCTTGGTTTACTGATTTTCATTACCTGCTTGACCCCTTAGTTGAGACTTTTACTCCTGGTTTATATAATTCTACAGTAGTTCTGTGGTGACCTTAGACATAAATAAAATTACACACTCTGTGTTTAAAAGGAAAGAAATGGATCCTTTCAGACTCTGTGAAGAATATTATAGGGAGCACCTGAAACCACATCCTGAAATGGTGGTGTTGATTTTAAAAAATCATATCTCTGTGTATTTTAGTGTCAGATACTACCTTGCAGTGAAATAGTAGTGAATAAAAGCGCCAGATACACTTTTCTCCCCATCTGCATTTTCTTAAAGATGCTCTTTATGTGTAGAAAAATTCTCCTAAACCTTAGAAGTAAAATGCTCCCATGTGAGACTGCTGGCTCCCGTGAAAGAAAACTCATAAGGCAGTGCACGTTGCATAATTCTCAGGCATATTTCACATAAGTGTTGATCTGTTGGGGAAATTAATGGAAAATGGGGATATCTTTTTATCTTAGAAAAGCCTTTGAAGTAGCCTGCCAAAAATTGTCTTTTTTGAACAGAGCTATTTCAGTCGTCCATCCATCATTTAAGATTTATATGTAATAAAGTCAAACTTAGAAACTTAGATGTCTGTGAACGTTAATTTGGCAAACAAACTGCTAACTTACGCTTTTTAGAACACACTTAATATTAGATACCTATGTCTCTCTTCTTCATGCCAAAAAAAGCATTAACAAGTCCCGAGTGTTGCATCGCAACTTGTAATTTCACAGACACAGCTGGGTCTTAATCATTTCTTCAATTGAAAAGTGCACGTTAATTAATTTGCTTTATCTCAAAAATCAAAGAGGGAGAGAGGTTGAGAGAAAAGCCTAAGCAATTCCGTATCTCCATCTCTGATGTATAGATTACAGTTAAACTCTAAGTAATTACTTGTTCACAAGGGGGGTCCATTACCAAGAGACATACACATGTATTTACAGACAGATTAAGAGTACTATTCATTCATTTATTTGCTAGTTCCTCCTCTTCTAGAGAATCTAAACCCAAAGGAGAGAAGCCCTGAGTTTGCGTGTTGTGGCTCCTGTTCAGTGTAACATTAAAGAGGAAAAATCAATAACAAGAGTAAGGAAAACACAAACCAGACCCAGTCAGAAGGAATACGGGGAAGAGGAAGCGGCAGGGTTTACCAAGGACTCAAGAGCAGTGTTACAGTATTATTCAGAAGCCCGTGGCCCCGGTGCACTCGTGGCGCGAGGTAGAAGAGTGATGGAGACTCAGAAAGCTGCCTCTTGTCCCTTTAGAAATCTTTGGGACTACCTGTATACTTTTAGAGATTAATTTTTTTGAAATGAGTCTCTAATCTTCCACCGTTGCATTCATCTTTGTCCTACAAATGTCCTACAAGCTAACAAGACGAAGTCCTGCTATTTTACTGTATCTCCTAATTTTAATTTTTTCCATCTTAAGATTGCACAGGTTGCTGCAACATTCTCAACCCCAGAAGGTGGCAGGAAGAGCAAGCCTGCAGAAGAAATCTATTAAGCAATCCAAAGGCTTTCTTCAGTCCCTACACACAGCCAGGCTCATGGCTGAGGTGGGGTACTTAAATATCTCCAGTTAACAGTAGGGCTCTGTGCCAGGAAAAATACCTGTTTTCTGTGCCTTTCGACCGTCGTATCATCAGACTGTTAACGTGTACATCATATGGGTGAGAGTGTCCAGTGGTACCAGCTAATCGTGGCCAGTCCACATGAACGCTTTTATAATTTTCTTCAGCTGAGGTTTTGATGTATTATTCCCTTTCTACACAAGTTTGGGCTCTAGCCGTTGTAAATATGTGGACAATATGTTATTTCCTTGTTGAAATGATTACTTTGTGGAGAGATCTCAATTCAGTCACCCTGTGATTTCCCATCCTGCAGAACACGGGCTAGGTCTCCCCGCTAAGCCCACAGCGTACAGACCTGCACCAGCCCAGGAGAACAAAAACAAACAAGACCTTTCCACTGGGTTTCAAAATCTTGAGCGAGCCGGGCTGCTGTGATGAGGTTGTTTAAGTGATTCTTGAAACTTTTTGTAAAGTGCTGCCCACACAGGGCATTTTTATAGGCATCTGCAGACATTGCCGACTTCCCTGTGACTGTGCTCACAGACGCTAAATGACTGAGACGTAATCAGCTCCCCAGACAATTAGATAATGGGAGGGCTGTCAATTTGGGGATCCTAAACAAAAACATTTACTTCAAAAATAAGCTTATTATGCCTGAATTTTCCGTCTAAGTTGTCTCAACCTTCCATTATTCTTAGCCTGAAGAGAAATGGCCTTTGTAAAATACGCCATTACTAAAAAGTGATGATCATACTCTCCCCCACCCACAAAGTCCACGGACAACCTTCAGAACAGGCAGGTGAGGTTCATGGGTGAAAAAGGCTCCCTAAGACAAGGGAGGGACTGTTTCCACCTGGAGGGGGCAGCCCCTGCTCGGCTTCAGAGTGCTGGCCGTGTGCAGTGTTGGCTCACAAAGGCAGAGCTCTCATTTTTTTTTTTTTTCCTTAAGAAGCCAGAAATCTGGAGTTTTATGTTAAATCTCCTATTTTTTCCTAAATGTTGGCAAACTAATTTAGTTTTCTTCTTCTCTGTGAGCCAGCTTTGGCCAAGTCCTACCAGTTTGTGCATCCAAGTAGAATGGTGTGGGGTCAGGATTTGGGGAGTAGTGGGCAGAGCATTAGAACTAGTATTGGGGTAAGCATGAGCGATGCTCTGGCCGGGTGGGCTTGTCATGGCTTTCTAGTCCTAGTGGCTCTTCTGAAATTAACCTGATTAATCAGAAGTCGGGTGTGGCCATTTGTGACATCATTCTCTGACTTTACAGCCATTTCTAGTTCTAGTGACATTCCCTTTGCTTCATACTTTTCTGATACAAATGACCTCTGTATGACAAGGGAATGGGCATAGATGGAGGCCCCAGTTATTGCTCATACACACAAATGAATCGACGTTGCTTGTTTTAAAGACCCATCTGGGCTGGTCCATGTACTGTCTACACATCCAGCTGCAGCAGACATCAGTGTCCTTGCCCTTTGACTTGGCTGTGGATATAGCTTGCATCTGATTTGGTCCAGCAGCAGCATCTTCCAGAATGTTGGTATCCAATGAACATTTTAATGCTAAGTGGTAATAATGAGGGAAATAATTGATCTGGAAACTTTTAAGTACAAAATGCTTTTAATAACACTTTTTTTTCCCTATGAGGAAAATCATTCCCTACCATGTTTCTTTTTTTTTTCAATTGAAGTATAGTTGATTTACAATGTTCTGTTTCTGGTGTGCAGCATAGTGATTCAGATATATGTGTACCTATTTTTTTTCATATTCTTTTTCATTATAGGTTATTACAAGCTATTGAATATAGTTCCCTGTGCTGTACAGTAGGACCTCGTTGTTTATTTATTTTATATATAGTAGTTAGTATCTGCTAATCCCAAACTCCTAATTTACCCTTCCCCCTCTTACCTCCCTGGTAACCATTAGTTAGTTTCCTTTGTCTGTGGATTTGTTTCTGTTTTGTAAATAAGTTCATTTATGTCATTTTTTTTAGATTCCACATGTAAGTGATATCGTACTTGTATTTATCTTTATTTATCTTTCTCTGACTTACTGCACTTAATATGATAATCTCTGGGTCCATCTATGTTGCTGCCAATGGCATTATTTTATTATTTTTATGGCTAAGTAGTATTCCTTTATATATAAATACCAAATCTTCTTTATCCAGTCATCTGTCGATGGACATTTAGGTTTGTTTCCATATCTTGACTATTGTATATAGTGCTGCTGTGAGCATTGGGGTGCATGTATCTTTTTGAATTAGAGTTTCCTGTGGATATATGCCCAGGAGTGGCATTGCTGGATCATAGCTACCATGTTTCTTTTTAAAAGCACCTTTTCTTCTGACATGATAGGAAGTTTAATAGTTAATCATTTACTCACACTGTCATTAAAAAAATGGAAGGGTGTGACCCTAGGAAGTCAAATAGCCTCAGTGGCTCCTGAAGGGTTATAAAATGTAAAGGCTTATGAAACTCCTCAGGGCTCTAAGATTGTACAATTCTAGGTGATTTTGCCCCAGTGAAGAAAGGTGTGGGTATGTGACTGTGATTAGGGAGGACAGTGCATGTAGTGCCCTGACCTGGGACACTTCAAGGCCATAGGCACCACCAGGAGGCGTGGGGCTGGGACAAGAGGAGTAGGATTGAGGCAGAGTGGGGTCTGGAGCGCCACACAGTGGGAGGGGCCACCGGAAATGCAGCTGGGCCCTGGGGATGGTTGTGCCAGGCACCCTCTGAGATTACAGCGGAGATGGGGCAGAGGAACTCTGTATGAACCTGGGCAAGTGTTCTTTCTGAAGAGAACAGAACTGATTCTCTCCCCTCTTTCCTGGTTGCCCCTAACTTGCACGTGGTTGGGAACTCGAGGGTCAGTCATTGTGTCAGTGCGGGTGCTGTGTGTGGGAACCAGAGGGGTAGGAGAGGCCCTCTTCACCGCTGCTCGCTGGAGGACTGCACTGTGGAAAGTTCCTCCACATTGGAGCAAAGAAACCCCGGCCTGTGACGCTGCCCAGTTTCACAGTGAGGACAAAGTTCTAGTCCCGTAAGTGGTTCTAACCTGGCCGAACAGGCTGCTCTTGTTACCATTTAATCACACTTGGACTTTAGTCGGGTTTTACACTAAGGGTACCATTTTCATTTTTATTGCTCCATCCTTCCGACCTCATCATCTTTGTCTTTATGGTGTGACTGTCTTTAAAAATCTGAATCAAACCTGTTGTAAAGGCTTTTACACGAAATTGAATGATTGGTAATGATACCGGGAAGCAGCAGGAGCAGAGCGCGCAAACCCGAGACTGAGCGCCTCCGCTCCACGCACCGGCGGGGACCTCGGGTGAGATGCTGCAGGCCTCAGAGCCTTGGCGGCTTCGTCTTTACAGTGGGTAAAGCAGCATCTGAAGGTTGGTTGTGAGATAATGTGCAGAAGAATTGTAGCCCTCCATAAATGTTTGTTTATTCTTCAGCTGAGATACTAAAACTTGCCTTTTAATAGCTTTTCTTGGAATTCTTTAAATTCTCAGACTGCCAGCTGGGGTTCTCCCTCTTCAGTGGGAGAAGCAGCCCGCTCCTCTTTCTCCTTCCCAGTCCCTAAGCTTCCTATCTCTGGAGGCGGGCATCTGGGAGAGGCAGGAGGGTCTGTCTCAGGATGGCACAGCTCACGCTGTGTGAATTGTAGCACTCACACAAGTGCAGGGGCAGATACTGACGTGGAAAAACGGAGAAAGGGTGGGGTGGACGTGAAGGTTGTCTGAGCACTTCTCTGTGTGACGTACACAGGCGTGTTATTTTACTGAAACGTCACAGCCATCCAGAGAGACAGGCCTTATTATCTCCATTGTGCACACAAGGAAACTGAGGCTCACAGAGGTTAAGTCACGTGTCCAGGCAGTGCAAGGTCAACAGTTACAGCCCATCGGCACAAAGGGAAAGTCAGGACGCAAAGCCAGAGCTGTGTGATGCCAAAGTTTATGTCCTTCTCAGCACGTCAAAGAAAGTGGAACGAAGGAAGGTTAAAAAGAGAGAGAGGCAGTCATAAATGGAAACTGCACTTAAGATCATAGCTGAATATTGGTTGATGCATCTATGCTTACATGGACAGACTGGCTGAAAGTCCCTAATGGCTTCAGTAATAAAAACCTATAAAAGGAGTGCACAGTCACTTGCAAACATGTAGGCATGCAAAGGCTCGTTCCACCTTATGGCCCTGTGATTGCAGGCTTAAGGTGAAAGAAAGATGCACGTGCTTCTTAACCAGTTTTAGGAGGAAGTGATTATCTCGTGACACCTGTGTGTTAAGTTGCACTATCTGCCTGCTTGCAGCCCCCTCAACAGTGATGTTTTAAAATCAATACATCATAGAGAACAATGTCTGTTATGAAGGGTAAAAACAAAGCTGCCTGTTTCAGGAGTTGATAGGATCAACAGATTTGGACACCCCTCAAGTCTGAGTGAGCAGACGTTGGTGCAGAAAATCCGGCTTGCTGAACGCTGGAGACGTGCTTCGCAGAGATCTGAACTGCCGATTATTCCCACACCACGGGGACATTTCAAGAATTAAGGAGTGTTTAAATAGCAGGTGTCCTTCCCTGGCCTGGACAGCCCTGTTTCAAGGACTGCAGCGTTCAGAGGATGCTGCTGTCCACAGCGTGCCTAGCCGGGCCACAGAAGAACACCTCCCAAATGGAGGTAGGGGCAGCGTGGGCCCATCGAGCCCTGTAGAAACGTCTGCTGTACCCAGCCTTCAGGAACCACGTTGGCCACCTGTTCGGTGATAGTGCGTCAAGATACATGCTTTATGCAAAATGAGAAAAGCTCTAGCCTGTTAACAAAAGCATCTGATCTTTTTCTCCTCTTCTCAGCCATTACCAGAGACATAAAAGCTCCCATTTCAGAGGAAAGGGAAATGCCGCAGACCTAACTTCAACATATTTTGGAGAAGGATGATGGCATTCACTGGAGTATAATAATAAATATCGACTATGTAATAGATGTTCCATTTTAGATCTGAAACCACTGTCACAAAGGAGCAGCAAAAACAGCTGTGAATTCAGAAGTCCTTTTAGAAAAAAAACTTTTTTTTGGAAAGTAGATGTTGGTTGTAAACCTATGATCTTTTGCGAAGAGAAGGCAAGTCTTGTCTCTCAGGTGATTCTTTGTTCTGACAGTTTTCTTTCTACCAATGCTCTCCTCACCTCTAAATACATGCCTGAGACAATGCATTTAATGCACTTGGCTTGGATGTTTCAGATACAGCCTAATAACTCATTAGGGCTCTGCAGTTATGGTCATGATCTTAGCAATCTACACCGAAAATACTGTGGCAGACTACTTGGATCTCAAAAGGCTGTAGTGGTCCCAACCACATTTACCAATGTCACACCCCAGCTTTTTGCCATCTCTGTCTTTCTCAACTTTTGTAATATTGCTGAACTCAAGCACCTACTCCAGAGACAGAAACAAATGCCCCCTCTGTTTTACTGTTGGAGAAACTGAGGTCCCTCGTAGTGAGATCACTGGCTAGACGTGGAGCAGCTCAAAAGTGGCAAAGCTTAGCATCCTTGAGGGCTCCTGACTCCACCACCAAGCTCTGTCCCTCCATTATGCTGCTTTCAGAAAGGAAGCCAAGGCTCATTCATTTCTGCTTGGCCTTCTGCCTGATGCTCATTACTTCCATTGCTTAATTTCCCCCTTACAGATCCCCTGCTTTCCGCTGGGAGCTGGGCTCTGTGCTGGATGCTGAGACAGACAGGGAGGGAGAAAATAAATCCCCTT
This sequence comes from Camelus bactrianus, assembly GCF_048773025.1. Lineage (NCBI taxonomy): Eukaryota > Metazoa > Chordata > Mammalia > Artiodactyla > Camelidae > Camelus > Camelus bactrianus. Next base: position 81,891,259 of record NC_133541.1, read on the forward strand.
GCCCCCTGGGACCTTGCGGTGTATTAGATGGGCCTGACAGTTCCAGCTTATTGTCCAAAAATAGAACACAGAAATAGTAATTTTTTCCAAAGAAATGAAAATTCTCTTGGGAAGAACACTGTCTGGAGGATGAAGGTGATGCAGAGGGATGCGGGTGGGATGCTCATCGGAGATCTCTTTCGGGAGAAAGCCCCGGCCGGTTGCGTGCTTGTTCACTGTGGACCTGCGGGGTTAGAGGAGGCAGGTGGGAGGACCCTGCAGGTAGAAGGACCAGGTCTAGAGACAAGGCATTGGAATGCACAACTCCAGGCCGACGGACTTTCACGCACTCACAACTGGACCATGTCACTCTTTGCTTAAGGAATTTCAAATATTTGTCTAGAGTAATGGGTGGACTTTTTTCACGTCATCAAAGTTTGTTTTAAAGAATTGTAACCAAGAATAAAGATGGTATCCGATTACTTTTTCCTTCTAAGAATATGACAGAAGATGAAGAAGGGAGGTAGGGGGTGGGGGGTGGAACTCTGAGGCCACAGCTGAGAATATGGGTATTTATTCTTTCTAGGTGCTGAGTATGTGAGTGATTTTCACATTACTCTCCCTGGTTTTCTCTACATTTGTAATTTCATTAAAAATGGAGGAGGGCAAAAATAACACGCCTAAATGGAAGGCACTTTCCCCCAGCACTTAGGAAAATATTTGCACAGCGACTTTAAAGGGAACCAACTGGAGATATTAGTGACTGAAGTTTTCCATGAACCTTTGTTAAAATCTTGAGCTGATTTAAATGGAAACAGAGCTCTTTGACAAGACGGCTCTCCCTAGTAATTTCTCCCTGGTTTGCTCTCAGGATGGTGAACAGAAAAACAGAATCTCCCAGCTGCAACCCTCACCTTCCTTCCTGCCCCTCTGCCGGCCTGGGATTGCTCAGGCTTAGGTGGCTGCAGGGATGGGATCTTCCCTGGTTTTGGGGTGGAAGTCACCTTCACACATGCCTTGCAGAGAATTCAAAACAACCTGCAAGTCCCTCCTTTGAGCTCTGAAGAACAGCCCAAAATAACAATAGCACCAGTCACAGATGATTCACACTTTGACAGAGCCCTGCAAATACTTATTGCTTTTTCGGTGAAAAGTCTCAAGATGAGGACGTGAAAAACATTTCCTTGAGCTAAACTTTTGGAATCCGATTCTCTGATGTTGACTGCATGCCGTCTTTCACTGTATTCCTTGTCTCTTTCAGTGAGCCCTGACGCTCTCCCAGCACCTAGAAGCCAAAAATAGAATGTAGGCTGGACTACAAGCTTCTTATTGTACATAGAGAGAGACAGAATACCATTGCAGGCTTGGCCCCATAACAGAGCATGATGCTGCAGACTGGTGTCATCAGAATATCCACGTGCACAGTGGACTATCTGTGTGCTTCTCATGTCTAGACACATCCAGAACAGAAATGATGCAGACGCATTGCCTCTTAAATTTACAGAATTTTCTTACATTCTTTGAGAAATTCATTTTATTTATTAAAAGGGGAAAAAAAAAGTCCTATGTCCCAGTAAACCAGTTGGAAACTACAAAGCCATACATTTAAACTTAATTTATTATTGTGTTTAGTAGATACCGCTACATTTTTCTGAAATTAATGATGTTTTTGTTGGCTCTGTTCATGTTCTTTATGTATAAAAAGTGACTAATTAGGCTGGCTTGATTTAAGTAGAGCAGATATCAGTTTGAACTGAGGTGGAGAGAGTGCCATTGACGAGCTGACTCTTCCCAAATCTAGTCAAATCCAGTGATAACACTCCCTAAAGTGTTCGTTTGTTTTTAATGTGAAATCCTACCCTCAAAATTAATAACCATTTCCAAACATCCTGAAAACAAGCTTCCTTAAAGCCAATGAGAGTGTGTTCCAGGAAATGATGAGCTTATTTAAATGTCTCTACCACTGAGCGACTTGATTCCTTACACAGGTGACTTAAAGGTCACTATACAGAAACAGTTAGGGGTCCTGTTCACTGAAATGGTGGTCGGCACCCAGATGAACCACTGGTTTTGGTGGGAGCAGCTGTTTTTAAAAATGCCTCACTTCTCCTTGAGTTTAAAGAAAAACATACAAGTTGCTGTCTGAAATACAGGTACACAATCCCTTATTTGCAATTACAAAACAAAAACAAAAAAACCCTGAAAAACCAAGGGTTTTTTTCCTATTCGTTTGGTGACAAACCTTGACCTAAACTGGCATGGCACCATTTATTGTCTTTATTTATCCTTCTTAGGATAAATATGTATACACTTCACTGCAGTAACAGCCATGGGTTTAATGACTGGATGTCGCCCCCACTGGGAGATAGGTCCCGTGTTACTTTTCTAACATCTGAAAAATTTTAAGTTCTGAAACACATCTGTTCCAAGGGTTTTGAAAAAGGGTCTATGCAACTAGATTCCTTTGGCCCTGAGGGATCAGAAAACAGTGAAACATGGGGGAAAAGGAGCTCCTTTAGGGCAGAATCCCTAACGCAGGTTTTTGCTAAACCCAGGAGTTCTCTAATTACCCCTCAGTGTATAGTGAGATTCTCATAGAATTAGAAAAAAAAAAAGTGATCTGGTTTCACCTGAAAACATGTATATCATATACTTCATCACAAGAATAATTCGGAGATGAGGAACTGCTGACTGAGTCATCTAGTCTTAACTTCCTCTATTCTGTGCTCCTAGTGGCAGGGTTCCGGGCTGTCTACGTAAGGGACTGACAAGAACAGGCTTCCACAAAAAGAGTGATGCTCACAGAGCAGAGGTGATCTTGGTAGGGAGGGTCTCTAAGCCTTTGGTGTGTGAGCAGTGACGTCCAACAATAGCAGGTGACCACCTCACCTGGCAGAGCAGCCCTCGCCTGGGTGATGGTTCCCCCCCATCAGACAGCCAACTGTAGCAGTTGAGCGCTCCTTCCTTTTTCTGGGTTAAATAGAGAGACTTCACAGGCTTTTTGTGCAGTTGGTGGTGGTTTCTCCAAGGGGATGTCTGTAATGTCTGCATCCTGTCATCTTTTCCCCCCAAGGAATGACCGTGGCAATGGCTTTCCCCCAGTGCTCATAATCAGAAGGAACTGTGGGCTGGCAGTATCGCCCGCAGCTTTGTTATATGTGCTTGCCTTTTATTTCCAAATACCTGGGAATTTCTTTCCATAGAGAACACCAGCAGGTTGAGGGATTTATTAATAAAATGAAGAATTTGAATTTCAAGAATATTTGGGCAGGACAACTGTTATCTTGGGCAACAGGCTGGAGTGGTGGAGGAGGAAGGCACACTCTCTTCCCTTCCTGTCTGAGGGGCTCTTCAGTCCCCCTCCTTCCTTCCTGTCAGAATGGACACAATGGTAATCACTTGTGATATTCTGGGATAAAATGGATGGAGGCACATGGTTAACAGCAGATAACCTGGACACAAGGTTAATCGCTGCTGTCCAAATTATCTGGAGGGAAAACAGCACGTGGACTTCACCAATTAGCCTCTGAATCTAAAAATAAATAAATCAGTCAATCACAGATCCCATAATTAATAGCACAGCAGACAATCAGTATAATTACGATCTCTGGGAGAGAGACCAGAATCAGGGGGAAAAGTGAAATTATCCAATAAGCTTGAGTGTGACAGGCTGAAACCAAATTAAAGTGCTGAGGGTCAGACAAAAGGGATGTGCTGTAACTCTCGAAAGCGAGTGTATGAGCTGTGCCCAGCCCGGCAGACGTGCGGGGGTGGCCGGTCACCCCCATACGGCACCAGGAGCCCTGCGCACACAGGCTCACCTTTCTGGAGGGGAGCGGACGCTCTGGAAGTGCATAAATGGCTCTGAAAGCTTCTCAGCCCCTGGTGACTGGAAAGCACAGAGGCCCACCTGGGGCCCCCAGGCTTTCACTGGTAAGGATTCTAAGGTCTGAGCAGTGAGATGGAAAAAACACAGCTCTGGAACAGGCGGAGAGGGGATAATGCGTGCACTTCTTCTTGAAAGGGAGAGTCCCCGGGTAAACTGTGAATAATGACAAGACTGAGGCAGAATAACTTTCTACTCAAATAGCAGTATTCTTCCTGTTCAGTTAACGTAGTCTTCATCTCTCCAAAGAGTAAGAACAGAAAAGTCATTCTGAAGTGTTATGCAAGGATGGGCACATGTGTTCCTTGCTATCTTTTTAATCAGCCCTTCCCAGCAGCACTGAGACTGGCTGTGTCTCCTCCAGGATCTTCAGTGAGGAGGGAGCAAGGTGCTGTTTGGCACCTGGGCAAGATTCCCCAAGCTGGGGCTCTGCTTCACCATCCGCAACTGAGGGACATAAGGATGCCTCCTCCTCCTTCTGTATTTGAAGGTTGAGAGTCGTTATTTGTAATTTTCCTAAATTTTGCAAGTCATTTTATTCCAAAGGCGCATTGCTTTGGTACATCATGGATTCCTTCTTTAATGTTTCGGGAGTTACCAGTAAGAACACGAGATGTGAGGAAATGTGATACAGGTGCGTAGACAGGACTTCATTTTTCAGTGTTCAATAAAATAGGAAACTGCCTTTGTTGGTGGTTTGTCTTCACTCATTCACTCATCCATTCATTCACTCAAGAAGTCATTGCGTGTAATATGCGCAAGCGAGGCACCGTGCTGGGGCTGTGGGGGATCCCGAGGTCACGGTCAGTCACGGGCTCTGCCCTTAGGAAGCCCCCACATCGCTGGAGGAGATAGTACACAAGCAGCTATAACAAAGTCGAAAGCAATGTAAACATAAAAGGAAATGCCATGAATATTCAGAGGAATGAGAGCTAACATCCAGGTACTGATTCTATGTCGAAAACACACGTCAGATCTGTCCACTCATCTACACACCACCTATGATCATCTAACCCACCATCAGCTGCTGTCTGGACCACTGCAATAGCTTCCTGATTATACTCCCTGCTTCACTTGGCCCTCCATCCATTTACTCTCCATACAGCAACTGATGGTCTTTGAAGAACACAGATCACGTCGTGTTCTCCACTGCGTAAAGCTCTCCAGTGGTTTCTCACTGCATTTACGACAAAGTTGAAGCCCGCTCTCCGGGGTGCAGAAGGCACCACCCATTTCCCTGACCCCATCTTGTTCCCTCCCCCCATTTCCCACTCTCCTCCAGCCTCTCTGCCTGGATGTCCTCAAACACACAGCTCTCATCCCCGCTGTAGGGACTTGCTTCCACCCCAGTCTCCATGTCACCGGCTCACTGTTGTCATCCAGAACTCAGTGAAAATGTCACTTCCTTGAACAGGCCCTCCCTGACCCTGAAAACAACCCACTGCCTTTCCTTTCATCACCTTATTCTACATTTCTGTAATGGATTTGCCCCTAATTGATATGTCCACATTTATAGTCCTACTTGTTTTTATCTCACCCTCCCTTCCCTTAGAATGTAAGCTTTGTATGGGCAAGTGTGTCTTGTTAATCACTGTGTCTCCGCGTTCCGTATCAGTGAACTCCCAACAGATACTTGTTGAATAATGAGCAAATGTTAACCTAAGAAAGAGCATCAGACCAGTTTCTGACAAATCAGTGTTAAAGAAAGCGGAGGTGCAAGGGCAAGGATAGGTGTTTTCAGCTGGCTGAAGAGAAACCTGGAAGAGCGTTGTGAGGGTAGAACTCAGATCAATGGCAGAAAATATGAGGAGATCAATTCTGCTGAAAATAAAGAGGAACTTTCTAGGAGTCCTAGTAACGCAGACATGGCCTGGCCCACCTAAGGGGCCAGGGGGCCGGATACATGCTGGGTGGAAGCAATACTGTCCAGGGGAGTCAGCCATCAGATGTGGGGCTGGAACAGACAGCATTTCAGGTCCCAGGAGAGAGCCTGATTGCCTACGATTCCTGGATCCACTGACGAGTCCTTCCTCCCACGTACTGAGGGAGCACCACTTAGAGCAGGGAACCACAGGTGGTCCAGTACAATCCTGCTGTTGACTCAGGTTCTTGCTAGAGACTGCCCATAGAGCTCTTCCGATGAAATAAGATGCCTGCAATCAGCGGATCCAAGAGAAGGTCCTCAGGCTTTGGCCAGCCGTCATTCCTTTAGTCCCAGTTTGACCTGCTTGTAGAGGCCATAGGTCAGGAGCCAAAAAGTCTATGCAAGGAGAGAGATGGTCACACTCTAATGAGCATTACAACCAGAGGCCCTTTGCGCTGGGAACAGACAGCACGCATACTGTGCTGCCCCTGCCCATCGGTGCAGAGCTCACGGAAGGTCTGGAAGTGTGGGATACAAAGGGAAGCTCTGGTGTGTGGCCTTCCTGGGGATAAATGTCATCCACTGGCTTGTTACTGAGGCTCAATTGCCAATGACATACAGATTCCAAGAGATGATTTAACTCCACTCTTGTCTCCAATCCCTTACCAGTGACTCATAACTTTCTCCTGACACCAGAACAGCTGGGCCAGCCAGCTGGAGAGAAGACATACAGATGTTGCTGGCTGGAGTTAGAGGGGGCTGGGGGCTCTTCTCTGTGCAAACAGCCCAGGATGCTTCAGTGGGCTATAGAGTGCGGGTGTCTCCCCCTCTGCAGATAAGATGTCAGCTCTGTCGTGGACCATCTCTCATCCTTCAACACGTGTGTCTTTAAGCAGAAAACCCCATAGCTCCTCTTCTGCGACTCAGAAAAGTTTTATTTCTTTGGGGAATATTAGATCCTTGAGCCAGTCCAGCTGGAGAAGGTATGAGAGATCTTGGCCGCAGTGTACCACCCACCCAGATGTCTGGGCTTAAAACAGATCCTACATTAGAGGACGTGTGAAAGGATGAAGTTAAAGTTGTGGGGGGGCGGGGGGCAAGAAAGAGATGCTCTTCGTTTCTGAGAAAAGGATTAACAACAAAGATAAAATTGGATTAGTTGATCATGCACCAGAAAAAACATGAAATACATAACGTGTGAAATTCTGATTAGAAAGGGATTGCTTGGGCAACATTTGTACACTGAAGGCACTTGTTAAATATTTGTTGATTTTGATCCAGGTGGCTTTGAGTATTTTTAAGTATCAGCACATTGAGTTCTATAGTGATTATGAAAGGGGCAAGTTTTTAAATGAAAATTGAAAGACAGGTCAGGACTGACTGATTTTTTGAAAAATTGTGGTGAATTCAGTTCCGTTACACATGCAACTAGTAACAGTGGTTGTCTCTGAGGGAGAAGGCCTGGGGGTCAGATGTGGGAAAGAAACTCACTTTTTATGCTGGACCCTTTCATGTTTTGGGGGAATTTTTTTTCTCTCATGTATGTGTTTCATTCTTGGAACAAAACAAAACTAGTATTATTTTTGTAATCTGTGTCTCCAGAGGCGAACCTGGAACGCAGGCCTGCTGATACCTGCTAGTTCCCACAGTCTTCCCCGGGATCCCGTCCCTTCACAGTATGTTCAGCCAGTGGTAATGTTCTGGAATAGAGGATGAGGGTGAGGGAAGTTTACAGGCACTGCAGTGTCAGCACTAGTTAACATTAGCCGTGATGCAGATGGATATATGTGGTGGCTGGTCATTTACACAACCCTATAAACCCACCTGCATGCCATATGAGTGGCTGCCTAATTTATTAGCTTTCAAATAAAAATGTAACAAACTCAGAAAGGCAGGGCACACTGAAGTCAAATACAAAGAATCAGATGAGTTCAAAGCTAATATCCTTCATCTTTAAAATCTCATTTTCCATAAGCAAGATTTCTGGGCTGTGTATGGGAACTTCTTCCCTCCATTTGCATGTTCATTTCTGGGCAGGCCCCCCTGCTCCCATGTTCTCTGGCATCACTGCCCTTTCTTGGCGTTCACTTCCCATGGCCAGGGAAGGCCAAAGGATGCCCAGCTTTTTAAAAGCAGAGTGAGTGTTCTCTTCTGGGAAGGAGTGGTCACCTTAGACTCTCCCAGAATAACTGCTCCCAGGAAAGAGGGGTCACTGACTACAGAGAAAACACGACTTCATCAGAATAGCGGACAGGGCTGAGTGCAGAGGTACCCACTGTACCTGGATACGGTGGATGAAAAGCATCCTTCAGCCTGTCCCGGCGCCCCTCTCTGGGAGGTGAGCTACAAGTGACGGCCTCCTTCTTGCTCTGCTTCTCACTTGTGGACTCAGGAAACACTGACCTCCATGCTGAGTGGGGACAAAGGCTTGTTTCTTCCTTCCTTGGTACCCCTTCTCCTGGGAGCCCGTCTCAGCCACTGGGAAGTTGTTCCTCTTACTGGGTGGGTCACTTTATGTTCCTCTTCTTGGGGCTCGGGGTCTCTAACTGGGATGGGAGACAGTAGTTTCTAATTTGAATTTCAACTCCAACTTGAACCTTGGGGGCAAGTCCTGCCCATTGGTACCTGCACGTTCTCTTTTGCCCGGCTCCCCCATTGTATGCTGCTCTGTCCCTAGCTAAATGCAAAAACAGATCATACTGTGTGCATAAACCAATGGTTTCCAAACTTGCCTGCACACTGGAGTTGCCTGGAGAGCTTCAAAAATTCAGGGTGCCTGTGCCCCACACCCAGAGATTGTGACTGACTTGGCCCGGGGACGTGATCTGTGCTTTGGAAATTTTCACAGATCCCCAGGTGACTCAAGTGAGCAGACAAGTTTGGGAACCACTGATACAAATGCAAATGTTATCCAAATTACAATCCTAATCCCTTTCATTTCAGTGCCATCGGCTACAGCCAGGGATAATTGATCATGATTCAAACAACCTACACTTGTGCCAGCTACATCGTGTGGCTTTTAAAGTATCTAAGGTTATTTCATGCCCACCCACTCTCATGCCAAACCACTAACAAAATATAATTTAATTCATTAAAAATTACAGGGAGCCACGCAGAAGCTTTTTTTCCAGCATGGGGCTTGCAGAGTATTTTTTTTTTTTTAAATGTAAACACAGACAATAGGTATTTATGACAGAGTTGAAATAAAGCAGACCTAGTTAACCCACCCAGATGCTACGGAGTGGAGGCCATGTGAATACTGCGCGTTAGGAAGCCTATCTCGCAGCCTTATCAAAATGTCTTTTCTCTTTAACAGTGCCCTGGTAACCTGGGGAATATAAATTTTGATTACGGATTGCTGCATTGTTAGTAACTGACTATATATCATCGGGAGCTGGTCACCAGTGTCATCCCACACTTAATTATCTCGGCTGAAGAGAAAGCAACCCCGTGAAAGAACTGTTTTCCAATTAAAGCAGCGTAGAGTACGTGATTTGTCTCTCTGGCGATGTCCAATTCATACCCCTTTTCATGTTATTTGTATTGTCTTCTTTTTCCTCATTACAATCTCAGAGTTGTGCATCTTGGGCTCCCTAACAAGAAACACATAAATATCAAGAGGGCAGCTGTCAGACCTTTGAAAAAAATCACGGCTAGTCACCACCAAAAACACAACCGTTATTACAGAGTTTCCACTAGCAAATGCTGCAGTTAAGGTTAAAGACAGCTTTCCGCATAACCATTTATTTTCACAGGTTCCTAACCTCTAGAGAATGTGTGTATGATTACTTGTATACACCCACACACACACTCACACGCTTAATTTTTAGAAGATACTCTTTAGGGGTCAAATGTTCTATGCTTTGTTTTAGCTATTGTTTCAATGATAAGGAAAACATCTCTCTACAAGTACAAGAAAAAATATTTTGGCTAAAAACCTAGGCAATACTATCTCTTTCTCTCCTCATCGTGCTTATCTTGTTTGTTTTTCCTACTGCTAATTTGTTATTTATTCTGACTGAATGTCTGCCCATTTGCTCATCAAGGCAATTCTTTATCCCAGGAGTAAGTAGAAGTTTGTCTCTCTGTGACTGATTCGACCTGACCACATCATAAACAAAGGCTTTGAAGTCTGGGTTGTTTCAGGAAAAGATTTAGTGAGCACCTAGTATGTGCTGGGCACGTTCTAGGCAGTGGGGAGTCCCCAGGGCACAAAGACACCTCTGCTTTCTTGGACATTCTAGTGGGTTCCCGTCCGTTCCTTCCAAGAGTGGCCCCATGGCCTTGGGTTAGCTGTTAGCTGTTTACTCTCTATCAGCCTCAGGTCCCTCCCCTGCAGAATGAAGTGGTGACGCCTTCTCTCCATACTGTTATTATTAGGACTAAAAGCCCCCGGCCCACAAAGGGGTGTTTAGTCTAAGCTTCCATTTTCTTCTCCATCTGCTTTGTGCTTGGGGGTTGGCATTTGGAAACTCTAAGTATCTTCACGTTCCAGCATTTTGAATTTTGTATACTTCCGCAACACTTGTTTCCTTAAAGATACCTCTCCATTGCAGTTTCACTTTTCCCCTTTCCCCCAAACCTCCCCGCCATATACAGCTTTCTGTGTCTTGCCCCAGACCCGTCCACAGTTTGGTTCACTTCTGCGTCCATCGCTGCCATTATGAGAATATGACAACTGCAGTTTGGTGCTTGACCAAAATCTCATGGAAGTTTAAATGACTCCTTTGGGAGAGGGAGTGCCGTACTTTTTATGAAGCATTTTTTTTTTAGGGCCATGTCAATGTAAAAAGGGAGAATAGCCTACGGTCACTGGTGTTAGTCATTAACTGCTAGGCTTATATCCGTCTTCCCAGCTATCTGACAAATACCTCAAAGGGAGGAGCCCCTTTACGACAGACCATACACTGAGCACTGACTGTACTGGTGAGGGAGGTACTCCTGTGTCAGGCACTGTGGCCAGTCCAAAGGTGAGGGCTGGCTGATGTGTAAGAACCTGGGAAGGAAGCAGCATTAGGAACCTTTCTGAAATCTCCTCACTAGCAGTCCTAGGTGAGTGCCCTGCCCTAGCACCTTGGCTTTCCTGCCTGTGTCACCACCAAAAATTAAAAATAGATACCAGCGTTTTAGTGAACTGCTCCTAATGATAAGGGTGAGGATTTCTCACAATTCAATTGAATTGGCTCTTACTGGTTTTTCTCTTGCTTTGTTTTCTTCTCTCCTTTTGATCCTTTGTTATCTGTCTTGTATTGCTCTTCCCTCTGCTGGGGTGATTCCACCCTCCCACCCCCCCGTGCTTTCCTCATTGCCATCCACCCAACCCATTCGTTTTTCTGCCTTGGGAATTCTACCCTTCCCTTGAGATACTCTTCAAACATCACCTCAGCGGTGAGGTCTTTCCTGATCCCCACTGACAGTTAATCACCAATGTCTCTCTCCTTTCTTCTACATGGAAACGTTCTATCATAACAGTCAAACTGACGTAATTTGTTTACTGATCTGCCCACACCACTGGATGGACAGTGAACCAGGCAAGGGTTAACAAAGTAACAAAGGTGCGATGGATAAATAAATGGATCAGTGAATGAATAATCAAATACATAATCTCTGCCCTCAGAGGATTTACAATTTATGAGGTAGACAGATACGTCAATAACAAACTGCAAAATAAAGTACAAATACTTATGTACTCCAAGGACAATGCCACACATTTTAAGTTTTAATGTTTCCAGAAAGGCTCAGGTTTACTTACTTCGTTCACCTCATGATGGGTTGGAGCCGTGAAGCAATTACTGTAGATTGCACCAGACCTTCTTTTTTAAAGGCCTTGGTGCCAGCTGGCCTCAGAAACCCCATTATGACTATATGCCCTGGTAACACACGGCAGCGGACTAACACAGCGTTGGCCTTTCTACTTCACATACAGGCTCTTGAAATATACATGAGATGTAAGAGGCTGGTATTCATACAGTAACATGAACACCATATTCTACGAAATCCCTGACCTAGTTATGCTGCAGAAAGCAGAGCTTAAGTGCATGTAATGCCCAGCACGTGGAAGAAACTGTTACCTTTAGAAAAGTAAATTTTCCATTCCCCAAGTTCTGTATTATTAAATCTGTGATCTTAATATTACATTAGAGTAGATATTTTATTCAATTATATGGACAATGAAATAAGAACCAAGAAAGAAGTAGCTGGCCCAGATTCCCCCGGGTGTGAAAAGATGATACTTATTTTATCTACTCCTGACAATTCAGTTTAAATTGTTACTTTAAAGCTCCTACCAGCAAAATATCACTTCAAACAGAGGCTAATTCTTCACAGTCATACTTGGCTTTAAACGTTTTGACATCAGAACTAAGCAATTGAACATTTCTGCCCTAAAAATGGGTGGAGTTGGATCTTTCAAAATGCTGGATCAAGAAAACTGAATGTGGCCAAAAGACAATTATTGCCAAATTAAACAAATGGATTTGGGGCTTGCTAAATAAAATAAACTGTTTCTAATGATCCAGTGCATGGAAATAGAGGGCCTTTATTCTATATGTAGGGAAATATTTCTCACTAGAGTACTTTCAGAAGGTGATCTTTTATACCCAGTGAGTGGGCCATAAATAGGTAAAAGTGTGCATGAGGCTGGAGAGGGAATTCTCTCTGTCTCCCTCCTGAGAGCTGACGCTCTAGCTCTGTGCTAGGAGAAAGGGGCAGGTAGCAGGGACTGTGTCATTTCTCTCTGTCAACCAGTCGGTTCTAATGAAGTCTAGTGATTAGTCTTAGGCGGTGTGTTAACAGCATGGCATGAAAGTCGGTAAGAACTTTCAGTTAAAAGTCAACCCCGAGACCACAAAACCTTAGATAAGATTAAATGTTAACATCCAGACAGCTCTCAACTACTCTGTCTAATAGGCTGAATCCAACTCAAGTGTCATTAATTTAATAACACTCGAGTCTAAGGACCACAAAGCAAAAAAACTTATTAAACATGAACAACGATGCAACTTAGAGAACCAAGAAAGGGAGGGGGAGGGAAATGAGGATTTTTCTTTAATTAACATCTTGCAGGATGCAAGTTGCAGGTATCATTTCCTCTTGGCCATGTCATTTAAGTGAATCTAGGTGTAAAGCAATTTGCGCTCTCCAGGATCACTAGAGGTTAAACACCTCATCAACAAATGTGTAGCCCTTTTTACCGCTTCCCTTTCCTTTCTTCATTTCCTTTCTTAACAATTGGACACTATTCTTAAGTGATTAACAAAGCACGTGATCTCCTTCTCATTTTCCAACTTCATCCTTTGAAACCAAAAGCGAGTAACAGGCCTCCGTAAACTTCCTGCCATGTTTCTTGCTTGCTTGCGGATGTGATGTGGATTTCTGGAAGTGCCCAATTAAAGGAAAGCTCAACCGCAGAGTCCCAGTACCCCGCTGACCTGTCCCTCTCACCTCACTCCATCCTTGTTTGCCTTTCCGGTATCAAGCTGATGCTGCAGAAGCAGCTGATTATCAGGAAAGCCAGCTCAGGTAAAGTAACTTAATGAAACAGATGACTTTGTATGTGAGTGTACCTTTGAAACTGACTAGGCTTAAATATCCACTCAGCTAATGAGCCTGCGATAGGACGCTGGCAGAAGTGTCCTCCTTCTGCCACTATAAAAGCCTTCCCACAGTCCTGCATCCTCTTTCTGCCTGAAAACTAGGCAGGAGCTTAACAGCTACCCAGCTTCCAAAATGCAAACAGCAGCAGTTGCCTATCCTGAGTTGTGACTGATGGTACACAAAAATACACGGTTACTTCATAGATATTCTGGCCCGCAACAAATTAAGGATCTAAACCTTTGTGCTTGGCGGATAGCCAGTGTATTGTGGGGGACTGTTGTGGCTCTATAATTATATCCAGCCTGATAATCACCCATTCTACCGCTGTGAATAGCCAGTACCCAGGGACTTTAATTTCATTGTCCCCCTCCACCAGATAATGCCTGACCCTGTGTCACTCGGACTGTGAAACACACTGAAGGAGACAAATGACTTTTTCTCTGACTGTGTTAAATTAACTAAGGGATTCTGGTTGTGCAACTGACATCATCATCATAATCTAAGGCTCTGCCCTACTGGGTGGACACAGACAGTCTCTAAGGGTGTTATTAACCTCAGGCATTAAAACAAAACAACAAAAACAGAAAAGAATCTGGCAAGTGTGGGTAAAGAACCTACTTGGTGTGGATAGTGATTAATGAAAATACTTTATATTTCAACCCATTATTTTGGTATCTGGAGACACACCTAGAAGAGAGCTGTTGTGTGGTCTAAAACTAGGGATCAAGTGAGCAGTTCTCATTAGCATTTCCCCGTTTTCTCTGAGTGCGGGGTTTTTAATCATAAGGTTGGCTATAATTCACTGTAGTTGCACATCCATTTGAACTAAATGTAAATCTTAGGTATCTTAGAATGAAAATAATCACTGTTTTCATTGCTTTCATTCTAAAATAAAAAGCACTGTTGCCTCCAGTACTTGGTAAAGGATGTTATAATCTGTACAGTAGGGTAACTGGGCAAATTCCAGTGTTGGAGCAATACAGACACTCCCTGTTACACATGGTCTTAATTTTTAATAAGCATTTTCCTTTCAGTTCACTAAAATATTATGGGTTTTATTTTCATGCGGCTGAAAAGATAAATGCCCTTTCCCATGTTCCCATCAGAAGTCTGTGTGTTCTGGGAGGTGAAAAAAATTGTAACTCAGCTGTTTTTTACTGTATTAAGAGTGAAACTTGGCATCTCAGATGTGAATTTGTTTCCAAAAAGAAACAGAATCTGGTAAGTTTTTGTTCTTTAGAGGAAAAAATATCTCAGAAGCGTAACTTATTTTTTAAAGAGATTCATACTGGTTTTTTAAAAAAAAATTAAAATTGTATATAACTTTATTAAAACCCTTTGGACTTCTAAAGAGTAAAAACCCATATTAATCTAAAAATTTTACTTTTGGGAACAGGATAGTGAAAATGCAGAAGTTGTAGAATCTTTCTTAATCAGTGACCAGAAATACCTGTTTACCTTTATTGTAGGTGGTGTATTTTCAGACGGGCTCCCTCTGCCCAAGGGGAATTTATTTTTGCAAAATAATATTTTATTGTGTGTTCACCATGTGTCAGGCTCAGCTCTAACTCTTTACGTGCAATGACTCATTTAATCCTCACAGCATCTCCAGACATAGGCTATTATTACCCCCCTTTTACAGGAGACTTCCCAAAGTCACACACTAGTAAGAGGGGAGCATGGATTTGAACCCTGGGCCAGCTGACTCCAAAGCCAACGTTCTTAACTACTGTGTACACTGCCCTCTAATCATAGTCATTTCCTGAATCTGAAATTCACTAAACATTTAATAAGTGCCTGTTAGTCTAAGTGCAGGGCATTATACTGGAGGTTGGGGGGTGGAAATGGGGAGGGTCTGCCATGGAGAAAAGAGGGAATAAAGTTTAAAAAAAAACCAGTTCTTACCACAATTTTGTGAGCCAGAGGGACATGACTCAGTGACGATAATATGGTATTATAAATCCTGCCTTTTCCAATTGGCCTTTCCAGTTTGGGGAACTGTGGGACCCAGAGGCCAGTATCTGAGGCACTTGGGTCCCTCGGGTGGTGTGACTGCGTCCCCGGCCTATTCCACCTATGTAAAGCCCCCACGTACCACTAGGGACATTTCCAGGGCCACCCTTCTACAGGCACCCACAACCTGGTGGTATGAAAGTCTGCACCTATGTCACATCACGGTGCCTTGTTATTGTCGCTCAAACTCCAGTGGACATGGATAACAATGTCTTTGGATGCGGTTGCTTTGAAACCACTGGCTCTTAGTACTCTGTCACACACAAGCCAATTGTCAGAGTGTCATTAGCAGAGACCCAGACAGATGACAGGTGTAAACAGTTCATAATTTACAAAGTGCTGGGTCAGGTTTCTCCATGCCCTCTGCCAGCAGCTCACAAGCACACCTTAGCTTGGCCCTGCGCCTGCACTGTACACGTTTTTACAGGACTGTTTTAAAATCCTACGTGGTACCTACATCGAAACCTTTTGGCCATTTGAGTCCCTTTGACTGTTCATGCAAACTATGCAAAGCTGTTGGCTAATTTCAAAGTTAACATTTCAAAATGCCGTGTCAACTAAAGAAACACACATGCCTTGGAATACTCTGAATGGACTGTCTTTCTGCTCTCTGCTGTGGATCTCCTCCTTTTTTCCCCCCCTTTTGATCCCGTGGTGCTCGTCTTCGTTGAGATGGCAAGTTTGAAATGACTCGCCTTTAAAGAGACTGGCCATTGTTGCTCTGTGCACAGATGTGAGAGTTCTGATGCCTTTTCAGTCGGTCCTACTTAGCTGCCTTCTGCATTTTTCAGTGCTGACATGTTTCAGTAAAACTAACTAACTGGAATACTTGGGGGAGGGAGGTTCAGGTTGAATGATTTCCTGGTTAAACTGAAAGTTATTTAGAAAGCCCTTGTTATTGAAAATCTTTCCAAAGTACATCAGCACACTTTCTTCTGGAGTGAGGCAGCACTGCTGGAGAACAGCTGAACATAGCTGTTTGGAAGGGCTGCAGAACAAATTTAGCAAAGCTGCTCACCGCTCTCCAGTCCTTTCTCTTCTTCGAAAGCAGCCCCTTTTTGGATTGGCTAGGCAGTTAGGATTCCAGACTCTTTCTACTCTCCTCAAAACCTCTTTCCCTCCCTAGGCAAGAGGCCCCGCTTCCAGGGGGTTAAAACTGGGACCGAGTGGCCATCCACCCTCGCCTTCCCTCCCTCACACACCTCCAGGCTCCCCCCTCCCTCAAGTCTCTACACGTGTTCAAGACTGACCCCTCCCTTGCCTCCCCAAACCTTGGCCCTTTCTCTGGGAGTTCAGTTCTCTCCCAGCCCACTGACATGCCCATTAACACGCGCGTCTCCCTCCTCCAGACAGCCCTTTCTCTCCATCTGTCCTTCCCTGGAGGTCCTAACCTTCATGGCTAGCCGCCAGGGCAGGGCTGGTGCAGCTCTGACCTGCATTTACTTCCTGACCCCCGTCCTCTCCCCAGCTCAATGCTTCCCTTCTCCTGTGCCTCCCCCAGAACCCTCTCGCCAAGGCCATCAGTGACCAGTTACGGAGTCCAGCGGCTTTGTCTCAGCAAGCCTTGTTGACTCTTCCTAAACACAGCTACAGTTCCTTCCTTTTTCTCCAGCTCTGCTGCCACCCTGGTTCTGCTGACAGAGCTTAAATCAGGTTTTGTCACTCCCCTTCCCTGCTTCCACTGCACCTGGAACAAAACAGACTCCCTAAACCACAGCCCTGCGCACTCCGCTCCTGAGAGCCCCGCCCCCCAAACCATGCTCCAGCCACGCTGGCCTGGGGTCCTCAGGGACCCTTGAGCTCCTTCCTGCCTGGAGCTGTTTTTACCTGTGGCTCCCTCTACCTGGAGAGCTCTTCCCCAGCTTCCCCTAGCTCGTTCCTCCTCCTCCTGCAGGTCTCAGTTCACAGGTTACCTTCTCCCAGTAACCAGACCACCGTGTGGGTTCCTGACACCCCCTCCTCACCGCAACGCTCTTTCTCAAGGACCCCATTCTCTCCCTTCGTGCTGCTGACCACAGTCTGTCCTGGGAGGTGTCCTCGCAAGCTCACAGGCTGAGTAAGCTTCTAGGCCCGCTAGGCTGTGAGCTCATGAGTCCTTGGGTCTTGACCTCTTTATTCTCCACTAGGCACCCAGCGCTGAGCCTGCTTCGGGCATAGAGTTATGGAATGACCGAAGGAACAGATGAAGACGTTCTCCTTTTACAACAGGCTTTTCTAGAAGGTCCCCTAACCCTAGCGAGAGACAACAGTTCAGTAAAGAGCAACTGAAGAGCTTCACGTTCTCACCTGTCTAGCATTTGAAATGCCTTCCTCATCTTTACATGTACGTAACTCAGGCCACGCAGCCGGGGGAAGAGCGCTTAGCGTCACACAAATAGACCTGCTGTTACAGGGACACGAGAGTCTAAAGAAAAGCGCACTGTGTTGAGAGAGAGCAGTGACTAGGGAGGCCTGAAGGAGTGAGGAAGCAGCGAGGGCAGCCTGGTGGCAGGACTGCTGCTGGCCTGAGGGAGAAGAGCGTGGAGTGCAGAGGAGAAGGAAGCTGGATGATGGGGGGTAGGGTGAGAGTCCCCAGCCGGGAGGCCAGAGTTAGACCAAGTAATAAGGTTGTTGCTCTGCCGGGCAACAGGGAAGCTGGGTAGCTAGTGGGATGTGCAAGCCTGTGCAAACACAAAGCTGGCTTTGCGTTGGTTGTGGGGAGAGGACAGGAGGGGTTTGGGTGGAGATGAATAGAAACTGCAGTGATGAGCAAAAGCTTGGGGACACCGGGGGGGCTGTTGTGAGCACCTGTGCGTGGGCTGCAGGGGTTTGGCGATATTCAAAAGCCAGAGATCACGTGCCTAAGATGAAACTGTGATCCGGGTAATATCACAGTTATCCTGATTTTGCAGCCAGTCAGAAACACAGGGCACTGGGTTGCTGGTGTTCTGAGTGTAACATCCCGGGAAGAAGACTGCCGTCACCCTGAGGGAGAGAGCGAGTAGCGGCCCGTCAGCTGGGATGCCACGGAGTCGCAGGGCACCCCCACTCCTCCTGAAATCCTCTGCGGTCCAGGGGGCCGGCGTGGGGCTGAGGGAGACGGTGGAACTGTGCAGCACCCTTTAACAAATGGTCGTGGAGTAACTACAGGAGCAGAGCTTCTGCTCGAGGCTCCTTCTAGAAATGGTTTTGTAAGACGTGTTACAGCCCCTCCCCTTCCTCTTCAGTCCAGACTTTCCTATACTGAGACTGTTTCAGCAAGGGACCTCTGTATCAATCTGAAGCAAGAAAGTACACGAGTCATTTTGCATAGACCTTTAGTTTTTAGGTAGTTTAAAATATTACTAAAAAACTAAATGCCAGTACCAAAGATCTCAACTCAATCCTATTCACCGAAAAGGAAATGATTTCAAATGAAGATGCCCTTCTGGCTTTTAGTTCACCCAGCCCCGTCCACCTGCAAGGAACGTTGTCATTTCCTCTGCAGAGAAGAGTTCACCAGAGTCATCCGTGAGAGAACACACATTCGGCAGCATGGGGACACAGCAGCCCACACCTGTAAATTTGCCTTCATCTTCCTCCACCCCCTGCTGCAATTAGATTCGAGCTTTTTTGGTTTTATTTTAAGAATGATTGGAAGTTAATTTTAGTTTGGAAGAGCTGAGTCCATTGTTTACTTACAAACAAACGAAAGAATCCTCTCTCCGGCACCAGAATCTCTGCTTGGCTGGTTTGAAATAGATGAGGCTGATCAGATATTTACCATCAGCTTGGTGAAGAAAGAGACACTGTCCTAGGGAGCCAGAGTCATGGGAATGCAGTCCACACAGTGATGCATTGCTAACTGGGAATGGACTCTGACCAAAGTCTCACTGTACATTTCATGGAGGTGGGACTGAAACGGGAAAAGAAAAAGTCCCTAAGTGCCCAACCATGTTGGGATGACATGGTTGCAATAAAGCTGTGAAACAAACGCTGGCAGGCAAACAGCAAACAACCACAACAATCAAGCTGCAAAAGGCTTATCAGGATTTGACCAAGAAAAAGGGCCCCAGTCTTTCAGAGGACACTGGCAAAAATCCCAGGTCCTGCAACTCCTGAATAGCTCCCTGGGCAGTGTTCCCTTCAGGTACTGCATTGTCAGTGAGGAGATGTTCTCAGCAGTCAAGGAACAGCTACACAATGCGAGCGGCGTCTGAATGGTCGAAGAGCTTTTTATTCAGGCTTCATGTGATTTAAAACACACGCACACACACACACCCAAAACTGGTGTTCTTTTGTGCTGTACAAAGACAGTCCTTTCCTCACTCCAAGTTCAAGACTCATGGGCTATTAGGAGAGGCAAGATAGACAACGTATTAGCATGTGTGGAAAAAAAAAAAAAAAGAGTAGGCGTTCCTGAAGATCAAGTCTATAATAAGAGCAGCCCAGTGCTGGGAGCACCTACCTAGCCGGAAGCAGCTCCAGCAGCAGTTAGAAGGCAAGTATTTTGATTCATGTTTTTGAAGAAAGTCTTTTGGCAGTAATCACACACACACACTCACTAGCTCACTCAGACCTATCGGTAAGAAACTATAGCACGTATTCATCATAAATACATTTCCTAAGTAGGGTGGGATTAGAAACTGTAATCATAGGAAACTTAGAGCTAAGAGAACATCTAATCCAGTACCTCCGCCCGCAGAGAAGAGCCTGTGTTTCTGGAGAGGTGAAAAGACTCGCCCAAAGACACAGATTTCTTTCACAAATAAACAAGTTCTTAACACCCCCGAGGGAGGAGGCTCTGGTGCTTCCATGCCGCCCTGCGTGTGAGACAGTGGGTTCAGGGGTCACTGGAGACCAGATCATGGCTTTTGCCGTCAGTCCAGTCTGGGCTTGAACCCGAGCACTGGTGATTTCCAGTTGTGTGACCCAGGAGAAAATTCCTTTCCTCTTTAGAATCTCAGCTAATCTTACTAAAAACTGAGTCTCGCAGTAACACATGCCTTTAGGGTTGCTGCACAGATTAAGTGAACAATAGCAGGTACTAAATAAACGTTGGTGACTGTGATGGTGGCTATTTTAATAGTGGTCATATTTGCACCTTTTGGGGAACTTTAATGCATTTAGGGAAAAAATAACAGGAAAGACACAAAAAGCCATAAAGGTGAATGAGTAAGCGTATGGGGAATAAATGAAGGCAGGTCACACAAGTAAAATGTCTAATTGCTTTATCTGCTCTTAAAAACTTAGGCCAAATGCTCTGTAGGAATAACAGTCTGCTGTCTTCACACAAGAATATCATGCCTCTTATCCATATACTTGGGCTCAATGATTTGAGGGTTTTGTTTCCCCCAGTGTTAGTAATAGGTGCTTGTTGATTCTTTAGAAAAACTTTACTTTCCTCAAATAACTTACTGCTGAGTATTTTAATTTTTTCCCCTCACAACCAGTGGGTGTCCTAAGGTAGTTGACCTGGATGGCCAAGATGCAGTGCCACTTACTGTCCTGAGACGCCAGCCGCACACGTGTGGAGCCACTCAGGCCGGTGGGGTAATGAGTGACTTTCAAGTCCCTCAAACTTGACGTTTTCCAAAGCTCTCATAGCACTACATTTTATATGACCTCCCAGGATAGTTTCGTTCAGAGAAACAGAATTTCAGGTAGTGCTTTTGCTTTCAACAACAGTTTGGGGGAAAAAAACCCAAAACTGTGTAATATTTTTGCCTGTTATCTTCCTCAATCTGTTGTGTATCTGTTAGAATATACTTAATAGCTGCTTTTCATGGGCTTAAATATTAACTTGGAGTTGGCAGTATTTTTGGATGGAAGTCATTCAGAACAACTAAGAAAATACCATTTTCAATTGTATGTTCTGCCACCAAGCAAATTTTTCTTCATTATACATAAGGTGCAGTTCTAAACATCTGTGCCTTATCCTTAGGTACCACAACCCAACACCTTGTCTCCTGGAAGTTAGAACAAATGGCATTTCTTTCTTGAGCAGTAGACAGCCTTTCACAGTGGGGTTTTAGCGGTAATGATCTGGGCAAGCATTATGTGATAGTTTTACTGCCTAAAACTGGAGGTGATACTGAGTTGCTTTTGTAGTTTTTGTTGGTTTTTGGTTTTCTCCCTGGAATATATGTCGCATATTCCTAATTCTGATGGTGTTAAAGGGCTGTAGACTGTTGCGTATGCACATAAACTGACGTGCTATGAGAAGCGTTCTCCTTGCTCTGCAGTCGGAGAACAAAACAAATCACTGATAGTCGTTATTTGTAAGAATCACCAGGCCCCTGCAGCTGTGCTGGGCAGCGTGCAAGCTGCCCTCCGCACTCTTATGTTACACTTCAAAGAACTGGCTCCCAGTGTTCCAATATGGTAACTTCGGACTTTTCCGTGCAATACATCTTAATAATTCCTCTAACGCTGACTTGTGTGGCCTTTCTTTAATTTGTGCCTGATTAATTCCCCTCCCATCTCACATAAACATAAAATAACTGATGGCTCTCCTTCACTGCTGGAATTGTTAACTACATTTCCATCAGTGGGAGATGCTCAGACTAAATGATTTCCAGGTCTTTGAAGTCCAGATACTTTATATTTTAGTTTTTATTTTACTTCTGTCTTGGACTTTCTTAACCTTGAAGTTTTTATATAAAAATTTAATTACTTAGGTCATCAGTCACATCAATTGTTCTTCAGTTAGCTACAGAATGTATTACATTGCTTTGTTTGGCCAATTTTTAGTTTCTTGAGTAACTGTTCTTGAGAATTTTCTGATCTTCTTAACTCTGTTAAGTCTTCTTTCCATTACAAGTTCATTTCATCATATTCATGTTCTTGTACCATACCTTGTATTTCTTTTTACAAAACTTCTTTTTTTACACCGTAACTTCTTGGTTAGATAAAAGAGTGATCTTTCTTATATGCTCAGTCTGATATTTTTCCAGATAATGAGACAGAATTCAAATACTTATTGTTTTCAGGGCATGTAGTTACTGTAACACTAAGATATATATTTTTTTTAATTGGGAAAAGTAACCATTATTGTGCTTTTGATTTACCATCAGTTCAAATACCACTTTTAAAGTAGGTGAGGTGAGTAAAAAATTATGGCCAAAGTGGTCTCCCTCATCACCACAAACTCTGCAGCATGTTATTTCTGGCCCAGCCGCCACATTGGAGGTCTCCATCCCTGGATAAACTCCTGCATCAGGAGTCCACAGAGATCCCCTAATTTCGGGCAGTAGCTCTGTTTCAAGCCACTTCTGCTGGAAGAGGCAGGCCTCCTGTGATTCCCGGAGAAGGGAGAACTTCCCCACCTTTGCTGTAGGTCACTCTAATCTCACTGTCAGAACCACACTGTGGCAAGATGAAGGGGTGGGGCGTGAAGTTGCGCTAGAGTTTGGCCCCAGGATTCCCTGTGTACTTATAATCAGGCATCCAACCTATTTCATAGACTGATGTGGGGTGAATGCATGTGTTACACACCTGATCTCAACAGTGAGGGAGAGAAAAACAAACATGGCCCAGGCTAACGTTTTTGTGTCGTGTCTTCCCTGTCAGTTTATTCTCCTCCGACTGGCACCGATACCAGCCAACAACTTCTCCTTCAGATCAGCGTCTTTTGGCACTTAGATGACAGTATATTTCTGCATGGCCGAATGCAGACAGGAAAAAGTCTTGTGTAAATAATATTTTACATTAGCAACACTGAACTGATGTCAAAGCTCTCAGTCCATCCCAAGGCAATAAAATTCACAAGCATGATAATATTAAGATGACAACATAAATGGCTTACAGTGGAGATTGTTCTGCCCCACTTCATACTAATTGGGGCAAAATAAAGGAGTCAGATCTGGATCGTGTCTTTCTTAGGCTGCAAATGCTTGATAACATTCATGTGGCTCAGCACTGGTGGGTGGTGGGGGTGGAGGGTGAACATAAAAACAGTTGAATCACATGCTGGCCTGGCTACACAAAATGCTGATTAGAGGTGATCACTGTCCAGTGCATTTTAAATATTCAAAGTAAGAATCCAAATTAATACCACAGGTCTTTTATCTAAACCTCTTGTGTTTGTTTTCAGAAGTACTATTATGTCTATTGTGTGTGGGAGACTTGGGAGGTAGAGTCATCGAAATTATTATTATTTATTTTTTAAGTGATAACCAGCATCAAGGACATTTGAAAGCAATACTCTTAAAGGGTAGCAGCCCTAGACTAACATGACTAAATAAAGGGTTAATCACTGTGCATGATCCTGTGCTAAGAGGCCACCCACACAAGCTCATTCTGTCAGTACCAAGCTCACAGTATTGTCATTATGAGTTCAAACACTAATTAGTAGTTAGAGTGAACTTGGTGACATCTTACACATGAACGGGTATCTAGGGCAGAAGGAAACCTTAAGTTTCTTAAGATGCTTTATTTGTCCAGTTCAGATGCACATGTCGTATCTTGGTAAATGCATCGGTAGTTGCCCACTCCTCTTCTTTCCCATGTTTTCTGATGATTCTGTCCCTGCTGCTGGCAGGGTAGCCTGGAGAACCATCAAAAATTAAATCTCTTTATAGTCCGTCTTCATTTGAGATACAGGAAGTGGTGTGGGATTTTTGGAAAGATTTTGGATAGGGAGCTTGAGATGATCATTTCTTTTATCTTTTATAGTTGCTCTTTGTTAACCAAATGGTATAAAGGTCTAGGAGCCATGCACAAAACCTGCTACCATAATTGACAAATATTCTGGTATTTATGTAAGAAATCTGGACAGTTCTTTGAGAAATAAAGTATCTTCTAAAGGACACTCAGTATTTCCTCTTCATTGCCCTGTTCGTGTTTTATTTCTTCCCAGGAGATGCCTCCCCAACCTCTCTGCGTAGATATTATTTTCAATAGCCTTTTTAAAAGACCCTGCCTGTCCCTTTAGCTTTCATTAACAGGGTTCAGGAAACATTTGTTTTCTCCCCTCTTATTTATTTTAGACTACAGGGAATTTAAAAGCAACATGGGTCCATACATCTATTGTATCAAAGAAACTTAAAAAAAATTTTTTTAAGGTAGATATCATACTCTCCTGGATGCTGAAAGAATTTGGATTTCTTTGAAGGTGACGTTTGACTGTCTGCAGATACTAGTAGATCAGGGCAAACTCCTGGGGTTTATCCTTGCTTTTAAATTCTGCGTAAAGCTGGTTCCTGCCTCACGCTTGGAGAAGCGGAAAGCATCTGGGGCTGAATGGTACCACGAGCCAGAAGTGAGGGTGGCAGAGACCCTTCTGCTCAGGACTGCACCGTTCACTTCTCCATCTCTTCCCTCCTCTCGGCTGGCAACTGCTTCCTTTACTTCTGGGGGCTGCTGCTTCAGGGCCGCTTCAGCCTTCCCCGTGATGCTTTCTGTCGTGTGGGAGATGGCACTGTTTTCTGATTGTAACACGGAGACTCTGAGTGGAGGTCTGTTTGAATACTCACAGAGCCCAGGCAGCGCACCATCAAGTTGAAGGTGTTTCACCCTGAGCTCTAAAAATACCAGCTTTTCCCTTTCAAGGCTTATGTCAATTTCACTTTTTTTTAAACTCCTATGGGATGTGGTTGGTTTCTTAGTTATGACTGTAAGTGAGTTCCTTTAAGCCATAGAAACGCTGCCCTTCTATTTCATAACTAATTCAATTTTACTTAATGTTTTTGAAAAGCCCTTACAAGCTCCCTTGGCTCAGTAGAGCCCCCTCCCCATGCTCCCTCCCATACATGTAGTGTGAGAGCCAAATGGCCCAGTTCAGGAAAGAGTCTCTCCCTCTGGGAACCCCTCCACCTTCACCTTTTCGGAGGTCGTCTTTGCACCTGCAGATGTGTGTCACATCTTTTGTTTTTCTCTTGATCTAGTTTCTGCTGAAAACACTTTTTTCTTCCTAGAATAATTCTCATTACTCTTGAACCCTAACAGGCTGTCCTAGAGAAATACTGTAGAAACACCTACTAATATAAAAACACAGCCTATCTTTAACCTCTGGACTTGTTACACTTTAAAATAGGGCCAAGAACTTCATTTTCGAATCCGGAGTGGTCAAGACCGGTCAACATGTGGTAATATTCTGTCTTCTCCAAAGGTTTATAACCTGACTAGTCTCCTGACTTTGCAGGGCTGTTTCATCCTGATTAGGCAGCAGAGATATCACTCCCACATGCTAACATGAGTTTGTGCTGGAAGAAGAAAAAGAAAAGTAAACTAGGACAATTTGATAGGCAAACAGATGAGTTCAGATAGCACAGTTAAGCCTCAATGCTCCTGGTTGAGTCTCCAGTGTGGTCAACTCTATGCCCACTAGCCCTTTTCACGTTTTTGGCAGACTTCATAGGTTCTCTCTTCCCCTTTGCTTCTCCATTAAATTCTTTAACCTTTTGGGCAGCTCTTAAAATACATTTGGCTGGTCTTTGATTCTATGGCCAGCAGTGTTCTCTGCCACAGTTCTCATGAGATTAAATGTGCCTTGGTAGAGATAGGGGGAAAAAATTCTCTTTGGTTCCTACTGTTTCCAAGAAATAACATATGTTCTGGAAAATCTGGGACTAGACTTTAGTCCTGTGAGCAACATATTTTCACTTCTGGTTTATGACCATTGAATATACTCCTTTCACCCTCTGTCTCTAGGGATGGCCCTTCCTTATCAGAGTTAGTTTCTGAGATCACTGAGGAGTCCCCTTCCTAACTCTCTTTCCCAAACGTGGGGAAGCAGTTTGCAGTTTCCTTGTGTACTTCTCAGGAGAGGCCTCCTGGCATTCTCAGAATAGATCTGCCTGCCAAACAGGACTGAGAGAATTACATCAAAATGTTACAAGGACAAAAGCACATTTGTAATTACTGTGATATCACCATTCCTAGTCAATATTTCTCTAGCTCAGTATTTATTGCTTTTAGACTTTGGCACAAAAGCTGAAGTGGCAAGGGTTTATCTGCAGCCTCACCCTCTGCTATTCCGGGAAACTGTAAGAGGCTTATTCACAGACTACCTAGTGGACTTGGTTGCCCTGGAAAATGGCAGCTGAGAGTGGGAAAGTGGAGGCAAAGGCCAATCTAGCCTCTCTACATAGGTGTGGAGAGGCAATTTAGACATGGTGACAGTCTGCTCTGCAGAGGGGTGTCTCTCTATCCTGCCATCTTCAAGACCCTGTCCAGTTCAGCCATCCATCAAAATCGTGGGGGTGATGGCAGAAATCCTCATTTGTCCCAGAGTCAGGGAACATAATTCCGAGCTATCCTGGGAGGTCATGATGATGACGACGATGGTTTTGAAAGGGCTGTAAAGCATTTTAGAAGCAGGAAGTTTTAATAAAATGGCAAGTCATCCCAGTAATTAGTACATGCTGGAAACCAAGGGCAGAGTCTTGTTCCCTGGAGTCAAGGCTCTGAAACCTGACGATAGCCATGATCCTGAAGGCCACGACGTCAGCGTCGCTCTTCCTGTCACCCAGCTGTCTTGCCACAGTGCTACTTGCCCATGTGGTCTTGGGGCTATCAGACCAATATTGGGCTCTCATGACTCCACAGGTACAAGCATGCCAAGGTCTAAGTTAATGACTTCCCTCAGACGCTCTGCTTTCTGTCCCGAAAGATAAACTCCCTGCAAATACTGTCATGTCCCTACAATGCAGTTAGCTAGCTAGCCATCTAAAATTGGTTTGGTCCTCCTTTTTCTATGAAGCCCCATTTTTGCACCCCATGTGCTGCATGTCCTCATCTCGTGTCCATGGTCGAAAAGTCGACCAATGCCTCGCACACATTATTGGGTACCACAGTCACCTTGTTAAAAAGCAGACTCACCTCCAGTCAGTTGGGTGCAGGGCCTGAGCACCTGCATTTCTAGTAAGTGCTCGGGTGGTGCTGATGGTGCTGGTCGGTGGCCACACTCCCAGGAGTGAGGCTTTGGATCACTTGTCAACCGCATCATAGGGCTGTAACTAGGTAGTGAGGGGGGCCTCTTCCCTGGAGCCAGGAGCCTTTCCAGATGGCCCGAAAGCCCCTACACCATTACACAGATCCTTATCCTAACCCCTTCCAAATAACGTGACAGGACAAGGGGGAATTCGAGTGCCTTCAAAACTCAGATCCTGAAAACTATCCCGAGCCCACCCATTTTCCCTGATTCCATCTCACCCAGTAGTTATCCATTCCCATCTCTTTTTATGGTTCATTATCACTAGTCTGAGCAAACATAAGCTTCAGCCTGATAAGCAGTCAACTGAACCTCCCATAAATATAGATTCTCATGAAAAACAAAAAGAGAAGGGAACAGAATGGAGAGGTGTTATATATTCAATTTATTTTCAGTTCCAAACCTATTTTTTTCCTTAGGCTTGTTGCCTGATTTCCATTAAGTCATCCTGTTTGCTCTCTGCCTTTGCGTCAATTTTTCCTGCTACTTTACAAAGATAGTCAAAGGATTAAAAAAAAAAATCTATTAGCTTAAAAAAAAATGCATCCTTTTTATTCTAGTGGCACTGAAGAAATGGTAGGTGATACTCAGACATGTATACCAAGTGTCCTAAATAGGAAATAGCTGCTGAAGACCTCATATTCGATTTTATGGAAATACTTGCTTTGATCCTTTTCTTCCAGGTCATCCTAAGTCCAGCCAAGGAATCCAATGTGCTAAACCTTCTACATATATTCACACTATATTTGTATTTGTTTATTTGTCAGTATTCAAGCATACGAAATGAACTCCTAAAATGTGAGCCAATCTGGGATGTGTGTTATCAGAAGAGAGTGGTTTTATATATTCTTACAGTGAAAAGGGCTATTCTAAAAGCATTTATCGTTTTTCTCATTACTTAACTTTTTGATTAATAATCTCTCAAGTACTGTACTGATTGGGAAAAGGCTTTTGTTTTCTCTGTTAAGGAAGCCTCTGCCACAGGAGCTTTTATTTCATAATAGTATTACTAAGAAGCAAGAACTCAGACTGCCTAATAATGTTGTTGGATCTCAACCAGAGGAGAAAATCCAATGATGTAAACTGCTATACATCCGATACTTAATAAAAGAAGCCGAATGATCCCTTGAGTCAACACCCATGAGTGTAAAGCATTTTGCAAATAAGGAGGGAACACGATCCATGGTATTAATTAAGGTATATTATACTCAGAACCTTGCAATATGTAAGCTACTCTTTGGGAGGAGCAAAAGTGCTTTTAGGGCTGCAAATTAATGTTGTCTCCTAAAGTGCTGAGCCGTATCCCCGGACAAACCTTTTGTGCTGGGGGACTCTGGCCCGGTGGCTGTCATGTTTATTGTGTAAGACCGTCCACCCTATCACTTACATCCACACCTGCAGACAGGGATGTCTGGCAGCCTTGGAACTTAATTGTCTAGCTAGTGGCTGCTCGGTCTTGAATTGGTTCCAAAGCTCTGTGGGTATCCACCCAGCTGGGCGCTACAAAACAGCCAGGGCCAGTTACAACACCTTCACCCTCCTTGACAGCTTTCTTTTCTTTCTTTCTTCCCCGTACTTGAGATTTGATTTATGGACCTTAATTCTTGCTTCCAGGGAGGACTGGCACACTCCCGATACCGTCCATTTAGCTGCCACGTCCGAGTCGGCTCGTCAGTGGTTCTCAGGGCTCATGGTGTGTTTTGGTGAATATCACATTTCTTGTCACACTGGAACAGAAAACTTGCTTTGGGGCGGTGTATGGAGAAGAGTTTTAAGCTCTGGTGCGTGTCATTCTGTACAGACAGCTTTGAAAACGGGTTCTGGAGGGCTGCCGTGGGCTGCCAATACATCTCTGGGTTTTTGATGGTCAAGAATTATAAAACAGGCCTCCCAGTATTTGTGTTACATTCTTTTCAATTTAATCTTAAAAACGGAATGGTGGTGTGCTTAAATAATACATTTTTCATCACTGTAGAGCCAGCTAAAGGCTTTTTAGGTATGTTTCCCAAAGTCCCCTTTGCAGTGGAGAAACTGAGGCCAGGGAACAAATGGGCTCGTCCACAGGTTATACCAAGTCATCAGAAGTTGCATGAAAGCACCTGTATTCTCTTTGCCTGTATAGCTTCAGTTCACCTTAGAACAGCACTGCTCTGCACAATCCCATTCTATAAACAGGGATGGATAACCAGAAGGGTTTTGTCACTACCCCAAAACATTTAGAAGTCTATTCTTACATGAATGCTGTCTTGGAAACTAAAGGAATAACGGGACAGGCCTGGCATTCTCTGTTGGCCATTTTACTTACTGGCGGTAAGTAAAGCATTGTCTTGTACATACAGTATTCCACGCGGCTAATTTAAAGGTTCTCAGTGCTAGCTGATGGGAAGACCAAATAAGCACTTTTCAGGCTCTTTGATGAATCAACTAAAAATAAAATTAAAAATCATTATAAGCAAACAAGAAAATGGGCCTGATAAATCATCTCTTAAATGCCTCTGAAAATTAGGGGGAGAACAATCACACTACATTCCCTTAAGATAGCCAAGGACCCACTAAGAGGTTACTGCATAAGCTTTCACCATTTGAGGACTGATTCAAGAAATAAACATTTCTCTTGGAATCTGAGAGGTTAGCCCTAATGATGGGATACACTCTGGTCTGTACCATCACACAGCATGTGGAGATCTCAGATACTGGAACGCAATTAATCAGGCTAGAGCCTGAAGAGAGGTAAGAAGCAGAAGGATCTTGATGATTATGTCTATCTCCTGGAGAAGACTAGACCACCGTGAACCCTCGTGACATTTAGAAGGGGAGGAACAGGATGGGGAGCCGGCACAGGGGGTAGCTTCAGCTGGAAACCCCAAGGACCCAGTTTGCCCATCCTCTGATTCAGGGTTAGAGAGATTAATTTTCTTTCCACTTCTGCCAGCACTGACCAGAGAAATAAAATGTAAACAGAAGACATGAAATAAAGATGATTTTATTTATAGTAAATGAGAAATTACACCTTCCTCTTCTAATGAGGCATAAATAGCCAGTTCTTGTTAGCAGAATGTGCCGTGTGAGTACTGTTTGAGCAACAACAGGGATGCATGTACCATTTACGCAAAATTCACAAGAGAGTTCCCCCCCGTATCATTCATACCGTGTATAAATTAGAGATTTTCAGAGCATTTAAAAGTACACAGACAGTAACCAGAACGCTTAACCAGTATCTGCGCACCGTCACAAACACCTCCCTGACAAAGGCCAGTGCTGCCTTTGGGACCGACAGCATGTCTTCAGTTTAGTTGGCTGTGACTGGTTCCATCATTCATGGGCCTTCTGAATGGGCATCTTGTGATCATGTTTGGGTCAGTGATAGATCCTGACCTTGTACAAGAAGAAAGCAAGGAAATGTACCTCTATAGAGTCTGCATGGAAAGGGTTTGTGGTTTAAGAGTTTATTTTTTTAGAAGGCACTGTAAACTGCTGTCCATTTAAAATACGGATGTTCTTATGAATATCCTTCAATTATTTCAGGTCATTAATTTCCATAATAATATCCTTTATGACTACTTCTAAGCCTCCTTAATTTTATTTTAAAAGTAAAATAAACATATCTACTGAAGGGTAGTCACAAATTTCAGGCTGTCAGCGTTGTCTGGCTTATTTTAAGAAAGGCGAGATTACCGAGAGAATGACCCTCTCCAAGGTTATCTGACACCATTACTCTACCTTTTAGTTCTTGCGCTTGAAACCAGCTCTGTGAAATAAAACTCTGAAAGTGCTAATGTTAACAATATCTCAGGCTACAGAGAACCCCATGTCTGGCTCCGAGGGCTTGAATCCTTGCCTCTAACTGGCTTTACTAACTCACAGCAAAAGCAAAGGAGATGCCGGAGGAGAGATTTTCTTCAGTGACCCGTCTCTGAAGGGCCTGTCAGTGTGTGCTCAGCAGACATCTCTGTGCCCTGTGGTCTGAGGACCGCCCACAGCACCCAGGGGCTCAGTGCCTCAGGTTTACCTGGGGCTTCATGCTGGGTGAAAACAGACATGGCATCTGCACCAGAACCTGGGGAGAAGAGCTTGGCTCTCTACTCATCTCACACCGTGAAGAACATACTCAGAACAACTCAGTAAATCAGGGGCTCCCCAGATTGACTGGTCATCACCATCATCTGAGGGACATTTGACTCCTACTGATTCCGGGCCTCCACCCTGGAGATTCTGGTTAGGTAGGTTTTTGGCAACCCAGTTCACCAAATAGCCTCATGCCTAAAAAAAAATCTCACCTTTAAGGACAGGAATCCAACACTGTCAAAAGAGGTCTCAGGTTAGCCCCGGTTTTAAATGTTAGCATCCATTAGTACGCGTGACAGGAAGCACTGAGTGCAAAAATGATTAGGGTATATTCTCTGTTCCTGGGGACCTCAAAGCTGCGTGGCTTTATGGAACTCATGGAGCATCACTTGGATGAGATGCAAGCCATGACCAAAGAGAATGTGGGTAGAAAGATCTGAAGGGGAAGGTGGAGGAGGCGAGTGACAGCGGGGGCTTTGGGAGCAGGGAAGGTATCAGAATGGATAAGGCGGGCAACAGCAGGCAAGCTTGTCCATGTTACCATGTTGCCAAAGTTCAAGTGTAGAATTAATTCTGTATCCCATTCTCTAAGTATCTAGTCTCCAGTGCGGGTGTGTGCACACATATACACACACAGCACACACTCTTTGTAGCTTATGTCCCATCAGCATGCTCACATAAACAGAAGATTTGGGGGGGAAAGTAAAAATAGGAAACACTTATCTAATTCTTTGTGCATAATGGGCCATTAGGCAATTTATACATGTTGACTCCTTTAATCCTCACGGTAACCCTATGAAGCAGACACTATTCCTACTCCATTATAAAGAGGAGTAAACTGAGGGACAGGGAGGTTACGTAGTTTCCCTGAGGTCACACAGCCTGTGATGAGCTTTGAATCTGCACCCAGGCTCTGCCCTCTCCGCAGGGGACCACTGACCTGCGGCCTCTCTTTCCTTATGCACATAGTTTCATTTGCTGAAGTCCTTTTCTCTCCCACCCACCCCTAAGTTTTGACTTGACTACTGGATTCAGACAGAAGAGTTATCTCAGAGGATGTAATCACAACAGGCTTGCTCTGTCAGCTTCCTGTTTGCAGTTAAATGCAGAAATGCTACAACATCAATAATCCCACTAAGGAATGAGAGTGTCTGGACTGACAACTTGAAGTACCAGGAACCATCAGCTTTCTGACATGTAGGGTCGGGCTTTAAAAAAACACCTGCCTGATGTTTGCCACAAGGACTCTCCTGAGAATCTGTCACAGGATCCTGTCTGGATTCTGAGTCAGTTATCTACATTAACCCGAAGAATCGGTGACAACAGAAAACGTAGGCAGGCTTCCACCACTCACCAAAAGTCACTGACAGCGGTCAAAGAATCTCTGATTGACTTGGAGAGCAGTGCGGTGTGAGCGTGGTCTTTGTTCCTACTCTTGAATATTTCCCAGAATGTGTAAAATAACTCTATCCATCTAGCCTAAGGCTTCCTCTGATGTTCACATTTCTTTTAAGAAAAGGATTTTTTTGTGGCCAACCATCCTTTTCAACACGTTTTACTTTGCCAAGCTGAAAATGACGAAGCCCAAGAGCTGGACAAAATGATGAGAACACGTAACTTTACACTGACTATCTTTTTATTCAAGGGGAGAACGTTCCTTCTCTTTTTCCAAACCAGGGAAAGACAGATGCCACAGAGTATCGGAAGGATGAACTAAGAAGGTGCATATAAAAGAGTTTTGAAAGCCTTGCACTGATTACTTGGTCACCTTCCGGGTCAGTTCATGATTTGGTACCAAATGAAATCGTCCAGGGTTGGGCCCGTTAGGGTGATGCTCTTCCCCATCTCCCCGCACAGCTGCCCGAGGCCGTGCAGCGAGCCAAGTGAATACCCGAGGGGCTGTAAGGTGAGAAGGTGAGCTGGCTTCGTCCGAGGCAGGGCATCAGGCTCTGAACCTGCAGGTACACATCAAACCAGAGCCTCTCTCAAAACCTTTTTACATCAGTGGGCGGACAGTCACTTACAACTCACCCTTATTCCAGGAAGTGTGACTAATGGGGCAGCTTTACAAATCCAATAGAAAATTATTTCATGAGTGGTGCCACATGTTGTTGACAAAAGTGAAAACATTTTCTTTCAACCACTGCCAAAATATACTAGGAAGTTTTAAAAGGTAAAATCTTCTGTGGATTGGGTATAGGAATAAATAAGATATGATGGAGATCCTGTCTCCAGAAGAAAAGCATCTCCCTGACAGCTTAGGGTCCAGGAGGAATCGGCTGTGCTCTAGAGAGCGTTTCTTCACTCCCTACAATCCCTGTGAGGCACCAAAGGACACCTCTCCATCGGGGAAATGAGGACAATATTACTGGTTTAAACTGCTTTGAAAGCTGTAGATGAAAAAATAAATGCATATAGTACATTCAAATAACACCTTATATAACTTTGCTTCAGGCCTATTTTTTGCAACTGTATTGGTAAACTTTTATTAATATGTTCAGTTTAAACACAAATGGCCACCTCATTGACAGCTAAGCGCTTGAAAATCCACCAAGTATAATTTTAGCCAGATTTCTCATAAACCTCAGTGCAACCACTGTAAGGAAACCACCTCTGAACTCCGAGTTCAGCCCCTCCAAGGGATTCAGTGTTAAACACACCATCACATCGACTGCGTGGGCTGATCACGCTCGGTGCCATTAGCGTCTGTTTAATAAGGCAGCTGATGCCTCGTGGTCCCCTGCAAATCGGGGAGAGCAGAGCCGGGGAGAGAAGTGAATGATAATTGCCCGCCGCAGGACTGCGTGGCGCTGCCGGTGACAGCGGCAAAAGGGGGAAACAGGAACGCATTAGAGAAGGTCTGTTGTACTGCTGAAGTGGAATTCCTAGAACACACTGTGCTATAAAATGAGATTTGGCTCCACAGTGCTGGGAGCAAACAATGGGCTCGGTGGTACCCAGCACTGGTTGCTGGGCATATTCTAGCGCCTTCAGTCAGAGCTGCCTTTCATTCAAGGGAGCGGGAGCCACACTAGGCAATGGAAAGGAGGGGGCGTATTTCTGGACCAGAGAAATCCTGATAGTAAGATGTTAGGGGGAAAAAAAACCTAAAGAATTTCAACTGGGATGACTACAATGGTAAGATATCTTCTCACAGGCAACATGATAATAGCTTCAACCTAGTCTATAATTTTTTTTTTTTTTTTGGATAAACAACTATAGGAAGGACTAGTAACATGAGTCCAGCCTCTCTAGCTGGGTGAGTAGAGATCATGTTTTAGAAGATCTGAGTGGAGGATGAGTCTTTCTTAAATCTTTATCTCTGGAAAGGGGACACTTTACTGCGGGGGGTCTAGGGATGGGGGCTTCAGTGCCTGAAGACTTAGGGAGGGTCTCTGTTCTGTGTCCTAATCTGCATGTGATCTGGATCCAGGGAAAACAATGAAAAGTAGTAACATCAGAAAAAAAAGTTCTAAGTCACCTATTATAAAACTACTTCCTGCCTTAGAAAGAATTCTTTGTCACTCTAGCTAGGTAGCATTCTATTAGTAATAAGCCAGGAGTTAAGAGTTTGTTCCCAACTTTCAAAACTGAGAGCAAAAGAAGGGAGAATTCCTGCTTGCCAAGTGCCCCAGGCCCTAAAAAGACAGTTTAACTGTTGAAATCAAAGCCAGTTAATTGTAGCCTGCACAGGCAGGAACAACGCCACCTCATTATGAATGGGGCATTGTCAAACCAGTTTGCCCCTGAAATACTCACTTTAAACTAACTTACGTTTTCTGTTAATCCATTTTAACTAAAATATTTGAACCAAATGACACTGCAGCTACGATGAATCAAGTACAACCAAAGGCATGGCGTGAAGCACACACGTTCTGCTGGAGGGGTCACAGGAAGGTGATTGTTTTGACAAAGTGTCTGTTCAAAAAATACTGCATGGAAACCAAACTGGTGGTGAAAATTCTGTACTTGAAGACTTCCGTCGGTGGGTGGTGAGGCCCAAACAGCCCTAATGTGCCCACCTTCTTGAAAGGTTTCAACTGCTCAGCACATACCCACAGGCATACACACACACAAAGTGAACACTGAACATCCATCATGGAGGTTTTCTGTCCCGGAGCCCAGGAGCCAGAAATCCCTGAGCATGGGGAACGCTGGGTTTCCCCACAAGGTCTCCCCCCAAGCTGGGAGAGGCAGGCGTGGGCTTTGAGAAGGTCACGGTAGATCCAGCCTACCCCAGCCTCCTTGTTCACATCATTAGGAAGGTGCCAATTAGTGCCTATTTTGATGAAGGTTTTTTGTTGAGAACATCTGTCCATTAGCATCTGGCCAGGACCCAGGTCCACTTCACAAGAAACACCCAACACCTGTCAGAGGGTCCTGAGTTTGGGCGAATACCAAACAGACATAAAACCTTCCCTGCCACTGGGGAGGGGGGCTAAGTGCCTGCTATCCGTCTCAGGGTGTCCCCGTCCCCAACACATCACCCGACTCCTGACCTGCAGCTCCCTGGTTTGTGTGGCTTAGGCTTCGCCAACCGGGGCAAATGCTTGGAGTGGAGGAAGCCAGAATTAACTTGTGTTTGCTTGAGAGCTAACGAGTGCTTGGCCCTTGTTTTCCTTCTTTAATCACCCGGCCTCTTTTCTGTCTTTTCATTACACCTCAGGGAAAGTCAGAATAAGGGTTCCCTTTCCAGTCCATCTACTTTGCTGTTCCTGCTTCAATTCCTGGGTTTTGTGGAAAACAAGTGGTTTTAAAGCCATTGAATCAATTTGATGTTTTCAGTTTATTGGTGTAAGCAGTTAATCTAATATGCAGTGTTGTAGGTATGTACCAAGTATTGCCTGAAAAAAAATCAAGAAATGAATGATTGTTCAATCAGCTATTTAAAAACATGCCCCAACATACAAAAGAACACAGACATGGAGACAGAAACAAGCAGAAAGACTTATCTGAACACTGTCATCTTATCATCCTCTTGTCTTTTCAGTTTTCACCTACATGCCAACAACCATGCCCTCCTGGTGACATAAAGCACTG
This sequence comes from Camelus bactrianus, assembly GCF_048773025.1. Taxonomy (NCBI): domain Eukaryota; kingdom Metazoa; phylum Chordata; class Mammalia; order Artiodactyla; family Camelidae; genus Camelus; species Camelus bactrianus. Next base: position 81,927,595 of record NC_133541.1, read on the forward strand.
AATTTAGCCAATTCCATTAGGAGAACTTGGTGTCAAATTACAGTAGATAATTTTTATTGAGCGCTTACTATGTACTTCTAGTACAGTCTCATTTAGTCATCAGAATCATTTATGAGGTTGGCATTATTCCCATTTCACAGATGAGAAAAATGAGGCACAGAGAGGTTAAGTCACTTTCCTAAGACCTCACAGCCAACAGAAACTCCAGAGCTCATACTTTTAACTCCTTCATCGTGTCACCCCTCTAGAAGAAAAGAAGTTAAGTCCCGAGTGTAATTTTAACCCACAGCTTCTTTCTCTGTGTGTTAAGCACTAATATGATCTTAGTTGTTCATCTGGATCTTAGTCTCAAAACCTGAGGGAAATCATCATTGTCATCAGTCAACATTTTTGTTGAATTCATGTCAGTCACTCTGCTGCTATGAGCTGGATGTACCTGGAACATGGTAAGCTCACCTCCAGAACCCTGTGAGGATGCTAACATTACACATGCGAAACACAGCTACGGAGTGTGAAATTTACTCTCGTCGTATTGCAGACTCAGGAGTGTGCTTATGCTTCATCCAAGAAAAAGCAGAGCTGGCACTACTGTCAGAGAGTACTTAATGCCACGGTTTAGGCTGCAGTGCGTGCTTCTCTTCTTAATATCTTCCAAGGATGATCTATAAAGTGCTAGAATTTACTCTTTGAAGGCCTCTAATAGGAGACGGTATTGAAGTTAGAGAACTCTTCCCTGAGGGCTAATTACACCATAGACTTTGAGGTGAGGCTATCTAGTCAACCATCTCCCACCCAATGGTGGTTAAAAGTTTTTTCTTGACATTTGTAATTTTTATTTAAACTTATTAAAGAAGGTCTTCAGACTTATTTGACAGACCTTATTTTATCATATACCAATGTTTGCATGACACAAATGAAAATGTAAGTGAATTGGATAATGTAGTCCTAAAACTTCTTGTTCAGTGTTTGACTTCGTATTTGGGTTTGGACTTCAATTCCCAGTCATCAACATGTGTGTTTTTCCAGATAGTATTTTCCTCTGTGCCATCAAGGGCTTCGGTGATGGGCACAGTTAAATTTGTTCACCACCTTTGAAACCAGGAATCATAAACTTCTTAACATTGTATTGAGAAATACTATCTAGCTGTACTGTGTTAGCTGCTAACTAGTTAGTAAGATGCTCTGTATGTTTTTTCACCTTTCTTAGGGGTCTAAACAAAAGTGATTGTGTTGAGATTACATAACACTAGAGGGCAGCCTACAAGTTAGAAACAAGTAACACTACACCAATGCAATCATTTGGCACATCACAATAGATAACGCCTATTGAAGTATGGTGTCCCAATATGAAAAAAACAAAAACAAATCACTCCTCACTGTTTATTTTGAACACGCCTTTAAAAGACATCAAAGCAAACAATTTCATAAACATTTTCTCCCTTCCAGAGAGTCACTTAGTTCTCAAAGCTCCCTAAAGAAACTTGCTGTTTCTAATCCTGTTTTGTTTCACTTCTGTTATTCAACCTATTTTTAAAATATAAATTTTATTTTATTATGGCATAAAACTTTCCTGCTACAAGTTTTATTTAGAAACCTCTGAAATGAAAATGCATTGCAAAGGGTAAATACAGAATATCCATCTTCTTAGGATCTTTTTTTTTATAGCAGAAATACTAGCTATTTGCAACTGCTGAAGGCATGGAGGATTCTTGTGGACAACGATACTTTATCAGTGCTCCTCTAAAGGTTGAAACCACACAAGGAAATCTAATACCTCAGTCAGCTATGTAATGAGGATTTCTTCCTAAATGAAATATTACTAAATACAGTTTTTCTTCCACGATGTAAGCAGTGTTCAATTTTAGCACAATGCAGCCAAAAAGGCCTAGCTGTCTGCTAACACTCCCTTATTAAATAAACAACACCATGTAGGTGTTATTTGTGTTTTGTGAATTACATCATCTGTAACATTTCAGTTGCACAAGGCAACTTAAGAGATAAACACTGGTCTAAATCTGCCCGAGGTGGGGTGGGAGGGGGAAGGAAGGGACGAACACATGTACATTTAATTTCAGAATTCCAAAACTTGCATAAAGTGAAACTGTTCAGAATGGGGGAAAAAATAGGAAACAGGTGGCTTGATCTGGGCCCCGATTCTTACACGCGTGAATCGCGAGCACCTGCCGCTCCTGCACTTTGTAACCAGTTTTTATAGATGCACTGGGCGGTGTTTCTGTCTTTCTCATATTATCCACCGCATGTCATGCTGTTAACCTCCCTCATGTTGGAGAAAGTGGTCCCAGCTGCCAGGCCCAATGCAACAGTTTAAACGTTCTTAATTTTAAAATCTTTAGCACTTGTTTTATAGAGCTGGGCGTGAGCACAACAGAACTAAGTCCAAGGCTTTGGTGTTTGGCTTGTGTGCCATTTAAATATGGTTTATGATAGCTGTTAAATATTAACTGTTTTGTCTGTAAACCTGGGTTCCGGTCTTGGTCAATGCCACCAGTCTCCACTCTGTTCCCCAGATGTGACATCTTGGACGTCATCTTGGACCAGTTTTTACTCCTTTCACCTCCTTACCCCACACATCCAACTGGTCCCTAAGTCCTGACAGCTCTACTTTGCCAACACACCCAGCATCTGTTTCCTTTTTTTCCACTCACAGTGCTAGCAGATTTATATTTCTAAAACACACGTCTGATGACATCATCTTGCTGAAAAGCTTCAAGTGCCCACAGCTCCAAGTCCCACCTCTTCAACAGGGCAGAGAGCCCTCCACAGGCTGCTCTCCATCCCACTTTCTGTCCTCGGGGCTTCCACGCCACATCCCCAGCCACCAGGACGCCGCCTTACTGCTCTGGGGCCAAATCCTCTATTTCTCTTCCTCTGGCCTTTGCTGGCGCCTCTCCCCGGCCCCACAGCTCTTTCGCCCCTCACCTCCCACCTACAGAGATCTCACTTACCCTTTAGACACAACTCAGGTGCTTCCTTCCTGGCTGGACGGAGCCCTCCTTCCTGTCCTTGGCATCCTTACCACTCTGCTTTGGAGATGGACACTAGTCGGACCTCAGACACTATGGTGACTTTTCACACATCTACAGCCATCCTCGATACAACGTGGGCCCAATGTCTGGCCTCAAGTGGGTACGCAATTAATTAATAAATTATGAACTAGGTCACCATGGTGTCTCTGCCGTATCTAGAACTTGCCTAGAGTAGGTGTTAAATATGTATCTGTTGGATTAAATGGAACTGCGGCTTTCACTAGGCCAGCAGCACGGACCAGAGGAGAAAAATGACTTTAGTCAGAGGGACGATCCTATTACGTTGAGCCGTGCGGTGTACGGTGTTCCCTGCTAAAAACATTTTCGGTTTTATAGGTACAAGTTGCAAGCCCCGGGAGGACTTTCCTGCCAGAATATCTGGTTCTGCCTCCTGTCTCTCCAGTCCTACCATGCTCCAGGGTCGAGGCTGCCACACTTAGGTTACTGTTTACTTTTATCCTGACTATAAAGTAGGATGAGACTCCCAAGTAAAAGCACCCTCCCTTTTCCAAATGCGCTCCTTTCAGATGACAGCCTCGTGCCCTCGGAGCCTCAGGAGACCGCGTCCGGCAGTGACTTTCCCCGAGAAGCAGGAATTCAGGTCCCAGGGGCGCTGAACCCTCAGGTGGGGTCCTTGGAAGGCTACGTCTAAACTTGTTTTGTGTCCTTCGTGAGTCTGCACAGGAAGCATGATGGGAGAGCGTCATTGGTCGGAAGACCACATTGTTTAAACATTTTTAGTATTGAGTAAACCGTGCAGTGACATGGACAGGAAAACTCATATTCAGATGGTTAGGGATCTTCCCTTATAAGAATTATATACTCTTAGGCCAATTATCTGACCTCTCTGAACCTCGGTCATGTCATCTTTAAATTGGTCCTAATCGTACATACCTGCCCTGCCTAACCCAGGTTGTTAATATTAAGTAAGGCAATGCTGATAAATGCACTTTGAAAAAACTATAAGCACTATATAATGAAGTCTTTATTAGTAGTAATAATACTGTTAACTACTGTTGTTGCTGATCATTCTCAGGAAGCCTGATTACTGAATCTGATAGGAGACTCAGCAAGACTCCTTCCTGGGCAGAACAGCCCTGGGCTAGCCTCACTGCTGCAAGCCAGTCCCTCCCCTCTCAACAAGGTGCCATTCTAGGAAGGCGTGTCTACACTTTAAACACAGGCAAGGAGAAACAATGAGATATGCAAATGTGTTAGGATTACTTTTCATAGAACAAGCCCTCCAGTTAAGACTGGGTATGGTTGACAACAAGCAAGAAAAGACTTGGTCCCTAGTCCTGTGTTTCAAACCTTTGCAAGTTCTGCTCAGAAGAATTTGCATTTCAATAACAATGTGATAATGTCAAGCTATTCACAACATTTCAAAGCCTTCTCTTGCACACCTGGCATGTTGTAGGAGCCGCTGGGGAACTGGAAGTGGCTGTTTTCTAACAGCAAAGGCAATTATGTTGTCCTTTTCGTTCTAGGGAACGGATGTGTTTGCACAATATTAACAGGTCTTGTGTTCTGGACATGACAAAATATGAAAACGAAAGCTCCACCCTCCAAGATCTATCTCCCAGGAGAATGAATTAATCAGCGTATTCAACAGGGTCAGCTTCCCCTCATCACAAATGAGCGGAAACACCTTGTAGACAGAAGTTGGCTTTTTTTAATAGGAAACTTTTCCCTGTACTCTCAACACCCCTTTAACAGAGAAAAGTATCCAAAAGATGTTTGCTACCTTCCTCTTGGCTGCATATGTGACTACTCTGTGCCTTCTGCTTTTGACACCAGTAACATCTCCTCCTTGTCTGGGCAAACATGGACCGCGTGACTGGGTTGACTTTATTTCTATTAGAAGTAAAAACCACACTGCATGCAGCGGGACAACCATCTTGCCAATTATGTTAGATAATCAATACCCTAGAATACAGTACAGCAAATATCACCAATCAATTTAATTTAGGTAATTTCTCATTAACATGCTTATAGATCGGTAAGCTGAATTTGAATTATAAGAGCTAAGCATTCATAATTCATAAGCACATATAATTTATGTGCTAAAACTAAATAGGTTATATGCTATTGAGAGTTTCTTATAAGCTCCAAAATGATTATTCACACAGAAATTTAATTCCTACATTGGCATTAATATATTATACCTAACTTTTATTAGACCCTCTAGTTAAAAGTTGAATGTAAATAGCACATTAACATCCTAATTCAGCTTCTTGATATCTGTTCTAAAACTTCATGATACAGGAAAAAGTACTATAAGCCAGAAATAAGGCCTGTTTCTCTCCAGTGCCTGGAGTATTCCATGGTCATGATGGTTAGCACTTGGTCAAGGGTACTTTTTGGCAAAGGAAAGGCTACTTGGTCCGGTACCCCCAGCATACAGTGGCCTTCATTTGAAAGAATTGGGGCCCATTCAAAGTCCTATTCAATCTTTGGAAGGCAAGGCTTCGAATCCAGCTAGGAGACAGTAAATATCAACAATTTTGATAAATAAATTCCTTTAAAATAAAAAGTGGTTTCCCCTAAAGATGCAAAACATTCTGCATGACTTATAAATTTCAGTTGTCCCCCCAAGTGATGTTTCATTCTTTACATAACCATTCTGCAAATGATACACAGTCACGTGTCTCATAAAATAAGAACCAGTGTGGTTGGCAGGGCAAGATAATGGAAGCACGTTCAAGTCACTGCTGTCTGAAAATGTTCCTCCAAAATACCACCTCTGAGGCATTGATGCCTGGGAGGCACACACACAAAAATCTCTAATCAGAAATCATTAATTAAGGTTAATTAAAGTCTGCATTGTATTTGACTGACAGCCTCACAAAAGTATTGCTTATTTTTCTTAAGGCTACGGTGTGCAATGTCGTGTCTGACCAGACACCACAGAGTAATCACAATGGTGTTATTGTCTAGAGGACAGCAACTGAATTCACACAAACTCTTCTTCCAACAAAAAAAAAAGCTTATGATGTGAAATATAGTCTAAACTGTCCTCACTACTTGCCTTTTTTTTTTTTTTTAACTAACTTAAGAGAAGACCATAAAACGAGTAGGACCTTATTTTCTGACCCTGCCAAATGATCAGGGGTCCGTAATACTGAATTTACAAATGCATGTTTTCTTTGCTTCATGGAGATATTCGAGGGGGAGGTGGAGAAAGCTGGGGGGATAATTGCAGCCTATGGGTAAGCCAGACCACATGATCAGAAACTGCTGTGACACTTAAAAGTGTTTCTCCACAAGGAATTCCGGTGCCCAGAAGCCTGGTGAAGCCAGTAGCAATTAAGGCCATGTTATCCTTTTAATTTACTTCAAATTATTAGCCTCAAAAATCAATCATTTGGTGTGGTTGAGTAAGGGAGGGGTCAATATAATAGGCACGTGCATTAAAAACGCTTGTTGATCTTACACCAAAATTTTGGCAGGCTGGATCTGGGGAAATTTAAAACGGCTGCTTTGAAGCTCACCCTGAAATAAAAACTAGTCATTTTCTAGTTTAAAAAAAAATGACTTATTTTCTCGATTAGGCCCATTTGTAATAAATTCAAGGTTTTCTTCTTTGGAACCCGCCTGGATTTTCATTTGAGGCATTGTGTGTCCTGAATTCAGTGCTTGTTTGCTTCACGTGTGAGATGGTTTTATTTTATGTTTTAATCTACAAAGGAATTAAATGGCTGGGCTGAGACTGGTAGGAGTCCTTGAGAATCCACTTGAGAAGTGGGAACTAAAACATTCAGAAGTGTACCAGTATCTGTCACTCGAGGCCAAATTTACCTAACAAAGGAGAGCTGTGTTCTGCGTCACCCACGGAGAACATAAATCACTGAGTGTGTGTATTTCCCTCTTAGGGCAATTTATTCCTTCAAATCTTTTCTTGACTGGGTCACACAATACACAACAGGAGAGCTTTTCCTAATCATCCCTAAATAGCAAGATATTCTAATTACAGAAAGAAAAAAAAAATGTTCATACACCCAAGAGCTGACAAAGCAGTAGACCTGTGGGCCAGTGGGGCAAAATGTAGTCAGCCGGTCTCCAGCCCTTCAGTAACGTGGGTCGAACCTAAAAAAAATAAAGGTTAAACCTGCAGTAAAGCACTAAGTGTTGACACTGCCATACCGAAGCACAACACACAACACTCATGAGGTCATCTTATTTCTTCAGCAATCTGCAGAGCCCAAACCAAATTATGAAAACTGAAATTTGAGCGAGGTCAGGCATGGCCTCACTCACCTCCACATTTGGGAACGGCCTTAATGAAGACTTCGTACCCTCTTGCTTTCTTGTCGAAAGATGAAAGTGACACCAGCCCCTGGCCTGTCATTTTCATCCCCGGCAAGACCGGTAAGAGGCAGATCCTGGAGTAAATACCAGCTGGATGTGCACATAACAAGGTCCAGGGAGACACTCTCAGAAGTTGCCTCTTTTAATCCAACGCTGAAATTATACGAGAAGCGGTTTTCAGTCCTTTCGGAACACCACAACTGCCAAGATGACTGCGAGGCTTGCGAGCCTAGTAGATCTCAAACCTTTCCCAAGGCACCCCAACACTATCTCAGGCCCTGAAACTATGGCAACCGAATAAGAAAGCAGCCTCCATGATTAATAGATGAAGATCCCAGCGACAGTGTCTAGCTGGGGCCATCATTCATGAGGCGGGAAGAATTAGCACAGAATCCATCTCGGAAACCATTAGCAAGTATTCCTCCTATAACCCCCTCCCCCAGATACCATCGTGCTGCATCTACTCCAGTTGAGAACGCTGTCAACAGTTTGGTGTCTGTTTATCGCTCACTCTGCAGAGATGAGAATGTTTTTAGTCACTCGGATGCTCACAGTTTTAGAATAATGAAAGGCTTAATGGGCCGGTTTTCCACCTGGGTATTTGAGGCCTAAGAACAGATGCATTCAGGCACCAAAATGTGTGAATGAAGTCAAGTGGCTCTCGGGGTAGAACGGAGGAGAGACAGTTGTTGGAGGGGTTTGAGTGTGTTTTGTGGAGTGCGGTTTTTCATAAAGCATTCCATTTTCAGGAAAGGAACGTTGCCATTCGCCAGCTCCATCAGCATTCTCTTGGTTTCCTCATTCAAGGACGGTAGGAGTCTGGGGGAGGGGAGGGCAAATGCTGGGGTCGCTGCAATATTAATGAAAAGACTGAATACTCTCCTTAAAAAAAGTCACGGGAATAGGAAAAAGGAGAGAAGAATGGAACCACCTTTCTAAGGACAAAAAAAGCTGCTTTTTAAGGACAGAATGCTTGTCCTTAAAACTCTCATAGAACCATAAACCATAATTAATAGATTCCTTCTTTCTTCCCAGCCCCTCAAATGCTTATTTTCCAATGGCATGTTTTCATTGTGTTGGATGCCAGATCCTGTTCTGTTCTATAAATGCTTCAAATCAAATCATGGCCAAAGGCTTGGTCTTAAACACGTGGGAGGGCAGAAGGGATAAGAGGGGGTAAGTAGCAACAATTTTAAGAGATTCTTCTGCTAAAGTTTTTAAATTGGTGTGGATTCTTTGAATTAAAGTTTCTACGGATGGCAATTATAGGTTAGTTGGAAACCACCAGAAAGCGCTGAGTCATGTGAAATGAAAGCCTCAGGTCCACAGGCTGTATGCGGAAGTATCTATTACTAACAATATTTTCGAAGCAGCAGTCATCGCACTGGCTGCTGCTCTGCCGGACCTGGCCTTCAGTCTTTGGGGCATGTGAATTGCTCATTTATTCTGCTCTCTTTACATCCTCTCTACATTTACAAAATTTAAGAGAAAAAAAAATTTTTTTTCCTAAATGAAAATAACTGTAATTCAGAGCCATGCAGGGAGTCCTATTCCTTCTCCTTCAGGGAACTGGGGTGATAATTCCAACTTATTGCCCCTTCTGCTATGCTTTTGAGAAGTCGGGTTCTTCTCACTGATAAGGACACATATGACTATCATTTGAACCAAATTTCATGTTGTAGGGCAGTGTATCAGCAGTAGCGTAGTTGCTGTCTCCCGTGTGGTCAGCTCTTTCCTGCATGTGGTGGGGAAGACAGTGGCTTGCTCCTGTGTGGAGATTTAGGCTCTCCCAAACAAACTGATTTCAGGCTTGAGCAGGGAAGAGTGACCCGGCAAGTGCACGGCCACCATAAGGCTGTCATGCAGAAGTCCCAGCCACAGCCTCCTGGAGGAGGCGATTGGCAGCTCTCCTAAGACAGGTGTGTTCCTTGAAGGGGTCACTTCAGCTCATCCCTGAACAGTGATTACAGGCAGCGCTCAGATTCCAAATGTGGGCACTCTGAGATTCTTTAGTGGGTGCAGACTGTGTATTTTACTTTAAAAATGAAAGCAAGTGAAGGCTGTCATTAAAAAAAAAAACAAAAACCAACTATCCTTTGGGTTCTTACTTAATGCAAGGTCCTGAGTTGCTTGCTACTGTCTTACTTGTGGAGTGTTTTCTTCTGCCATGTTTTGGGTGTGATGTTTCAACTTCCAAAGTTAGGAAAAGGATCATGACTCCTCTTCCCAGGCAAGTGTCCCTTTCACACACTTCTCTGCTTAGAGCCCCTGACACTGTGGCCAGCTTATGGTGTGAATGTTCCTTTCCTGTCCAAAGGTCGTTTCCTTTTCATCATCTCTTTATGTTGCAGACTTTTAAGGCCATTTCCTTTTGTACGCTCCCCACCAGGGCACTCTCCGTGACTACTGTCATCCAAATAAAAATAACACCTGGTATTTACTGAGTGTGTATAGTGTGCCAGGCATTGTGCAGAATTTTACCGATGTCATGTTACCTCTTCTCAACAACCATGTGATCATCATACTGGCATTTTACAAATGGAAACTGAGGCAGAGAAGTTAAGTAACTGGCTCAAAGTCACACTCGTCATTAATGGCAAAAAATGGGATGCAAATCCAACTGTGTTTTTATAATGCCTGGCAGAGTGCCACTCCTATGACCTTGCCCAATTTGATGGTCACACTGAAAAACCATCATTACTTGACATGGTTGGCATCCTGGTTCGTAAAGTTGCCATCCGTGCACTACAGAGATTGTGCATTTTTAGTGACTTTCAGGATCTTACTTAATTTCATCATATGGCTTATGTGAAATGACATCAATAGAATATAATTTTTCTTTTATGATTTAGAAGACAATGAAGCAGAGTTTCTGTTGGGCCAGGGGTCTCAGGAGGAAAGGAGGGCGTTAGCATCAAACTTTTCACATTTCCAGAGTGCATTTCATATTTTACCAGTCTCATTCAGGATTTCGTATTATTCTCCCAGTAATTCTCCAAGGTAGGAAGCATAGGTTTACTGTTCACAAGTTTTATTTAAAATAAACTTCAGCAACTTCAGAGAGGTGAAGTGGCTTGTCCATGGTGGTGGGTCTGGAGGTCATCTGACTCCAAGTACAGCATCTTCCACAACAGTGATCACTGCACTGGGACAGGGCAGAAATGTGGGTTAACAGACATCCTCCTTTCTCCTGGTAGAAAGTTGAATTTTAGAGACTGCCATTAGCTAACTCCAAAAATGCAAGAAGGTTCTGTGGCCACTGGTTAGAATGCAGCACAAATGAGTCCAAGGTCAAAAAGCTCAGTCCCTAGAAGTGCTGGCTATCTTCTCAGCTCTGTTCCTAACTCAGATTCCCTCCAGCTTCAACCAGGTGTCCCACAGATGTGGGCTCTTGGCCTCAGAAAGGGGCTGGGTTAGAGTGTGGGAATGAGCAGGTGCCAATCCATCACCCAGACTGGGAAAACAACCCACAGTGACTGCTCCACGGATGGTGCGTGAGAGACATCACCTATATACATGGAAGATGGTGTTACACACACACACACACACACACATACATACACACTTCATGCAGGCAGAGAGGTGTCTCATTGGATGGACACATGACATAGAAAAACATGAATAGGAAAAAGAGATGGAGACTAGCTATTTGCAGCAAGATCCTCTCTTCATTCATTCCACAAATGCTTGTTATGAAAGTCCTGTGATGTGCCGGCCATGGGCTTGGGTGCTGGAGAGACAGCAGTGAGAGAAACACAAAAATGTCTACCCTCATGGCAGTATGTTCTAGCGGAAGACAGAAAATAAACGAGGACAACACAGTTGGTCAGGACATAAAAAGTGCTAAGGAAATAAAATCAGAAAAAAAAAAAAAAAAAAACCAAAAAAAAAGCATGAGGCAGTCCAGGGAGGTAGGGAGTGTTGGGGCAAAAAGATGGAGTAAGTAAGATGATCACAAAAGGCGTCACTGAGAAAGTGACACGTGAGCAGAGGACCTAGGGAATGTGAGGAGCAAATCCTGCTGCTCTCTGGGCAAAGGACTGTCCCCAGCCTTGAAAGAGCAAGTGCAGAGGCCCTGCCAAGGGCCCTGGGTGAGGGGCAGCAAGCCTGGCTTAGTCAAGTAACCCCAGAGAGGTGGGGACCCGAGTGCAGATCACGTGGAGCCACAAAGGCCATAGAAAGGACTCTGGCTTTTACTGGAATAAGATGGGAAAGCATATGAGCACAAGTGAACTGATCTGGTTTCACTTAAAAAAAAAAAAAAAAACTATCACTTTGGCTGCTGTGTTGAGAGCAGACAGTAGGGGGCCAAGAGACTAGCTGGGAGGTTAGCACCATAGATAACCCAGCCAGAAGACAGACTGGCTTGGCCAGAGTGAGGGCCACAGCAGCAGAAGATCTGGAGAGAGTCTGTGTGCATTCTGCAGGGGGAAGGAGGCGGGCAACAGCATGGCAGCTGGAATGGATGTGGCTACCAGAAAGGGAAGAGTCAAGGATAACTCCTGAGTTTTTTGGCCTGAGCAACTCAAAGGCTGGAACTGCCATTTACCGAGATGGAGAGTATAAAAAACGTGTATGGTGGGGGGAGAAAGATGGAGAACTAGGTGTTCTGAACATTTAAGTTTGAGCTGTCTATTAGATCCTGCCCTGGAGGCGTTGAATATTTGAGAGGTCCAGGAGAGAGGTCTTCGCTGAGGGAGTTATTTGGGAAACATCAGAGTACTAAGAGTGGTATATGACTGTGCCTTAGTGTAATTAGTTATTCTAATAAAAACGTTTTGCAAGCACTCATCTGCTTCACAAAGCAACATACCCCTGTGTATATGCTAGACTGTAAGAGTCCCATGCTGAGAAGTATCCTGAACTCCCTTCCCCCCTTGAGGTTTGTGTGGTATGACATCTTACTTGCCCATTTCGAAGGGATTAAATGCCTCCCTCCCTGCCCTAACTTACCATATCCCCAAGAGGCAACCATGTGGTTGCCGGCAGAGAATAGCTCAGTTGCTCCTGCAGCCCATTTTAAGGCAGAGGAGAAAAGCCTTCATTCTGAAATAGAAACCTCTCAGAGACAGCTTGGCTGCAGGGCACCCCAAGAGGGTGAGGAGGGGCACTGAGAGGGGAGGGTGCAGCAGAAGGCTTCCAGGCTCCCCCTTCCTCTGGAGGTGTGAACATCCAGGGAGCGCCAGCTCTGGGAGAAGGACCATAAATTGTCTAAACTTAAAGTGGGGGGTGGGGAATGCAGTGCAGCAAGACACGCAGGCTTTCCTTGGCTTTACACTGCTGCAAATGGCAGATGCCTAATTAAAGCATTTGCAATTAGTTGGGCTTGTTCTGTGATTCCTTTCTGCAAACAAATATGATGGGAGAATATATTAGCTGTAGGCAATCTAGTTCTAAAAAAACTTTTTCTCCCATCATCACTCTTTTGTCCTGCTCAGAGAAGAGCTGAAGCACTGTGTACACATACTAAAGTATCTGACTTACCTCCTTGTTCAAAACAGTATTTTTCCTTCCATTTCATAAAGGAGTGGCACTACCCATTTGCTTTAAAGCATGAGTATTTATCCTGCATTTAATACAAGTTCTTAATTTGGGTGTTTTATTTTTATTCAATGAAGATAACAGTCTTCCTAATTCTTGCTGTCCTTCTGATTCAACACACTTGGCAATGTTACCCACCTACTCTAGATGCAAATGGTATTATTTTTTTAATGATGGGAAAAGCACTCACTAGACTTAGAAAGTAACTTGAGGAGTATGTGTTTGTGAGTATGTGTGTGTCTCTGTGTAAATAAAGAGTTGCACTTATTGCCAGTTTGTAATAACCACTTACTTAAAGGCATAGGTTTGTTGTTGTTGTTGTTGTTGTTGTTTGTCACTGTAGGTGGAGAAAAAACCAGGTCCGCTCTCAGTGGAGAAATATGAACCAGGTGGGGCTATTTCATTTATTCATTCAATGTTTACTTGAGTTCCTACACTGGTTCTTATGAATTCTTAACCTATTTAAACTTAGATGTTTTATTCAGTAAGTATATTTTGCAGGTAGCTCCTGAGATAATGATTTTGGCTGTCTGTTGAATATTTACATATGCGGATTATGTGCATTGAGAATGTGGCCCATCTCTAAAGGGTGATACCTGCAAAAGAGAACACTTTGGGAAGATTGCCGTCATACAAACAGTGTAAATAAGAAAACATGAACTAGAATGTCCCTTTATATCAAGTTGAAAAAAGACGTAACACAAAAATGAGGTTTAAATCTGATGTTCATTCTTTCTGCTTTCTGATTGGTTTGCAAAATGCCTCATCTGAGATGTTCCTAAAACCATAATTATAACAGAGTGGGAGTTACTCAAGAGTCAAACAAAAGTTACCAAATAAACAAGCATGGGTAAACCAAATTCAAGAAGTTAGTGCAATTATTTTTTAACCGATAGTTTAGGTTAATAGGTGGAGACAGTTTTGCCACTATAGTTAAAGTGAGGTTAATAATTAACTTTGGTGCCTGGTGTGGTTTAATCAAAGCCTACTGTAAATCATAAAACTGCTCCATGCAGACTAAACAAGGTATTAAAAAACATACAAAATACTAGGGATCTTAACCTCTGGTAGTCATTAGGAAAAAGTGTAAAAAGAAAAAAAAAAGAAAAAAGATGTTTTCATTAAGAAATGTGCACAGGCATCTTTGGGGAATAAACCTTAATAAAGGATTCATGTAATCTGAAACCAGTCTCCTCCCGGCCATGAGAGTGGCAAACCATGGACTTAATGCCCAAGATGTATGTTGAAAAGAAGACCAAACAATTACCAGAATTAGAGAAAGGCAAGGCAAAGGCATTGGACTTTACTTCCCAGAAAGACGAAAGACGTAAGACGTAAGACGTAAAAACCAGTGCTGGGGGTAGGGGGCATTAAATAGCTTTTCTGAGACAGGCTGGCAGAACACTGCGACTGGATTAAACATCTTTTCAGATTCGAGGCAAAGAAAGTTGTGGGTATGAGTAAGAGTGTGTGTCTGTATGTATGTGTGTCTTAGCGCGCCTGTGCTTTAAACCTTTCATGGATCACATTCAGTAGCAACTTGATTTCCACCCAGTCTAAGCAGAGAGATCCACCGTGGTGGTGCCTGGCTACCACATTCCCAAAGCAGCCTCCGTTCTCCCATTGGAAGGGACAGCGAGGCTGCTACTGCAATACAGGTAGGAGGCTGCCCCTGGAAGTGCTTGCCTCGGCTGTGAAAACAGCAGTTTCTCCCCGGCTCCATGCACACCTGACTCCTTGCTCAGCTCCTTCCTGGACACCCGCCGGCTGGAAAACTGCGCGCCGCGGGGAGGAGGAGGGAGGAGGTTGGGGATGCTGCACTTGGAACAGGTTCTTGCAAGGCGGCAAGCCCCGGCTCGCGACCACAAGCACCCGTGCGCCAGCCGCTGTCCACAGTGGCCGCACCAGCTCCCCGAGTCCTGCGCCTGAACTTCCCCCATTCCCTCCTGCCCCCGCTTCTCACGCCTACCGCTTCCTCAGTTGCTTAAGTGACTGGTCCAGCAAGTGCAGCCCCAGGACCCCAACCAGGCTGACCACGGGCCGGGGGTGCCACTGTTGGAGGGGCCAGCTTCTACCTCCTATGCGTATGTTGGGCGTTCCGCCCGCCTCCCTGGGGGTTCGGTTTCCAGCGGGTTGCACACGCTGAGCCCCAGTTCTGTCGCGCCCCAACTCCTGGCCTTCAGAGAAACTTTACAGAAACGACTAGTCGAATGACCCCCGTGCTAAAAAAAAAGGAGGCGGCGCCGGGCAGAGGGGTGGCGAGGGAGCGGGAAAGACAGCGGAGTCTTGTTGCCTTTTCCAGTGCCCACAAGTCCAGGACTGCTCCATGGCTCCCCCTGTACCGTTCTGGTCGTGGGAGGAGGGAACAGACCTCAGGGTCTTGCTTTGCACGGTGAACCACAGTGGGAAGCTGAGAATAAAGCGGAGAATCTCGAGAAAAGACACTTCTATCCCAGCAGGGTCGTGCGGGGGGCGGGGGAGAGAAGGGCACTGTGGGGCTTGCTCCCGAGCGCCCCACTGCCAGCGAGGCAGCGCTCTAGACGCAGCAAGTAGTTTGGACAACCCAGAACCGGGGGCCCGGGCAGAGATCTTGTGTGGTTAGCAGGCACTGAACCATCTCTTATTTGGTCTTCCCACCCTTCCCCCTCCCGGGACATCTCCTTTCCAGAGTTGGACCTCGTAGATTTTAGAGGAGGGAGCAGCAGGCGCCAGCCCCGGCGGAGTGTCGGGTTCTGTGCTTGAGGGGGATACAGACGCGACGGATGCTGTTTTCGCCAACCAGGAGGGAGCTGCGGCAGGGAAAAGGGCCCAGGGTGGGGGCGCCGCGCCACACCGGGAGGAGGCCACTCATTCGAGCAAACAAAGCCCGGAACCTCTGGTGCCAGCGGCCCCGGGAGCTGGGATGTCACCAAGTGGCAGGGCGCGCGGGTGCCAGGGCCATTACAAGTTTCCCGCACTCCACTGAGCCCAGCCCAGACCCCACGCCGACAACAAAAGATTCTCTTCGCTTCCCCACCGTGTCCGCGGAACCCCTTCTCACACCCCTGAACCCAAACCTAGTGCTGAGCGAAAACGCATTCTTCCAACCAACCTCCTCCAGCCCTCGAGAGTAGAACCCCTTACCCTGCCTTCGCACCAGGACAGGGCGCTTCCGAGAATCAGCCTTTCCGGGTCTCTCTGCTGCCTGCTGGCCGGAAAGTGAGGACGAGCCCCGGGTACTGCACACACATCCCCGGCCAGGCAGCTACCCGCGCGGTCGGGGTCCCGGGCGGCGCCCGGCTTGTGCGCGGCGCGAGTGGAGAAGCTCGGTACAGGGAGACCCGCGGTCTCTGGGGCGCAGGGCGGAGAGGAGCTGCGGGCAGAGCTCGCGACTGCTCCCCCGGGCCGGGCAACGCTCGGGAGACAGATACAAGACAAAATAAAACGCAAGCACCACAAAGCCGACAGCGCGTACCGACCACGGCCCCGGGACCCGCAGAAGGGAGCCGAGCCGCTCGGGAGGTGGGGCGCGCCGGGGCGCCCCAGCCGTACCTTTTCGGTGCATCGACGGGCAGGCGGCCGGGGCTCGGAGAGGGCTGGTGTAGCGTGTATCCCATTTAGTAATCCATTATCGAGGGAGTCTCTCCGGGCTTCGAGCTGCGCTCTCTCCTTCGCAAGCCTTTGTCATTCCTACATGTGTGCTTGTCTCTTTGGGGGTAACAGTCTCGGCGACTACTTTCTGGGATGCAGACGCGCTGTGTTCATCTCCAATGACAGGCGGAGAAGGGGAAAGGAAAAAAGAAAGAAAGAAACCAACAAGAAAGGAGTAAATGTTCAAGAAACTCTTCTCCAAATCCAAATTCCACTTGGATTCCACTCCGGCGAGTCCCTTCGGTGGTGTCTCCGCCGATTAACAGGTCATTTCAGGGTGGGGGGTAGGGTGGGGGCTGGGGCAGGGGTGCAAGCTATAGCCCCGCTTGGCGACCGGGAGCGCTCTGCCGCGGGTGTGGCGACGCTGGTCGCTGCCGCCGCTCCTAAGCGGGCATTGCGGGCTGTGGGCCCCACGGAGAAGCGCCGCTGCTGCGTCCCGAGCGCCTCGGCAGCCGAGTGCGCGAGGAGCGGAGTTGGCTGCAGCCTCACCCCTTGCCGCTCACTACTCCTCTGTCACCCGAGAGGCCGCCGCTCCAGGGCGGAGCCAAGTCCCGGACTGGATTGCGCAGAGCGGACTCTCCTCCCGCAACCCCGCCTCCACTGGCTGGCGTCTTCTCGACCCAAAGGAGAGCTGTGCTGTATGTGTGTGAACGCGAATGAGAGAGGCGGAGAGAGGAAGAACCTACGCGGTGTGGCCGCAGGTGGAGCCTTGGACCGACAGGCCAGCGCAGCTTCCTTCCACCACTATTCACGGACTCGCCGCGCGCTCGGCGGAGGTCCCCGTGGGGGCGACGGCGTCAGGAGCCCAAGCCCTTCACTTCCCCACCCCCGCATCTGCTCTAGCAAGAAAAAACAAAATCACGGACAGCATTACTGAGCCCTGCCAAATCAGAAAAATAAATAAAAATAGACGTAGTGCAGGAGCGAGTTACAAGAAAGGATTTGTTCATCGATTTTCTTAAATGGAAAAGTTTTAAAAGACGAGGGTAAGTGAACGGCGATCCTTTCCAATTCTGATTACAGTATCGAGGTAGACTCCAGAAGTGATGGACGCCCTGCACATCCGGATGAATTGGACAGAAGCCGGTGCCCTTAAAAATACACTTTGAAGATATGAACACAGCTGTTATTTAACATACATACAACACAACACGTTAATAAAGCGTGTTAAGTAAGCAAAGTGCAGTGCAAAGAATGCAGTTAACAACAACGATCTGTTTTTAAATTTAGAAAGTGTGCAGACTATTCTGAGAAATAATTATGTGAACTTCAGAAATACGACACATTTCCAATGAGAATCCAACAGCTTCATGCGATAAGTAAAACAAGTTTTTCCAAGGCGCTTTTGTTACCATCACAAGAATGGCAGGCACAGCTTTGTTCCACCGCCTAAAAGTTCAGTCGCCAAAAAGCCTTGCAGTTACCGGCTAGAGCCAACCAGCCAGGCCACACGATGTCCCCCCTCCCCCGGCTGCTGCGCGGTCCCCGCCTGCTCGCCCCGCTCGCAAACTGCACAAGGTGGCATGTTGCTCTCCAAGTGGACTTCTCACAAGGTTCGGGCCGTAGCCGTAGCCAAAGCTCTTAAAGAAACTAACACAGGGCGGCCAAGCAGTTCTCCAGTCAATATTTGCTAGTCATGGGGTCGGCCGAGAAAAGCACTGGGAGGGAGACCAGGGTCTCATTCGCCCTTAGGCCAAGTGCCCTCAAATAAATGCGTTAGAAACTGTACCTGTTCCCTAATTACGGCTAGGGCCACTAATAAGTCCCCAGTTTTGCCTTTCCTACAGAGGACGAAAGTTATATACAGACATCTGTTCATGAGGGCTCACGAAGAATAAATGCTTACGCGACGACACTGTGTATTTCTTCTATAAACCATTTAGAGAGGGTCGAGAGAATGGTCGGGAAAAGTCAGTCAGTCTCCCTGCTGTTCGCCGGAGCTGCCAGCAGGGGTCGCTATCCCCACCTTTCCCAGGCAAAAAGCCGCTACAGATCCTTGGTGGCGGCGGTGGGCGGGGGCGCTGTGTGCGGCCGTAGGTGCGCGCGCAGCCCCCGCGGCACGCGGAGTCGGCTCTGGAAGGGGTTGGGGCGTGGGGGGCGGGGGGCTTAGCTGCGCGCTCCCGGTAGCGGGTGGGACTGGCTCCCGGACGTCCCTTTCGAATCCGGTCGGGACCCGGGGAAGGGCGGTGGCGGCTCGATCCTTGGCTGCGCTATTTAATGCCCAGATTTCGGCGCTAAATTCCGAGCTCGTCCGTGCGCCCCCGGCGCCGTCTGGCAGCCCGAAGGTCGGGCCCAAGGGGTCCCCGGGGTTCTCCATCGGTCACCTCCATCCCCGCCGGGTCGCTGAGGTCCCTCATTCGCTTTCTGCCGCTGATTTACATGCTAATTGTGTCAGGGAAAAGTTCTTTAATTGGCAGAATTAGGCAGCGCAAACGAATTGTTTCACAGACTGAACCAAATTAATTCCGAGTTTAGCTTCTTCCCTTGGAGAAACAAACAATTAAGCTGTCTTGTTTGCTTTATGGATATATTGGAAATGCCCCATATTGAGTTTCAGGATATGTTTTTAAAGAGAAATTATTTTCATTATTAATACTTACATGTTTAATTTGCAGTAATGCTGAGCCAAGAAGCTAAAGATTAAATTTACCAAATTTAAAATTATAGAATACAAGAGGAAAATAATTTGAGTTAACTTTTGCAAAGCTAGGAAATATCACCCAGGATCTTCCTGGCAATTAGTAGATCCTGAAACCTCGCAGTCCAATTAGGCGCCCATAGTCATGACCAGGTGAGATTACGTTTCCACCTGCCAGGGGAGAGATGCTCCCGGAGCTGGCAGAAAAACCAGCTATTGTGTTGCTCCCGAAGCCCTCGGGGGAGCACCTGTGGGGAGGCCGCCCTGTGAAACCTCATGATGTCATTTCCCCTTCTGTGAGCCTCAGACTCACTCCCAGAAGCCTGCCTTAACTTTTCAGTAAAAATGCTGCCGCTCCAAAGCCTTTGAAGTCTGCAGTCTACCCTGTCCCTTCAGGGAAAGAGAGCCCTGGGAGTTAAAGAATCATGGAGTGTTGGAACTAGAAGGAAGTTTGGACTGTTTTATGGTTAAGTGGCATGGCGTGGAATGAGGAAGGCCTTGGTGTTTGGAGGCTGGCTGTTGTTAGGTAACTTAGTAGCTGGTGACCTTGGGGCAGTCACTTATCTCTCTGGAGCAGTGGGCTCATCTGTAAATGGGGATTCAGGCCCTCCTCACTTCCCAGGGATTGTGCGGATTAAATGAGATGGTGAGTGTAAACCAGGAGTCTAGTGGTAAAGTTAACTAGCACCTGTAAGGGTGGCCTGGCACCATTGTCATCATTGTCACTCTCCACATCAGTTCTACCACCACATTGTATAGGAGTCAGATGAAGGCAGAGGAAAGACGTGGCTCGCCTTGTGTCAGTGCTGGGAGCTACCCCGTAACAATTCCTCTTCAATAAATGCTTGGATGACAGCACCTGCTTTCCCCTACGTTGCCTGGAAAAAATGTGATGGAGGAAGAGGAAATAGGAAGTAAACTCACCCAGGATCCTTTTAAAAAGCACATCTAGCTATTTGATCAGAATCTCTGCTTTGCCGCCAAAGGGAGGAGTAGTGAGACGTGTCTGCTGGTGCTTACTGTTCAGCTCCTTGTGGGTGTGCGTTCCTGGGGGACACCTGGGGAATGCAGTTTCTACAGTCCGGCCATTATCGATCATAATCAGGAAATCTCTCTGTATCTACAGTCCTTTCTCCAAGGTTTCATTCACCTGCTTGCTTTAAATCAGCAGTTTTACAATCCATTTGTACATTAGGCTTACGGGGGAGCTTTTGAATATAACAAACCTCCAGGCTCCAAAGATTCTGGTTTATTGAACTGGAATCGGGGGACATGGGCAGGGCTTTTTTAAAGCTCCCTGGATGTTTCTAGTGTGTTGCCAGGGAGGAGAGCCACCATCACCATGAATCCTGGCTGTGTTCTGGAACACTCCTTTTTCCCAGGCTTTTATGGTGAAGCTGTTAATTTTCCCTCTTGCCCATTCATCCCCGTGTTGGAAAGTGTGGTCAGTGTCCAGTTTGCTTCTGAGACCATTTCTCCTGCTGTCAAAAACTCCTAGACCTTTGACAGCTGTGCTTTACAAATACACTGGTGCTATCCTCCACCGACCTCATTTTACCTCACTTTTCAAAGACTTTGGACTATGCACCATGCTCACGGTCCTCCAATCTGTCCCACCACCTGTCACCATTCATGGAAGTGTTGGGGTCCACCTAACCACTAACCCTCAGCTTTCTGTTTCTTGCCTTCCTCATTTACGCTGTCCTTTCTTCTCACTCACCGTTGCCCCCGGCTTCAGGGCTTCATGCTGGATCTTATTATCAGAAAGGGCTGCATCTTCTAAATCACTAATTCTGACATCCCATTCTCCAAGCACCACTTCCTCTCATTCCAGCTTACTTACCCATGCACCCCTCCATGCTCACTCTGATTTCAAGCCATGGGTCCTGCCACTCTCTGCATCCATCCACTCCCTGCCTCTTTCATCCCCCTCTCTGTCCAGCAGAGCTTTAAAATAGCATTGTCTCCCTGGCAAACACTTTCAGCTCCCCAGCTCCTCTTTCTTTTGGTCACACCTATCTGAATGAAAACCAGTCCTGAATTGTAGAAATACCAGCCTTCTCTGCTTTTGCATTGGGCAGCTGAAGCCTGCGAGAGCAAAACTTCAAGCACACATGTAGGCAGGCTGTACCGTCCGTCATCAGTCTCGTTTGGACCCTCAGTACTGCCTCGTTGTCATCTTCCCTTCCTCTCAGTTAGTCTCTCACTTTCTCCCCTAACCAGTATTTCACCCTCAGTGCCTCCTACTTCCCTGAAAAAACAGAGTCCACCAGTTGGGAGCTTTTTGCTTCTGTACTCCTCATTTCCTCCGTGTCTCCTCTTATGGTGGAGGCACTGTCCCTCCCCAGTCTGAGGCCAATTCCTCCACCTGTTTTCAGATCGTTAACACATTCTCAGAAATTCCAACTGCCTCCACCTCTTTGGCATCTCCCTATTGGCATGTAAACAAGCTTTAGACTCTCTCATCCTAGAAACAAGCCTTCCCTGGGTCTTCTCTTTTTTTCAAGCTACCCCATCTCCTCTCTCTTCCAAAGACAAAGGGTTGTTGACAGTCACAGTTGCCACTTCCTCCTCTCCCATTGACCCATTCCTGTCTGGTTCCCAGCCCTCCACTGACAAGGCTTGTACTCAAGTCTTCAGTGACGTCCACAGCAGTAAATCCAGTGGGCATTGTTAAGTTTTATTTGAAATTTCAACAATGATGGACACTACCACTCCTTCCTCTCTGAAATACCCTTTGCTCTGTGAAATACCCTCCTGGTTCTCCTCCTGCCTCTCTCCTTTTTTTTTTTTAAATTTTGCTTTTCTTTTGAGGCATTTGAAAGATACAGAACACTTCAAAGAATAATAAAACATCCCAATTTTCATAACCCAGAATTAACAACCGTTAATCTTTTGTCTTATGTGTTTTCTGTGGTTATTTTAACAAGTGAAACATGGTATCTAAAGCTTAGCTTCCTTTTAATCAACACTGTCTTTCCCATTCCCCCCACTTATGTATGGTGACCCCGTCATGAGTTCCTGCACATCTTTATAGTTCATTTTCTATGCTTTTACACATACCATATGTACCACCAGCATATGGAGCAATATTTTTGGTAGATGTTTTTCTTCAAATTAACAGCAATAATAACTTGTTTACTCTTGTCTTCCGATTCATTCTCCAAATTATAGCTTAAGTGATCTTCAAAAGATGCAGATCGAATCACATCACTCCCTTGCTTAAAAACACTTTGACAAACCCAGACCTTCCTAAGGGCCTTCAAGGCTGTACATGATTTGGTTCTTGCCTACCTCTCTGGTCTCAGCTCTGCCGTGCTCCTATCACTTTCTTCCCTCTCCAACATCGCCGGGATGGGAAGCTGTGCGCTCCTTTGTAACTATAGGCCTGCCTTGGAATACTGTCATCTCCCCTGTTCACCTTTTTACCTGGCTGCTTCCCACTCATCCTTCAAGTTTCAGCCTAAGTGTTGCTTTCTCAAGAAAGACTTTCTTGATACTCCAGAATACATCATATCCCCCCAATGATGTGTTCTCTAAGTACCGCATTAGCCCATGTATCACAGTAGAGTTCGTTTGTGATGCAACTGCTTGTTGAATGCTTCTCTTTTCCTGTTAAATCAGAAGCTCCTTGAGTCGTGGGACTACATCTCTTTCATTCCTCTTGTATCTCGAGCCTAGTAGAGAGTAGGGGCCTGGTACATGAAACAGGGGTAAGTTAGTGAAAACAGTGAGTTGTTTTTGAAGGATTCGGTAGGAAAAGAAATAGATTGCCGAATGGGGTAGGACGATTTAAAAAGGGAAAGAAAAAAAAAACTAAAAAGTTATTTTGAGATTTCAGTTCTAAAGATGAACAAAATCTAGGCTTTCCCCCAACATAGAACATGCAGTATACAATGTCTAACTTGGTTTTTGTATGAAGTATAAAAAGGATTTACAGATGTAAGTGACGAGTAAATACCACAATTACAAAACAAGATGCTTGAAAATAAGTTCCAGGAAGAATATAAATATCACTCTAGAGGACCACCGTGGACGGAGATAAAACTGCAATTTGAATCCACTGGGAACAATTCTAGAGCATCTCTGAGGACCACTCTCGCGGCGGCAGGACTGCGCTAACAGTGATTAACTGTCTGCCCCTCTGAATAGCTTCACGGGTGGCGCTCTCTCCAAGTGTAACAATCATGCCACTGTCCCACAGTGACGCTGGGCTCCATTCACTTCTGATATCAAATTATTGTTTGGGAAATGAAGAGAATGGTACATTAGAAATAAGGTAATGAATGAACAATCAATGTTAAGTAAACCAGAACTCTATTTTTCTCTCACAAAAGCCCTTTACATGGAATTGAAGTCTTTGTTTATGTAATGCAGAGCGCAAGCCATCCCTGTAACCTTATTTTCATCTTTCTCTTCCAACATAACTTCTTTTAATTGTCCCTCCTACTAACATTTAGACTGAAAAGTATCTACTTGGATATGAGTTTGTTGAAAAATACAGGTAGCTAAATGTCATTTATGATTTTCACAACCAGATAAACCAGAAGATTAAACACCACTTTGGAATTTGCTGTTTGGCCAAAAGAATGATGAAAAGTAAAATATACTTATTTTCTGAGAACTGTTTTCAAGGCCTTTGCTTCCAGGTAATGGGAGGCCTCTAGAAGAGAGGACCATTCTGGCCTCTGAGCAAATATAAAATTCATTCCAAATCTAGTTTTCAGATGATGTGAGGAAACACTGTACTGATAACCACTAAAAGACTTTTTCCAGGCTGTTTAGGATGAATGTGTATTTAAGAGCAGTTTTATAACCAGAGAAATGGAGACAACTGAGGGTGTTTTGTTTGTTTTAACATCGGAACTTTAAAACAGAAGACAGCTGCTATAAACATCAAACTTAGGCTGGATGACTGTGGACAGCGAAAGTACTTTGAAAAAAATGGTATACTTGCATCTAGAGTAGACTTTTAAATGAAGTATAAAAAAAAAACATCGTCGAATATAAAATTATTCTCTGAAAAGTCCCCTATACGTATAATTATGTAAGAATGGTTTCCTGATGTCTTGATCTGACTTTGGATTTTGTACCTGCGCGAGTCTCTCGTTAATAGTCCTATAAAATACTCACAACACCTAACTTGGTAGATTTAAGAATGTTCTCAGAGATAACTTGTAGGGGGAAATGAGCTTAAATATTATGTTGTAAAATAAATAACCTGTTCTTCGGCATGACCCAGAACTTTTAGATGATTCGGTCACGAGCTACTACTGCTTACTTTGTGCTTCACCAGAACTGAAGACAAGTAGAACAATTGATGTCAGTTTCTTTGTGAAGCCTCTTAAATACACTTTTATTCATAACTAGGTACTTATTAATTTGAACTGGAATGTTATATTTGAACATTGGAACTGAAAACCTACACACTGTTCTCTTAAGAAATATTGTGTCATGAACTGTATTATTAAGACTCTTACAAAAACACACACGTTGATTTCCTCCTGGTTCCTCTCCCCTTCTCTCCATGCTTCAGAGCAATTGAGTCATTTCCTTTCTCCAAATGGCCTTTTAAAGCCTCTTTCTGTTTAAGCAAACTCTTTAAAGGCCCTCACCCTCACCTCCTCCTCCCCATGTCCGGACCCTTCTCTCCTCTACCCTGTGAACAAGATTGCAGGCATGGATTTTTGTATTATTATTAGAGCCCAAAGTTGACAAGTATTTCGCCAGATACTCTTGCCTTGGGGAATTTTCCATTTTTGCTTAATTCCTTAGTCAATAAATCACTTTTTCCAGTCACTTTTTTTTTTGGGGGGGGGAGTTTAGCTATTTTTCTTATAAAGCACACCATATAAACTATAATAAGAATATTCTACGGTATTACTATTTTTTATGAAAGTATAGTTGATTTACAATGGTGTGTTTCTGGTGTACAGCATAGTGATTCAGTTATACATATATATTCTCTGTAATATTCTTTTTCATTATAGGTTATTACAAATTATTGACTATAGTTCTCAGTAGGACCTTGTTGTGATGTACCCTGTATGTAGTAGTGTGTATCTGCTAATCCCCAACTCCCAGTTTATCCCTCCCCCGCTTCCCCCTGTGGTGGCCGTAAGTTTGTGTGGCATCATCGATTCGCTCACACGGAGCGTGGGTTAGTCTTAGGCCCTCAGGTTCCTGTCAGTGTGTTAGGGGATGTCAGGTACTTTAGCTACCAGCGTGCTGTCTGGGTTCACATCACAACATCATCCTTCCAGCTGCTCAGACCGAACAACTTAGAGGCATCCTGACTTCTCTCGTTCTCCCGTTTGTCTCAGCCAGTTCATCAGCACATCCCGCTGGCTCTCCCTTTAGAATACACCCAGAGTCTGACTACTTCTCCTTTCCCCGTTATCACACCGGTCCAGGCCACTGTCACCTTCACCTGGAGTCTCCTCATCACTGGTCTCCCGGTTTCTGAACTTGCCGTCTTCTCTACCCTACAGTCTCGTCCCCGAATCGCCGCCAGAGTGATCCTTTAACGTTTTCAATAAAATCGTAACACTCCTCTGCTCCAAACCATCCAGTGGTTTCTTTCCCACCTGCTTCAGGGCAAAAGCCAAAGCCCGTGCCTCACAGCCCGTCCCCTCCCCCCGGCCCCTCACTCGCGCCACACTCCACCTCTCGCGCCTGTTTCTCCTCTTCCCCAAACAGCATTTCCTGGGCTAGCAGTGGGGCGCACTCCCTCGCCTTCTGCAGGTCTTTGCTCCCCGACCACAAGCCCTCCACCTTGTGCTTGCTCCCATACCCACTGCGCTACTCCATTTTCCCTCATAGCCCTTGTTGCCAGATGACCATGTATCTACTTACTTGCTTATATGTTTCATGTCTGTTTCCTGCCACTCAGACAAAGCTTCAAGAGGGCAGGAACTGACTCTCTTGTTCCACTCTATCCCCAGCACTTAGGGCAGTGCCTGCCACATCCTAGAAATGTAATAAGTATTTGTTGGGTGATAGAGTGAATAACGACACCTTCCCAGGTTTAATGTCAGTCGTGTTAGAACCACTGGGTACCTGGACTGCATAGTAGGTAACATTTAAAGCAAAGTGAGTAGCTCTCTGTCGAGAAGTTTGCTCCCAAATACATGTTTCTCTTTAAAGAGAGTTAAATGAATGTACAAAAGAATATGATTATAATCTTGGGATAGAAAGGGCCTTCTTATGACCCTAAGAGCATAGCCTCGAAAGGAAAACAACTAGAAATTTTAACTATTTCCAAAATAAACATTTTAATAAGACAAAATATACCATAAATAAAGAGGCAGATGGCAGATGGGGAGACAATATGCAACCTAACTCACGGACAAAGGGGAAAGAACCTACAAAGGAGTCAGACAAATTGAGTAAGACTGTGATAAACAATCTGATAGGAAAAAATGAGCAAAACCCATGAAGAAGCAGGAGGGAATGCAGTTGGCTAATAATTATCCCAGAAGATGCTCAACTTTATACTAATCAGGGAAATAACAGATTTAAACAGTAACATAACTTTTATACTCATCAGATTGGCAAAGAATATTTAAGTTTGATCATCTCAAATGTTGCAAGGATGCTCCGGCAGCCTCATAAATGACCAGTGAGCGTGTAAGTTAGGACAGCCATCTTGGAGGGCAGTTTGACGGTTATCTATTAAAATCGATGGTGGGCTTATTCCATGATCCAGCAATTCAATTTTGGGCACCTACCCCGGAGAAGTATTCATGTTTGTGCACAGAGAGGCATGTGTAAAGATGTTCATTGCAGGGTAGTCTGTAATCAGGAAAAATATTAGAAATGATTTAAATGTTTAGCAATATGGTGGTAGTTGTTTAAAACAGCTCATACGATCTGGTGATCATATTTTAGAATATCATGCAGCAACTAAAAAAACAATACAGCAGATACCTCTATACTATTCTGAGAACTCACCAGGACGTATTTTTTAAAAAACAAATTGAAGAAGTCTACACACAGGTAGGTTCTTAAAACTGGACAGAACTAAAATAACCTCATAAAATCCCTAGTGGTTTTTTTGTTTGTTTGTTTTTTGTTGTTTAATTAAAAGGTTTGGAACATCCCTGTACCTGAGAATTGATAATGGAGGTCATAACTGGGGAAGAAGCATGTAGGTGGGGGAAAGAGGGGAAGATGTTGTTATGGACTGAATGTTTGTGTCCCCCCAGACTTACATGCTGAAGCCCTAACCCCCCAACGTGGCTATATTTGGAATAAGAAAGTAGGTTAAATGAGGTTGTAAAAAATTCACAGGATTAGTGTCCTTGTAAGACACATGGGAGAGCTAGCTCTCCCCCAGCCCAACCCGCACACCATCACCAGGTGAGGGTACTAGAGAAGGTGGCCATCTACAAGCCAGAAGAAGAGCTCTCACCTGAAACCAAACCCAGTAAACCCTGTAGGAACCTTGGTCTTGGACTTCCAGCCTCCAGAACTATGAGAAAATAAATGTCTTCTTCAGGCCACCCAGTCTGGTATTTTGTCATGGCAGCCCATGCTAATACAAATGTAAGGGAGGACTTTAGCTTTGTGGACGAGTTAGCTGTAATGTTCTAATATTTTAGAATGAGAATGTATTTGCATATGACATGCGATTAAAACACTTTTTTAAGTCAGTTTTTTCTCTCTTCCTCTATAACTGCCATTCTCCCCTTCTCCTCACCTTCCTCTCAGCTGTTTTAATCCAGGCAGACACATATGTTCTAAACCTCCCAGCACAGCTTTCCAAGAGGACCTCCATCAGGTCAGGATCCCTCACCATGAACCTTGAAGAAACACCATAGGAGGTACTTGAGGTTAGATCAATAAAGTAAGGCATTGTGAACTGGGGAGAGGATTTACAATAAGGGGGAATCATGTTCTCTTAGAATTAAAGGAGAAGTCTCAAGTGAAAAAGTCACTTTCTGTCACTTTCTAACACTGAATAACACGCACACAATGTATTTTCTTAATATTGATGACCAGTATCTGTTTCATCTTCAGAATGTGGCCAGTACTCCCTAAACACTTTGTATATGCTATCTCATTTAATCCTCATGAAACCCCTTATGAGGAAGTTGAGATAATCATTCTTAAATCATAGAATTTTCTCACCAAATTTTATTTATTATGAAACAATAGTATACCAACATTACAAGAAACTTGAAGACGGAACAGTTTTCCATTGCCCTCCACTGTAAACATAAACATGACCTCCATTTGTAGGTGTTCCTTTCTAGGCTTCGTCTACATGCTTACATATTTTTCTGCTGTCACTAAAGGATTATATAATTCCATACATACCTTATTTCAGTTATTATATACTCTCCATAATTATCATTTAATGGCTACTCAATATTTAATTCAGTTGCTTTGTTACAGTTTACTTATCTATTCCCCTGTGGTTGACATCTTGGCCATTTCCAACTTATCACAGATAATGTTGAATAAACATTTTCACACACATGAATTTTTAAATTTGAATTAGTGCTCTAGGCTAAGTTCTCAAATGTATCACTAAGGGTCAGATGATACAAGCAATTTTCATTCCTATTGATCAAAATTGCTCAGTAGCTTTCCAGAGTCTTGTGGCAGTTAACGATGGCCCCAGTGATGTACAGATACACTAGGTTCACCACAGAATTGTCGGCATTGGCTGGTATCATTTCGAGGTTTCTGCTGATGTAATAACTTCAGGAGTGCTCCAGCTCTTCTGAGACTCCTTGGGAAGCTGATTGAAAATTACAGAGATGCATAAAAGGTCAAGGATTATTTTTCCTAGCTCAGCATCCATCCCCTTCCACTAGGAACAGCACCCTGAGTTCCTCTATTCTCTCAATCCATATGGTCTGATGGGATCCCCTCCCCACCTTTAGATCCAGGAGGTCAGCATGGGACGTAGGGAGCACACATGCGTTCTCTCTCTCTAAAGCAGTTAGGCACACGCACATGTGTGCACGAAACAGAATAGATTCAACAAAAGGCAAGGGGAGCCAGCGGGGAAAAGTAAAAGTAAGTCCTGGTGACTGTGTTGGAGTCCCTAGGTCAGCCGGGCTCAACGCCAGATTACCCTTGGTTTCAGGGCCATTATACAGAGTTGAGCAATTTGTGAAGTGCAAAGGGTTCCCAGGCCAAGGGGAAACGGGGGACTGCAGTCCATTTTGTGGGTCTGGGAGCAAGGCTGCTTCTGCCTCGAGGAAGGGATGTGTGTTTTTGTTCTTTTGTTGTTGTTTTGTTGTTTTCACACAAAAGCGCCCCTTGCTTGCCAAACCACATGCTCCCTCAGGAGTTCCTTTTTCCATTTCTCAGAAGGGGCTCTGTGGGCTGCCAATAGCTTTGCAGTTATATGAACCAGCAAATCTCCCCTTTTGCGTTAGTCAGTCCGAGGTCTGCTGTCACTTGAAACCAACTAATCCTGAT
Source organism: Camelus bactrianus (assembly GCF_048773025.1). Taxonomy (NCBI): domain Eukaryota; kingdom Metazoa; phylum Chordata; class Mammalia; order Artiodactyla; family Camelidae; genus Camelus; species Camelus bactrianus. The sequence continues at coordinate 81,957,196 of NC_133541.1, forward strand.
TAATATATCAGATCAAGGGATTTAAAAACTAGGATAGACCTTAAAAATTCTTGAGTCCCTGGAGGTACTTTCCAGATGAAATGACGGAGAGTTTAGTAACTTGCCCAAAGTCACTATGGGCATGTGGCAGGCCACTTGTGAGCAGCACTGTGTTTGTGGTGGGCCGGCACGAGAAGCCTGGTTCCCAAGTGGGCATTCCTTGCGACATTGTATATTGCCTCTCTGTTTACTGCCTGCGACACCATTTTTTAAGCTTGGGTTTGAGAGCCCAGCCCGGCAGGCTGGTTTAGTTCCTCTGGGCTGTTCTGCCTACCACGTTGCTGCCCCGAGTCAGTGCTGGCCTCTCCACTATTGCTTTGTGATCTCCTCCATGGCACAAAGATCTGAAAAATAAACTGCAGGATGTGATTCGAGGAATGTATTACTATGTATGAGAAATCAGCTCAGAAGCTGCCAAAATGCTATGAAATACTATGACTAGGAAAATTAACCATTAGCATTCTTTAGCCTGTGATTTAAATAAATAAATATTTAGATATATTTGCACCTGTCCTTTAACTGTTGTTAAACACTATTTAATTTGTGCGTGGTCCTTTCAGAGGCCTAAGTAGAAAATTCCTCCCAGGTCCTCTCAGATTCACGGATAAGGTTTCACCCTGGTCTGTCCCCAGAAAACGCTGAAAGGTGTTGCTGTGTCTTCTGACCATCCCTCGTTGGGTTTATCATTCCCCTACTTGTTCTGATATTCCTGGATTTTATTTCTCCTGGAGAATCTGTCTTCTGCTGTAAATGCCTCTTTAAGCTGGAAAAAGGAGAGAGCTTTCAGCCTGTTGACAAACCCGAGGAAAGGCTGCCCGATTTCTCTGGGTTTCTGTCAAAGCCTGTTACGGTCTCCTCCCAGACAGAAGAGAGTCATTTTCTTCCACTAGACAGCCTTCTCCCTCCCCACATTTGTCCTGTAACAATGTAAAATCAGATTCTCTGCCAAATTCTAGAGATGTCTTCTCGTTTGGAGGCCTAGTTTCTTTGACAGTGATCTTCCAACAAATGACTTGTCAAGGAGTTAGGCTCCTCTCCTTCTGCTCAGTGGAAACCCATTCTCGCTGAGCTGTCAGTCAAGCTCCTCCTCTTGCCACGTTTTGTCAGCGCGGTGGTGTTCAGAGAAACGTGTGGGGTGGGTGTTGTCCAAGGACAGCTGCCCCCCTGTCCCCAGGAGCCTGATTCTGCCCACAGGTGTGGCTTCCATCTCCTGCCTCTTGGCAACTTTCCACTGTTCGTTATCCCTGTGCCCCTGTGTATCGTGTTCTAATCATGCTTGAGCCTCGCCCACCTAAACGAGCCCTTTTGATAACCCAGATCTCCCTCCCAGAGATCGCCGTGCCCTATTTCCTCCCCTTCATCCTCACGTCCACCAAAGATTTGTTTGCTGTCGCCATCTCTGCTTCTTCTTTACACCATTCTCTGTCTGCCTCCTCCTCCGTCTCCCCACAAGCACAGCTTTGGCTAAAGGTGTTACTTAGGGAAACACACAGACATCTAAGTGGCTCAAACTCAGTAGCCCCTCCTTGAGCATTCCGTCATCACTTCTTGCTGACTTTCCCCCTTCCATGCAGTCCTTAAATATTGGGATTCATTTGGGCTCTAGAATGCCCGCCCTGCTTTTTGCCTCTGTCCTCATTCTCATGGTTTTAAAGACCTTCCATGTGTGATGACTCCTGAGTGTGCATCTGCAGTCTGCAGCTCTTCTCTGGGAATTAGATTCATATACTCAACTGCTGCTTCACACATCATTTAGATGCTGTACCAACGTGATGACCCAGACTGGGCTTTGCTTTTCTCCCCAAACCCAACCCCCTCAGTCTTCCTCATCTCAGTTTTCAGACTAGAAACCCAGGGACACTCCTTGATTATCCCTCACCCCTCACAGTTAACCTCTCAGCAACCCATCATCTCGTCTGTTCTACATCCAACATACACCACGTCCCTCTCTTCTTACTCTGCTGTTCCCCTGCCACCACCCCCACTGAGGTCACTGTCATTTCTCAACTGTTTCACTGCAACAGCCTCCTAACTGATTTCCCTGAATCCCATCTTGTCCCCTTTAATCCACTATTCCCACTGCATGTAGAATAAAGAGAGATGTCATCGTATCTCTCTGATGCAGAAAATCATTTCATCCTTTGCCATTGATCTTAAATCCTTACCGTGAGCTACAAGACGTGGCTAATCCTCTGGAATGTAAGCCTCATGAGGGCAGGTGTCCCTTCTCTCTCATTCTCTATTTCATCCCCAGTGCTTATCATTATATTTAGCATATGGAAGATATTTGATAAGTATATATAGAAAATTGAATGATGAACATGTTACCATCCTGTGTACAGTTGTTTCTTTAATGTCTGTTCTCCCCAACAAAATGCAAGCTCTGTAGAAACAGGAACCGTGAATTTTCTTGTTTGACCCTTTATACCCAATAACTAGAAAAAGACTCCATCCTTAGTATATAAGAATTGGAGATAACAGACTGGCGGTGGTATATATGGCAATTTAGTTGTCGCTAAAAACAAATATGTAGTGGCCTCAGTGGGAGTGATGCCAGTGGAACAGGAGAGACAGCAGAGTGAGGGTGGTAGGAAAGTAAATCAGACATATAACACAAGGCCATATGCAAAAATAAAAAATACATACATGCAAAACAGAAGTATACATTTTGCACAATACAAAGAAAAAGATATGCATTAAACCTGCCAGAATGGCTGCTTGTTAAAGGGAGGGGTGGGCATGGGCCATAAGATAAAACAGAAGAATATCTAAAGTGAGAGAAGACTAATGTTTGTCAAGTGAATGACGCATGGAGTCTGCAGGTGGTATGAAACTCAAGGCGAGGAGGTGTGGATTTTTGAAGAACAGCAAAATGGAGAGTTGAAGATGTTACAAAAATCCATTTGTTACTTCGTGATTCCCTCCAAGCTTTTGAGAATAATGATGGAAATGTGGCTGTCAGAGCCTGGTACTTTGAAAAGACAAAATTCCTCAGCACAGACTAAATAGAAACATTCTGATTCCCACTGGCATCTAACATTCCAAATAAGAGTGTGAAGTTGTCCTCTAATTCTTAATTACAGTCCTGGAGGGGAAACTTCCGTTGTGCTTTTGTCTTGTGCGTGCGAGTTAAGAAAGGTCAAGTTGCAATATCCTCAGAAAAGTGATTTCGAAATCTGATTTTGCTGGTCTTGAGGAAAGCCCCGTGTATGCCACCACATTCTTCCAACACAGTTTGTTGTAATTCATTTCAATAAGGGCAAATAAATATGTGTTATACAGTACTTTTAAGAGAAAGATGGACTATCACATCAAATTAATCAGGCTGGAAATGATTAGTGGGGCACTGTTGTCTTAAAATCAAACCCTTAGGCTTGAGGTGGGGGAGGGTATAGTTCAGAGGTACAGCACATGCTTAGCATGCATGAGGTCATGGGTTCGATCCTCAGTACCTCCGTTAAATTAAAAATAAATAAATAAATAAACCTAATTACCTCCCCCTCCAAACAACACAAAACTTTAGGCTCTGTGCAACATCACGTTAAGATTTTAGGCCAGTGAGAACATCTCCACGGTCATCATGTGATATATTCATAGCTCCGCCTGAGCATGTAAAGCCTGCTTTTTTCTGTTTGAGAATCACAGGCTGGTGATTCTAGCACCAAAAAGCCCTGATGCAGCCAAAGCAAAATTAAAAGTCTAAGCATACATTCATTAATGAGCAAAGAAAAGGTGAGAAGACAAAATTGCAATAAATCTCATAATTAAATGTAAGTAATGTATCAGAGAAGGCTAACCTCACCAGACGTGCGTACTCACACTTTGTTGTATAAATTAGACAAATGTAGTTCTTAAAACACGCAGCTGCAACTTCTCTTACGAGTTTACTATTTAGTAACAGCAGCTGTGTTGTATAATCATTATGAGATATAAATTTGGGGGATTTGATTTCTAAACTTCACCAGTGACTCTCACATCAATTTAATTGTAATCATAAACTTGACTTTAGCATCTGGAATACCACATCCTAGGTTTCTGGGTCATCTTAACAGTTCCCCCATCTTCATTTCCAAATAGAAGAAGGAGCAGATATTAACCGGGAATGAGTCCACTTATAAAATATGACCAACATATTTTATCGTGAGGAATATAACCAGGAATATTTTTACTTACTTGCAATAACTGGTTTATCGCAAGTGGTTCAACTTACTAATACAATTTCTTGAATACTCACCGTGTGCTGGACTGAGTTAGGCAGGATGTCTGTGCAGTGGTTCTCAAACTTGAGAGTACATCAGATCACCAGGAGTGCTTGTTAAAACACGGATTCCTGGGCTCTGGCTCCAGATTTTCTGTGTTGACAGGTGGGAGTGGGGCCTGAGAATTTGCATTTCTAACCAGTTCCCAGATGATGCTGTGGTAGAAAATAAACTCTGAAATCTCAGGAGCTTAACACAAGTAAGGTTTGTCTCCTGCCTTCACAGAGTCCCAGGCGAGTGGGCAGCCCTCTGCAACGTGGTTGTGCTATCCACATCCACAACCTCCAGGGATGAAGGAAGCACTGAACTTCCTGGACCCGCCTGGGATGTGGCTCCCGTGGCTCCTGGTGCACTGACTGGAGCTGGATTCCGGGAGCGCTCTTTCTGCCAGACAGGTACTTGACATTCACCTCAACGTTCACACTCCTTACCGTGCACCACAAAGCTGAAAGGCAGATGTGCGCGCCCTGGATTCAGAGATAAGAAATTCGAAGCTCAGAGAGACTAACTGCCTTCACAGGCCACACAGCTAGGGGAAGAGGTGCACGCGGGATTTAAATCTCTGCCCACAGAGCTGGTGGGCTGACCTCTTCAGAGCACCACCCAACACCCTGAAGTGGCTTATTGAGTCAGGGGCTGGCACAGAGCAGGCTACCTAAGAAATCTGTCCCACGTCAGTAGAATAGATCCAGAATTTCGGGCCCGTGGCAGGCTCCTTCCACAACTACCTCTCTCTCTATTTTGCAGCCTCAGGGGCCCTCAAAGTAGCATGAAATAGCCATGTATTTTCACAGTGGCCTGTGCCCTTGCGGTGGCTAGGTATTTTGAGGAAAGGGATCCAGAAGAGGAGAAAGAGAAAGAAGTTTTTTACACAGGAAACCTCAGAAGTTGGCAGAGGAACAATCCTCACAAGTCCTTACAGATTCATTTCTCAGTTGGAAACACTGAGGAGAGACTGAGTCAGCCCAGGTCTTCAGTCTGTCATTTTAAGAAACTCCCAGCCACACACCTCTTTCCTCTCTCCCTCTAACCAAGCTTTGTCTCACCATAAATAATACCAATTTCATGTTTTAAATACAAATCCTTTTTAAAATTGGAGTATCATTGATCTACAATATTATATTAATTTCAGGTGTATAGCCAAGTGATTCAATAGTTTTATAAATTATACTCTATTTAAAGTTATAACATACTGGCTATAATCCTTGTACTGTACAATGTATCCTTGTGGCTTATTTATTTTCTACATAGTAGTTGGTGCCTGTTAATCCCCCACCCCTATCTTGCCCCTCTCCCTTCACTTTCCCCCTAGTAACCATTAGTTTGTTCTCTATATCTGTGAGTCTGTTCCTTTTTGTTATATTCATACATTTGTTTTATTTTTTAGATTCCACCTGTAAGTGATAACATACAGTATTTGTCTTTCTCTGTCTGATTTACTGTACATAGCATAATACCCTCTAGGTCCAGTCATGTTTTTGCAAATGTCAGAATTCCAGTCTTTTTTATGGCTGAGTAGTATTCCTGTGTGTGTGTGTGTGTGTGTGTGTGTGTGTGTGTGTGTGTGTGCGTGTGTGTGTTTATATTTATATATACATCGAATCTTTATCCATTCAACTTTTGATGGAACTTGGGTTGCTTCCTTATCTTACTCATTATAAATAACAATGCTGTGAACACTGGGGTTCAAACACTTTCAAATTAGTGTTTTCATCAAATACATACCCAGGAGTGGAATTCCTAGATTATATGGTAGTTCTAGTTTTAGTTTTTTGAGGGGAACGTCCATACTGTTTTCCATGGTGGCTGTACCAATTTACATTCCCACCAACCATGTACAAGGGTTCCCTTTCTTCATATCCTTGCCAGTACTTGTGGTCTTTTTCATGATAGCCATTCTGACAGGTGTTAGGTGTTATCTCATTGTGGTTTGATGTGCATTTCTCTGATGTTTGGTGGTGTTGAGCATCCTTTTGTGATGGCCATCTATAAATACACTGGCCAGCTATAAATACAAATCTTGATTGAGTGATTCAGAACCCAGTGATGCCTGCATGTTCAGGCCTTCTCACTGATGGTATTGACAAGTTAATTCTAGGAACAAGTGTATTTATTTAATACTGATTTAAAACTTGATGTTTCAGGAGTTAATGATCTTATTTGTGGATTACGTAGTCTTTACCCCCCTTTTACCAGTTCATTCCTTTCTCTGGGTTGTTTTGCTCTTCAAAAGAGCTTTAAAAAGAAGCTCGTATGTTAAAGAAGATAAAGCAAAGCTCATCCCTTCCATCCACCTCCCATGTGTGTTTGAATCTTTATAGTAGTTCTTTCAAAGGTAGTAGACAAAGGTGTCTGAAATACTGCCTAAAAATTAACATTTTCTGTGGATTTGCTTTATCTTTACACCGTGACCAATTGAGAATTGATAATCTCTTTTCTACAAATTCTGTCGGTTAAATTTCATGTTGATTGTTCCGTACCACTTAAACTTGTGTTTATTTCTTTGAGGGAGGATCTATAGGAATTTCTGATGGAATAATCTTTTAGATAGTCTTTAAAAATCATTGTTTAAACATTTCTGGGGAAATCTAAAGATATATATTATCTATAGCATTTTATTTCATTTTGTTTAATGACAATAAATTTGGTTTCTTCTGGTCTACATACTTGTTAAATATTAATAAAATGAACCCAATCCTAATATATGCCGTTTAAAAAGAACCACTGATGTGGTAAATAAAAATGTAATTCAGTACAAGAACTTGTTCCTTTTAGATTCACAAAGTAAAATTAGCCACATTCTAAGAAAAATTAAGTATTGTGTATCTTTTTCAAGAAGATGTCATTAAACTGCTGAAGATGAATGTATTCACGTAGAAAGAATATTAAGATTTCCTGAAAATTACTGCAAATAAATAAGCACTATATACTTTGAAAATACGGTGATTAAGCTTTAAGGAAAGCCACTTTATTAAACGTTGAAATGTCTTATTCATGATTCTTCTTTTAAGAAGGGCACTTCTGCTTATCTAAATAGGAGTAATAACATAGTCTAGAACAACTCTGAAGTAACATATAAAAGACGTTTTCATATGGGGGTCTAATCAAAATTCTTCTTGACATATTGATGCATTTTAACTTTCATCAATCAGAGTCATTGCTCCATCACAGAAATAGGTCAAATTCCACAATTCTACCACTGCCACCACTGCAACTGCTACTGGCCCTCCCAACACTGCTTCTATTTACTAGTCTTTCTACTCCATTCTCATTACTATACTCAAAGACACACACACACACACACACACACACACACACACACACTCTCACACGCCTCTACAACCATCCGAATTATGTTTTAGTGGGGTCTGGTTTTTATAAGTATTAGTTTACTCATTCATTGTTTCAACAAACATCTGCTGAATGCCGGCTCCCTCCAGGTAACCTTGTGGGTGTGGGAGATCCAGAGGTGAACCAAGCAAAGTCCCTACCCTTGTGAAGCTTACATTCTATTGCAGGAGATAAATGAGCAAACACGCAGATGAGAAATGTAATGTAATGTAAATGTAATGTAACTTTCAATAATCATAAGTGCTATGAAGAAAAATGAAGCAGAGTAAGGGGGTTGGAATCGAGCCAGTGGGGAGCAGCGAGGGACAGTTATTGTAGATAGGGTGCGCATAAGTTTCTTATTGCTGCTATAATAAGTAATTACAAATGTAATGGCTCCAAACAATACAACTGCTTCCCGGGCTCTTTTGGTGACTCAGTCAGGGAAGAGAGCATAAGTTCTAAACCAGAAAGGAAAAGTCAGATGTCCTTCTCCCTCCTGTGTTGAGGGGTGTGGCTGGGTAGGAAGGAGAGTTGAAAATAATGTCTTCTTAGTAGAAACCTTAGTAAATAAAAGAGCTAAGATGATCTTGCCTCTATTCCTTTATTTTTATTTTTTTTTCCATAACAAGTAAAGGACAAAAGGAGGTCTAAGGGTTGGGAATACAAGCTTCCTGGCAGAGACCAGAGAAAATGTGTATTCCATAAAATAGTTTGTTATAGAGAATTGTTCTTAATTTAGTTGTAAATCTTTGTCATCCTGGTTTATCCCCCCAAGATATTAAGGCAGTTTAGCAATGCAGAAATGTTTTTGTAATGATATACTTTGTAATGTAATTCTACCTGCAAGTTAAATTGGTCTGCAATGATTCTCCTGTTATTGGTTGCTATTTCATCATCACTATTTATCTTCTTCTAAGATTTTTGAATTTAATATTTTCTATGATCTTGACTGGCAGTAAAAGTAAGCTGACCATTCTCGCATTGTAAGCATAATTTTTTCCCTCTCTAAGTATAATGGACTTAAAGAAAATGGTATTTTTTTGTAGCGATCTTTAAGCAACAATGAAACCAAGTGTTTGTAGAACATACCATACCTCACTACCTCCAGAAATCATACAATAGTTATTTTTAAATTAAGACATTTTGCATTTTTCTTTTTGAAGCTCTTTCTTTTTAAATATTAAATTGAAAACTGAGGACCCAAAACAGTACTAATTTGTAGTTTTGCAGCTGCTCTCCCCATTTCTATGATCTGGGGCTACAGCTAATCCCACAGTGTTGCTTGGACAAGAAAAAGCTTCACTGGAAATGTGCAAAAAGACATCCTGACAGGAGCGTCATGGATTAAATGCTGTGCTCATGGGAAGACTTCATGAAGGCAGAGCATCAGTTAAGAATTTAGGAGAGCAGGGGGAGAAGACTGCGTTTGTCTTGGCAAGGTCTATGTTATTACAAAAGAGGACTGTGGACCAGTGTAGACCATAACCCTGCCTCCCAAAATAGCCAAAGTCAAGGAAAGGGTGTAATTGCCCTAATTGTAAGTAAGTGGCCCAGAAAAGTCTGTATTATATCATAGAGCCTTTATATACATTTGTAACATTGAACAGATTGTTACAAATCAATTGAAAATAAGGGAAAAAGTATGAATGGGTAAATCGCAAGCTGTCTCTGTGACCTTTCCCTTGAATCCTGCCACGGACACAGTCTGGTCCATTGGATACAAAGCAGTCTTCAGTAATGGACAAGCCATCTACACCTTCAGAGGCTGGATTTTAATGGCTAATCTCAATTATTGTGAAGCCAGTCATGTTTGTTCTTGAGATAAGACGGATTGGAAAGAAGATGACACTAAAAGTTTTAGAGGAGATATTGTGCTAGAGGGAAAGTCAAGGCAAAAAATAAGAATTAAAAAAAATCCAGAAAGGAGGTAAGAAACAAAGGGAGGAGATAGAAGGAAATGGTGAATACATGAAAAGGAAGAAGGAGAACCAGGAATCTTATGTTGGAAAAGCTGGGGAGAAGGTGGTTCTCTTCCCATGTTAGTATCTAGAATCTAGTATCTGATATCTGGCTGTGTTTTAGCTGAAATAGGCTGACTGCCAAATCCAGATGAAAAGTGAAAAATGTAATCAATTATGCAGCTGTTTCCAAATATCTGAATTTTTTGGCACCGAATAGATCATACATCTCAATGATCAACAGATTTTTTTTGCTTCGCTTATATAAATGTTGACATCACGTGACAGCCAAAGATTGCTTGGCACCTGTCTGCTTGAAATAGAAAATAGGTTTCCACCTCAAACCTGTTTAACATGTAGTAACACTTCGGCAGCCTCTACAGGCACGTGTTTGCTCTGACGCTGACACAGCGCTGCGCCGCCACTGCCTTTGTCTACCAGGAGGAGAATTAATGTTAAGGACATTGTCATTACCCATGAAAAGAGATGACAGATATTGCACAATACTTGGAAAGAAGAAGAATGTCTCTTTCTCAACAGTGTGATGTTCACTGGTGCTCAAAAATTCCAAAAATCATTTTGATTTAATTCTGATCCTTGGTAAGAATTGAAGAGCAAATCCTGGAGCTGGTGAATAAAAAACATCTTCAAACAGGGATTGGCGAACCCCTTCTGCAAAGGACGGGAGAGAAAATATTTTAGCATCTCTGAGGCTACTTCTAAACTCTGCTGCTGTACCATGAAAGCAGCCGTTGGCCATAGTTACATGGACGAGAGTTGCTGTGTTCCAGTAAAACTTTACTTATGGACAAGAAAATTTGCATTTCATGTAATTTTTGTGTCACAGAATATTCTTTTGATTTGTTTCCAACCGTTAAAAATAGAGAAACAATTCTTACTAGTCAGGGAGCACTAAAACGGTGAGGTGGTAGGCTGAGTAGTTTGCTAACCTCTGCCCTAAAATATGAGAGATTTAGATGAATAAGAATGCAAGAATAATAGTAAAGATTTGCAGCATGTTTAAAATGTGCAGAGCACTATCCTAAGTAAACACTTTACGTGTTCTATTAGTTTAATCCTCAAAACAGCCCCATGGGGTAGATACTGTCATTTCCTTCAATATACAAAGAGTAAATGAATACACAGATCTCGAGTCATAGAGCCACTGTGCGCAGCTGTGTGGATGGCTCACTGCCTGTGGGTGCCTGGTCACGCGGGTGGGTGGATGTGCGTCAAAACCGGACCCTCAGCCTCCTTGGGATTTCATCTACCCAGGGGGACACCTGTTTTTAATTCGCTCAGAGGTCTTAAGGGCCAGTCTTTCAGGTAACTTGCTCAAGGCTACATCGTCTTGAAGTGACTGGAGCAGGATTTGAACTCAGAACTCTGCCTTTGCTATGTTCTTGAAGACTCTGCCATGCTCTTGAAGCAATTCCTTAGGTCCTTTTGAATAAATCGTATGTTCCAGAGGTGGTTTCTGCAGACGTCTTGTTTGTTTCTTTGTAAATTCTTCCTTACTTCCCGAGGACTAACAGATGCAAGTACTCTAAGGTGGCTTTATTCCTGCAATTAGCTATGTTTATCTTTGTAGCTGCCTTGTGCAGCAGTGCGCCCAAGTGTCAGAAGACATAAAGCAGCAGTAGCACCAAACGTTACAAGAATGAAAACATTCAGAGGAGGGAAACACTTGTTTTCTCTTCACTTCTGTAATTCTTTCCCAGCCCGAACCAAGACAGCTCGTTTCCAGTGGGACTACAGTGAACAGCAGCTTAAAATAGCAAACTAAAATGTATTACACGATTTTTGCCTGTAACGTTACTTAGACAGAATGAACTCCCTTATGCCCAATGTGATCAGTTGATTGAATAGAATGCAAGATCATAGATCCCAACTCGCCAAAATGAATTCCACCCTTCCAAACGTTTTCTTCCACTATCTTAGGCACTAATTTCTTTCTCCATCCATTCCTAATGCAAGTCTTCACTTCCTTTTTTCCCAGATTACTTTCATTCTGCCTTCTTCCAGTCTCACTGGCTATCAATGACCTGTCATAACAATTTCATGTTAATCTTCGAATATAATTTTTCAAAACCAATTTCACAGTCTGGTGTGAGACTCTGTGTTGGCATCTTGTTGCCTGTGCTATCCAGTGCAAACTTGGGCCAGGCTCTCAAGACCTTCTGCAGGGCTGACCACCTTTATGTTTCTAGTTATCCACTGTTTCCTCAGCTCATTCTGTTGAATTATCTCCTTCTTTTCATCACCCTCGAATACATATGCTCACTCTCAGTTCTGAGTCCTCGCTTATGCTGCCCCGTGGTCTGGAGAGCCCTGTGCATTGCAGGAAAATGGGGCCCGAGAAGATGGTCATGTTCCAGGTCTCGGGTGAGTCTCTGGGATGAACCTCGCCAAGGGAGGGTCCTTGGCTTCGCGTAGGAAAGAAGTCAAGAGCGAGTCATAGTAAAATGAAAGTAGATTTGTTCAGGGTGATACACACTCCATAGACAGAGTGAGGGCCTTCTCAGAAGGCCAGACTCCCCAGGGTATGGGGTTGTTAGTTTTTATGGGCTAAGTTATTCCTTGCTTAACAAGTGGAAGGATTATTCCAACTATTTTGAGGAAGGGGCGGTGATTTCCTGGAATTAGGCCCCACCTACTTTTGGCCTTTTATGGTCATCCTGGGAACAGCTGGGGTGCCTGTGGGTGTGACATTTAGCATGCTGATGTATTACAGTGAGCCTATGATGGGGCTCAAGGTCTCCTGGAGGTCGAATTGTCTGCCATCTTGGGCTTACTAGGTTCTAACCAGTTTTTGCCTTATCCTCAGTGGCTGTCATTCTTCCAGTGGTTGTGCCCTGTCCTCTTCCCTCCTATCTCCTTTGCATCCTATTTCTACATACTCTGCTGAGGTACCACATCCAATTCTACCTTCTCCTGAGAGCTTCTTTTAAGTCCCAAGATCAAAATCCCATCTCCTACCCAACATTCTATTATTTAGCTACTTCCTGTGTCTGTCGGTCTCCGGCTCACCTTGTCTCTGTATCCTGTATACTAGAAGATTGTAAACTCTTAGGGCAGAACAGTGCATTCTCCTTCAGCAGTCCCAGGTCCCACCCCCCAAGCTCTGCTGCACAAGCAGTCCTTCATCTTTCCACTTTCTGGGTCTCAACTTGCGATCTGACTGCGATCTGCTTGCTCTGTTAGGCCCATGGAAAAACAAGCCAACAAACAAAACACAACTAAATTTTAGTTCTCTGGGGGGTGCTCTAACCCCCTCTCTGGAACTGTGCCACGGTTCTGGGAGCTTCCGCAGAGCCGAGTGCTGGGGAGGCAGGAGACACTGGGCCCTCTGTTAGTGCTCCAGCCAGGGTAAGCCTGAGAGCCTGTCGTCTCTGTCCTCAGCTTTAATGGTCTTCTGCTGTTCCCATGTCATGCTGGGAGCCCTGGAATCTTCGTGAAGGCCGCTTATATTTCTGTCAGTGTGCACAATGTAGCCATCCCTCTCAGGGCTGGCAACCTTCCTAGTGGGCTGCTTAATGCAAGGCACAGCTCTCTGCTCCTGGGCCTGGTCCCAGGCCTCCGCCTCTTCCACGCTTCCCCAAGCCCCGGGAACTGGGAGGGTTTAGAGGAACTTCTCCAGTCCTGTTTCTTCAGGATGTGAATAGAGAATCTCTCCCCATAGGTTGAGGCTTTTGTAAAACAAAGACACAAAAGCTTGTGGTCTGCCCTGTTTGCCACTCTATTGTGTGCCTGTCCTGAATGAGTGGAGATCTGATCTTGTGCTGGAATGGGGTAGGGTGGGAGAGGTTTACTGGGAAAGGAGGGGAAAAATGAAAAATTCAGAGAAGAAAAGTAAGTGAATATTTTAAAATAGTAACCACCTACAAGCACTTTTTGTTGTTTTCTCTAGTGTCTTATACAACCTTGGTGACAATGCAGATGGAGCTTAATACAGACTGTCTCATTTCACTCCTAGAGCTCATTGTTTACATGTACAGTGACAACAAAAGGAGCATCCATTTCTAGCATCAGAAGTTATTTATATTTTTGTTTTAACCTCGTAAGTTTTAATGCATTATTTTCTTTTGTTTTCATTTCTTTTATAGCTGGATTAGGTTTAACTAACATGCTTACAATGTAAGCAAAAATATATTCTCTCCCAAGTAGGTGCTTTTCCATCCTAATATGACATCCTTGTCAGTAGAGAGGAGTGAGGGAGAATGGCAGGATCTGTTTACAGAGAGGAACTCTGGCTCTCAATGACATCAACAGGTAAGTAGGTGGCGGCGAAGTCTGTGCAAGTAACTGGCAAGAGAATGCTGTTTACCTAGTTCCTTGGCATGAGTCACTTGCAAACACTGCCCACTTAGGCTCTGCCAGGTACCTCTTGCTTCATCAGGATGAATCCTAGGTATTCTGAGTTTCAAAGGATGTTATAAACACAGGACTCAGGGAATACCCAGTATTGACAGTGGCATATTGCTGTATCACCCTTGAATTAAGGACCAAAAAGGCAAAAGCAACAGAGGGAGATGATGCCGGCACTGGAGCCAACCTGTGGCTTGAGTTGCAGATCTAATGAGCTGTGGGGCCTGCGGTGGGGACACCGTACTTAACCTCTGGTGCCTCTGTTTTCTTCTCTGAGAAATGGAGCTAAATATAATATTATTGTAAGATTACTGTGAAGAGTCAATGAGTTAATATGTTCACTGCCTAGAACACTGCCAGGCACCCAGTGAGCACAATGTAGTGTTACCATCATCATCGTCATCGTCATCATTATTTTTGCTAGATCTGTATTTTTCTTTTTTGTCTGTTATTCTCTTCTTGATCACATCTTTTAACCCCCCCCAAACCACTAAAAAGACTCTATCTAAAATTCTTTACAGTTTTCTTTTCTGTTCAACATAACTGGAACTGCAAGAGTGACGAATACTATGATCTGCCACTTTGGGAAGCTTAGACTTGTGATCTGCTTAAAACCATTGCTCTGAAATGGGCACCTCTTTTCTAATTTTTGTGTTCCGTCCATGTCTACAGACAGCTGGGTTTGCAATCAGTCTGTAATTGTGTCAGTTTAAGTGTGTCAGATGCAGAGGATCAAAAACCCAACAAGCAAAACTGGCTTAAGCAAACGTTAGAAGGATCTATACTGGTCTGCATAGCTGGCAGCTAGAGGTGGGACAGACCTCTGGGTTGCTCTAACTCAGTAGTTCATCAGTGTCAGCAAGGTTTCTTTCCACTTCTCCTCTTACCCACCACCATGGTGGATTCGTCCTGGGTCTGGTCTTACCTCATGGTGATAGTTGGCTGCTAACAGATTCATAGGAGGCTTGCTTTCACATGTATCCTTGGAGACAGCTGGAGGGATGATCATTTTCAGAAGCTCTCAGAAAAGGGCAAGGATGCTTCTTTCTTGGAAGGTACAGAAACATTTCCTCTGGTTTTATTGGCCCACATAATAGTGTCCGTACTTAAGTCAATCACTGTAGCCCGGGGTGGGGGTGGGGAGATTACCTTAGGCCTGAGCTACATACCCCAGCCTAGTAGGAGCAGGGGGCATTCACTCCTTCAAAGCCCAAGGGCTCATGGGAAGTGTGGTTCCCTGAAAAAAAAAAAATCAGAAGTCTTACCCAGAGAAAGGGGAATGGAAGCTAGGGGGTGATTTCAGTATCAAATACAATACTGTACCAGCTGACTCGAAGCTAGGTTTTAGCTTGTCTAAAAGCATTCTTTTGCTCTCTGCGGAAAGTCTCATTTCTGCTCATTATATTCAAAAGGACTGGTTTTGGGGTTTTTTGTTTTGTTTTGTTTTTTATTTTTTATTTGCTTATTTGTTTTCTTCTGTATGAACAGCAAATATGATTAATACCTGTCTTGGCCACGTGTTAATGTAACTGGTCACAGCAGTAAGTTAGAAGATTCTACCCTTTGCTAATTAAATTAGGCATAACTTTAAAGGGCTAATTAAATGCATATAAAGGCTTATTCATATATTTTACTTTTTTTATGAGTTTTTTTTTTTTAATGGAGGTACTGGGGATTGAACCCAGGACCTCATGCATGCTAAGCATACACTCTATCACTGAGCTACACCCTCCCCCCTTATTCATATGTTTTAAAAGTAACTCTTTACAGTGCTCTACTTTCTTGAGAGAATGTTGGTGGAATTAGACTTCCACAGCTTGGGTACATGTTTAGATATGTTTGTGGATCCTAAGTAACCTGACGATCTAGCAGCGGATACGTGCTTGTGGAGGGGGACAGACGCCTCAGCCCTACCAGCCCCAGTGTGATAGTCTGCTGTCCTCACCTTTTGTCCACCGAGTCGCGCGTGGAGGAAGACGCTCACCCTGAGCACAGGCTCCCACGTGTGCTTCTCAGTGCCTGCGTGTTTTTTTTCACCTGCCCTCTTCCACTCAGAAGCATGTCAGCATGCAAGTAAGTGAGAGACTTATTTGTTCAGGCATGAACTTGAACGTCCCAAATTTATAAAAAGAGAAAAGTTATTTCTGAACTTTAGTTTTTGTGTGATTCAGGTTCGGCTCGATCATGCTGCAGTAAGAAACAACTCTTAGTAGATTCACACAACATTTTGTGTCTTACTCAGTGTGAGCTTACAGTGGAGGAGGCAGTTTGCCAATCATCCAGGGACCCCTACTGACAGAGGCCACCTTGAAGCAGCCCATGCAGGCACAGAGCTGGACCAGTCACAAACTCGCTCTTAATGTTTTTACCCTGGAATGACACACATCACTTTTGTTCCCATTTTATGACCAAGATGAGTCACATCGGCCATGCTATGAGGGGACAGGGAAAAGCAGTCCTCACAGGCTCGTATGAAAGCCCTAATGACCACTACAGGTTTAAAGAGAGAAAAATTATTAGTAACAAATCCGTTCTATCATACCTCTCTGCTCATTAACTGCACCTCCTGCTCTCCAATAAAACTCTGCTGGCAAACCCTTATGCTAAGGAGGATGCTTCCTGAACCATTTTCTCCATGTTTGCTGCCTGAAAAGAAGGACTTTTTTGGTATTTTGCTGATGCTGATTTGTTGCACAGTCTAGTTTAGCAGAATTTAGAGTTGTACATATGCAAGCATATTGCATAGAGAAGCATAGGATTACTCTGTAATGTATGCTCCAAACCAAAGATGAAAGTAGTCCTCCCAGGGCACAATGAAGAACTAGCCTGAAAACTCAGTTTCAGTAGCTATGGAGCAGTCTATACAGTGAGATCTCCTTTCTATAAATGCCCACATGTGTATATTTATAATGGTTAGGAACAAATTAATCTGGATTGTAATTTGGAAGCAGAAATAACCTGGATATAATCTGGAAGCAGATTCACTCAAGTGCTAAGAGTGATTCTATCTGGTTATAACAGTGGCAGGCTGAATTCCAAGACGGCCCCAAGTCCCCCGCCCCCGGAGTACGTGCCTTGTCGGGTCCCCTCCCCCAGGTGGGCGGGGCTGTGAATATTGGGAGATACTACTCTCATCATTTTGCAGATGGAATTAAGGCCTCACATCAGTTGATTTTGACTTAATCAAAAGGGAAATGATTCTGGGTGGGAGTGAACTAATCTACTGAACTCTTACAAGAGACAAGAAGCAGCAACTGCCACCTTCTGGCCTTGAAGAAGGAAGCTGCCATGTTGGGAGAGGAGGGAGCCACGTGGCGAGGACATGAGGGTGGCCTCTGGGAGCTGAGCCTTCCCTGGCTGACAGTTTGCAAGACAAGAGGGGCCTCAGGGACTCAGCTGCAAGAAATGAATTCTGCCAACAACCAGTGAGCTGGGACGAAGGCTCTCCACCTCCCAAGGAGCTAGCCACCCAGGCCTCTACCTTGATTGCCGCCTGATGCCGTCCTGAGCAAAGGCCCCAGTTAACCCACTCCTGGACTCCTGACCACCTGGCCTGGAGAGGGAATAAAGTCACTAGGTTTATGGTAATTCATTACACTGTAATAGAAAACCGAACAGCAGTGTCAGCAACTGCCAGAGGAGTCTCCGGCATAAAATCAGGGAAAAGTGAGGATGAACAAGTGTTTTCAGAAGAAGAAAAAGATTCTTCAACTAGAAATCAGGATTGCAGTTAGCTTTGTGGAGAGTTACTGGGAAGGGCAGTAGGGCACCTGTTGGGATGCTGGAGGTTGTCTGCCTCTTGCAGTGGGTGCTTGATCTGGGCGTTGGTGTGTAGACATATGAAAAGGTGGTGACTTGTGTGCATGTAACATATGTCAATGAAAAATAATGAACAAAGCACGGTGAGCCTTGATAGCAGTCACTACCAAAATTCTGTAGGTAAGATCTGTGTGTCCCGTGCACAGTAGGTAGTCAGTACATACTCAGCTTATTTGGTTTTGGAAGGAGGTGATTAGGTTTGTTTATTTATTTATTTACATAATGGAGGTACTGGGGATTAAACGCAGGACCTCGTGCATGCTAAGCATGCGGTCTACCGCTGAGCTGTACCCTCCCCACAATGAATACTTTTTTATTGTGGTAAAATTTTTTTTAAACAAATATACGTTGTTGTGCAACCAGCAACACTGTCCATCTCCACAACGTTTTCATTATTCCAAACTGGAAGAAATATGTTTTTGTTGTCGAAACACCTGGCTCTGTTTTCTCTCGGCCATGGGAACAGGTCAAGAAACAGTACGGGATGGTTATCAAGGCACTGCTCGTATTATGCTTTATTTCTGTGTGAGTTTGACATGTGCTCTGATATGCTTCTAGGTTTCAGTAAAGTAAAAATTCTTGGAAGATGGCAATTTATTTTACCCAATTTTATAAACCAGGATTTTTATCATCCCTTTTCAACCCCACTTTTCATCACTTCCTCACTCAAACTGTATTCTCCATTGTAACAAGTTATTTGTGATTCTCAGAAGGGACCTGGATCGCTGGACCCTCGCCTGTGTACCTGCCCCGAGATGCTGTCACGTCCTTGGCACGTCCTGGCAGACTCACTCCGTTAACTCATAATGTCTTGTTGCACACATACTCTGTCCTAGGTACTGGAGATATACTGGTGGACAAGGCTTAATCCTGCCTTCATGACATTAAGGGCCTGGAGGAAGATGGACACTTGTCCTCTAAATCTTTATTCAGATACCAGCTCCTTTGTGAAACTTTCTCCAACTGCCTCCCCTCTCTGTGAGGCTCTCCCTATCGCCTGAGGCTTTTTTGGCAATTTATACACACCTCCCTCCTCAGACAGCCCTTGTGGTGCCACGTTTATTTATATCCTTGTCCTCCACTTAACTGAAAGCTCCTTGAAAATCGGGCTCTTCCTGTTCACTTCTGTGTCCCAGGTGCCCAGCACACAGCCTGGCCAGGGTTGCCACTCGTTGAATATTCCCTGAATGACTGAGTTGGGTTTTGGGACGTTCAGGGTGTCATTAACCTGCAGACTCTACCTAAGAATCATGGCACATCTGTAAGTTACTGAAAAGTTTAGTTAATAGTTAAATAGGTAGAGAAAATGAGGAGGGCACTTTCGAATCTCCTTATGACGGATTTATAATATTAATTAAACAGAGGTAGGTAGGAGCCTGGGAACATGGACTTCCTCCTCTGGACATCGGCTCCCTCTCTTATTAATTAAGTTGGATATGGTACCGGATAAATCTCCCAGTGCTTACTCTGCTCATCTCATTCATACTAATGAGGACCAGCGTACAAGTGTGGTGGTGCTGGTGAGAATCATTTATTCAGCTGTGGGAAAAATAACACCAGGACTCAGACCCCCTGCTGACTTTGCACACAGTTTTTTAAAGATTTATATTGGTCTACTAATTAAGCAGCTGAGTGCATTAAATAAAGGACATGTCATCGCAGGGGTTATTAGCAACTCATGTTTCTTCAGATAGCTTCTTGCGGGGAGGATGAAAAGTACGGACATTAGCTACCGTTTTCAAGTTTTCTGCTTCCCCCTAGAATGAATCATGGAGTTCAGAGAATTTTCAGAGTTCCCATTAACTGTGGAAAGACTAATTTTGATATGAGACGCCACAGTTACGCTTGTCTCCTTTACTCTGTGGTATTTAACATTTAGAAATATAAGTGATAGTCTCATTAGCTAAGAGAGAATGTATTCTGAAGGCATATCCTCAGATTTGAGGATTGTGCCTAGATTATTTTTTGTTTGTTTGTTTGGGGGGGGTAATTAGGTTTATTTATGTATTATTGTTAATTTTAATGGATGTACTGAGGATTGAACCCAAGACTCATGAATGCTAAATCCCCTGAGCTATACCCTCCCCACCTAAATTGTTTACTAAGTTCTAGAAAGAGAGAAAAGGGTAAGACAAGTTGCCGACTCTGTTTTATCTGCAGGAAATGATTTGCACTCCTCCTGGAAGGGAAATATGCATTATTTTCTACAGGCTCTCATGCTTAGTCAGCTCTGTTTGTGTCCTGCCTGACTTCAGTTAATGATGACAGAATTGAAACACAGCAATATTAATTTTACACTGTGTCACCTCCTTGTTTATTTATTTATTTGTTTCCTCCTTGTTTATTTTTTGAATGTCAGTACAAACAAAATTTTTTAAAAAGCACAGGGAAAGTATTTGCATGTGTGTGTGAATTTGTAAAGGTGACTTTTAAATTATTTCATGAGTACTGAAGTGAAACAACCTTCCTATAAGAAAGCAGGTGACTCAGTGTAACAGTTTTCTTCCTTTCCTTTTGCTTCTTTGTATGTTATGGGCATAAAAATATGGGAACCATTTACGATGGGTAAGTGCCGGTGGATTAACTGGTTGAATGTGTTTGTTTTGATTGTGGCTGGACCAAAACCCGGAATTGAGGGCCAGAATGGGCAGTGTCTTGCCCAGTGTCACACAGCCAATTAGTAGCACAACCCAGACCAGACCATCAGCTCCGAGTGCCAATTCAGTTGTCTTTCCACTGGAAAAAGAGACACAGTTGCAAAAGTTTTCCCCTTTCTTTGCCCTCCTTATTTATGTATCCCCGTATGTCTTCCTCCATCTGTATCTTGATACGTGATGAAAGAACTCCCTTTTGTTTTCATTTCTGTTTCTCTTGATGCATCCACTTTTCTCCCCACTGGGCTCCCAGCTAACTCTTTCCACCTCTTCTTGTCAATATTCTCTTCCCAGGGAGCTGGGTCTGTTTTCAATGTTTTTCTGGCTGAATCAAGACAGCAGGAAGAGTTGAAATGTTGACTTTGTCTTGTTTCTTATTTTACCATGAAAGTGGAGGGAGGGAGGATGGTGGGGAGGGAAATCTTAAATCATGGAGAGAAACTCTTCCCTCCTTTTTATGAGAGGGGGTTTTCCCCTCGCACCCGTTGCCTTGCAGCACTGAGTCACGGGCTGGATGATGTTTTCTTCCCATGCCTCGTCCAGTGGCCCCCTCCCGGAGACAGGCACCTCTGCTGGGTCGGGGGAAGGGAAGCCCTGAAGAGTGAGGGGCTTATAGCCAGCCTGCCTTGGAAGAAATGCACCACTTAAGAACAAACTTCTAAGATTTGGTCCCCAGCTCTTCCACCTTCTAGGGCACTCCCGGCTAAGCCATGACTCCTTTGTGCCTTGTTTCCTCATCTACAAGGTGGGGACAAATAACACCTCCTTCCCAGATGAGCGGTGAGGATTAACCCACGTGCTTGGTGCAAAGCCTGGCCTGAAGTCAGTGATGATGTTCTGTGAGCGGCACCAGTAGGTGGGACAGAGTTTTCCGGGAATACTCACAGATTCTCTCTGAACTAAGAAGTCATGAAACCGAGCTCTGTTTCAACAGGTTTTCTTTCTCTGAGGTTGGGAGACGAGAAAGTTCGTGCTCCTGGGAGGGTGAAGGAGAAAGATGGTGAGACCCAGACAAGATGTTGGGTCTCGGCCAAGTGGTCTGAGTCCCAGCCATGCTCTAATCCCCAGAAAGAACTGCAGCACGAGGCTGGAAGCGGAGGCAGAACCCAGAGGCCCAAGGGGAGCAAGGGTCCTTCTGCTGACCCTCCTGCCCACTGGCTAGAGGTGCGGGGCTGACTTCCGCGCAGGACAGGTTCCCAGGGTAACAGAGCTGAATCCGTGGAGTGATGGCATCACCTGCTTCTACCAAGTTGATTCTAGCTCCGGGTTCCCGCCCCACCTGGCCGAGGGGGGTGCCTTCGTGCCACCTCCATGAATGTCCTGACACAGGCCCCTCCCTTCACGTGCACGTGGTGCCTTCCTGCTTCCTCCGTGTGGACGGAGGCCCGGCCCTGGCACCTGCACCCCTGGCCGTTCCAGGCTCTTACCTCTAGGCCCACAGAAGGTTTTCCTGCTCCTAAACAGCGTCTTCCTTCATCCTAGTACTGTGGACACAGGCCTTCCCAAAGCTACTTCTGTACGTGCAATTTTAAAATGTCCACACTGGCCCTCCTTACCCTCTGTTTAGACAGAAACCTCGCCTGGATGTAGAGACGGCCAGGATTATACAGGACGGATGGCCGCGGAATCTCTTGTCTCAGAGAGACTTCATGGGAAGCCTGTTTAAGGCCCTGCCGTGGGGCCCCAGGCCCAGATTCCCAGCCTTAAGCGTGGTCCTCCAGTTCTGGTCAACTACCACGATGGGGGCTCAGCCCAGCGGCTCTCAGGGCAAAAGCCACACAGGCCTTGCAAGGAGTACAGGACTCCTCTTCCCTTTTGAGCATCGTTCCATGTGGACCAGACCCGTGGGGTTTCACTGAGCCCGCGCCCTGCCTCGTGCTCCTCCCACTGTGCTGAGAGGGAGAATGAGGCTCGCTACGCTAACTGCGTGAAACAGCAAAGCAGGCAGAACCGAGGGTAAAAACCCATCTTTCTCGTCACCGTATTTCTTGGCTTGTTCCAGTTTCTTTGCACCCTAGAGCTCTTGCCGGTGACCCATTTTGTGAATGGAGACATTTCTGCTTTGAAGTCATAATTTATCCGGCAAGAGCTGCTAAAAGAAGCACTTTTAAACTCAGATCTGAGCGTGGGCTGGGAATTGTAAGTCACCTCCAAGCGCTTGGGTAAATTGCAAAGAGTGGAGTCTTTTTCCCTCAGGGAGTCAATTTTAACTTATTGCTTTTTCCTCTGAAGATAGTTTTCTCAAACATTTTCTCCCCCTCCCTTGCATTGCAAATTCTGACTTAAGCTGTACAAATGAGCCATTTGTGATTTATTTATGATATGTAGTTTGCTGTTAAGTTAACTTCTGGCTACCTTATTATTAACCGTCCAGCTAAACAAGAGTTTTAAAAATTAGCCTATGGCAGGCTGAGGGAAATAGTATATTTTGCAACCCACTCCAAGATAATTACAGTTACTACCAGCTATCTCTCTTCCTAAGCCTCAGAGAGAGAATAGGGCAGAGAGGACGAGAATGTAGATGCTGGCATCCACATGCCTGGATTCAAATTATGCCTTTATTACGTATGGGCTCTGTGGCCTAGGGTAAGTTGCTTAACCTCTCTGTGCTTCAGTTGCCTTCTCTGTGAATAGAAGTAAAGCTCACACCTTCTTCGTAGGGTTGTTGCAAGATTTTAAAAGTTGCTTGACACAAAGAAAGCAAGATGGAAGTGCATTTTCTTCTTATGAAATTGTCTTCTAAATGTGTGATATTTGAATACTGAATAGAAAGACATCTAGATGGATCAGGAAATCATATATTTGGAAGAACAGGTATCATTTGCTTTTATGTTTGATATTCAGATGGCTATTAGAAGCAGGTCAGATTTAATCAAAGGTATTTCTAGATTTAGCCACTGAAAGTGTTTTGGTTTTTATTCAATTAAATCAGCTGCATTATCTACTTAAATCTTCTGGGTCTTATTCTTATTACTATGCTATTTTGAATCTCATGTTTTAAAGGTTGAAAAGAAATGTCTTCAGTGTGTGAGTTCATAAAACAACCCATCTGACTGAAGAAGGCTATATTAAGTGACCAGCCAGCCTCCCTGGGGCTCCCCCCGCCCTTCCCTACCTCTCCACACACAGTCTCAAGAGGGACATGTAGCATACGTTATGCAAGCTCTACAGGAAAAAAAAGAGAGAATAAAAACACACCTCTGTCTCCATATGTTATTGCTTTTTCTACACACTGAGTTTTCAGGGTAACTATCTTGTTATTAAATTTGCCTGTTGCTGACAAAGCTGTTCAGTGATAAACAATACCCTCTGTCATTTGCTAGGCAGCCAATATTCCCTCAGAGGATTCTTTTGGAAGCCCCTAAAATGTCCCTTTGTTGCAATCCACAGAAAGTCACAAGAGAGTAGCTGAACTGTGCAAATGAGTTTTATTCGTTACACATCCACATGTACGCACACATGCAGGCACACACATATGCGCGTGCGCGCGCGCGCGCGCGCGCGCACACACACACACACACACACACACGCAGAGTCCTTGTGCCTCATTCCTTCACATTTTTTCTGGGCTGGGTTAATGAAGAAATTTCGGGGTGAATTTCTGCTTACTTTGGGGCCATGATTACTTACGTTTCTAGAAGTTCAATGCTTTGTATTCATTCCTTAATCTTCACAGTGTGCATTTAGTTGGGTTCACTTCTACCCATTTTATTGCCAGAAAGTCCAAGGAGGATTCCAGGGATTGGTCAATCTTGGCATAGAACAGATCAATCACCTGGAAGTCACAGCTCACCATGTGGACTCAAGCGGGTCTTTAATTGTTCGGGAGCCCCTGAAGGGGAGGCCATGCTCCTTGAATTTCTGGGGGATGTGGATGTAGGGGAGAGTTTTGCACAGTCTTAACCTGGAGGAGTTGCTCCGAGTTCTGTTTCCAGCATGGTTCCCTTCCTTCTGATCCCACAGTCAAGGTCAGGTCCTCCTGTATCTTGCTTTTGGAGCCAGCATACATCATCCTCTTCTAATATCTATTGTGCTGTAATCTTATATTGATTTTTATGATCACCTGAATAATTGCCTCCACCAGAAGGTCAGAACTCCATGAGGAGAACATTTTGCTCATCACTGTGTTCTCAATACCTGATCCAGTGCCTGGCATGCAGTTGGTGCTTAATAAATAATGACTGGTCGAGTGCTCGCCACCCTGGGGCATGTTTCTTGGCCAATTCTTGGTGTCCTCTGTAGTACCACTGACTCAGTTGATGCTGACTGGGGCCAGACATGATGGCGGTGCCTGAAATTACCATAGAATTCCATAGGCCGGCAGGGAGGTGTTCTCTTAAGCAATACTTGAATAAGAATTTATTAGGTGTGCACCATCTGCTTATTTTAGTGCTCAGTGCTAAACATTTAGGGAAATATTGAAAAGTGTAATAGTCTCTTTGCCTAGAGAACCTCAAAATCTAGCTGGCCAGATGAGTCCTAATTAAATGCTAATCAAAAAGATAAAAAGCCAGAAGACTGAGACTGATTGATTCTAAGGGAAGTAAATTTTCAGTGAATGGAAAGATGAAGCTGTTCTGGAATGAAGAGAAAAGGTTCATATGAAGTTAGGACGAAAGCAGGAATGATGTGTAGGACGTTGATTCTCCAGGGGGAGAGTGAGAGTTTCTAGATGGGAGGGGGAGACCGCATGAGCAAAGTCATGGGACTGATGTGAGCATGGCTTACGTGAGGACGAGACAGGCCACTAACCTGGCTGGAGTGGAGCATGCTTGAGAGAGAGGAGGAGAGTGAGGCCAAATGATGGAGAAGCCTGGCAGGTGGTTTGTGATCTTGATACCACTTCCTGACCCAGGCTGGTCCATCTGGGACTTGGGTGCCCAGGAACACCCAAGACAATAGTTTGAGCAGTAGTGGGGGCTGGAGGGAGATACAGGAGCCCATCCTAGCACCTCCACTCCACATTCTCCTCTTGGTTTTGATTTCACTACAACCAGCACCCGATTTTTTGACTTAAAAACTCCCACTGATGAACCAGCCTTATCTCTCTACAAGGCAATGGTTCTCAAACTTGAGTGTGCATCAGAATCTTCAGGGATCTTACTTAAAATGCTGATTCCTGGGACCTGTCCCCTTCCCCACACCCAAGTTCTGATTCAGTAGAATAGGACTGGGGGCTTAGGGAGCTACATTTTTGCAAGAACCCAAGATACTCCACTGACTGCCCTTTGAGAATGTGGCTCCAAGGAGTAAGCAGTCTAAGGAGCCATAAGAAACTTAGAAGATGGACAACCAGCAAAATGGCATGTGTAATCCCAGAGAGCTGTACAATTAGCCACTGCTCTTTGGTGAAATTTAAGCACTATCCAAATAATTCTTCTCTTTCCCATCATCTGGGGGCCTACCTCAATCGGATGTGTAGGGTGATATGTATGATAGGCATGGAAATGACCCCACTTCCAGGAGACCAGGGCCCCTTAGTCCAAGGACATCCTAAGAGCGGCCACTTGAATTTATACTTTGCTATCGGCTGGGCCCAGAGTAGCTCATTTTAAACCACAATTAGTAGCAAATTACAGTCAGACTGACTTTCAAAAGAGCTGGTTATGTTCTGCTAGAAAACAATTTAAAGGATCAGATTGGTGCTGCCACTAAATCAAGCTCATCTGGCTCCCAAGACTTAGGCCACCCGACTCTGCCAAGTCTGCACGTTGGCTTCTCTTGTAGCAAAAAGCTCAGCTTGGGGCTTTGGTGTTCATCAGTGTTTACTCTTACGGCCCGATCTGCTTGGAGAAGGTGCAGAGAACTGACTGGCAAGAAAGCAGAATAGTAAAGATGTGTGTTCCTTCTACATCTCCAGATGGGAAAAATGCCAGGGACTTTGGTGGTACCTGATCTGGTTTCCTCAGTCATGTGATGTAGCCTCTCTGCAAGCCTCGCTAGGAGGTGGAGAGGACCTCAAGGTAAGCAAAGGAGGGGAACTCTCCTCTGTCGACCGTTCTGTCATTCAATATACATTAGAAGAAAGGCCAGACAGCACAGAGCGAAACCATGCCACAAGTTTATACTGTATAGCACAGGGAACTTTATTCAATATCTTGTAGTAACCTATAGTGAAAAAGAATATGAAAAGGAATATATGCATGTATAAGTATGGCTGAAACATTACACTGTACACCAGAAGTTGACCCAACATTGTAAACTGACTATACTTTGATGAAATTTAGAAATTAAAAAAAGAAATCATGCCACTGGGCTCTCTAAGACGTCTTGGAACACTGTCTGCTGATATAAACTGGTACAGAGTTGGAATCTGGGGTTTGCCGAGTGGGGTCCAGCTTTGAATGGGCCAAGTGAACCTCCTCAGGGTTAGAATTTCAGGAAATTATAAAAGGTGTGTCATATCTTGTATCACAGCTATGGGGGGATGGGTGGGGGCAGCCTCCATAATGTGAATTTCACTAGAAATCTATTTTGTGTTTTTCATTCTCCTACAGCTTTATAATGAGAGCACAGCCATTTTGCCTGAGATAAAAGCAAAGAAAAAAGAGTGAAGGAAACACATGTTAGGACTAATCCCACTCATCTTGTTTTTTTTTTAACCTGCTGGCAAATGTATGTTTGCCTTTATGTTATGTGGTTATATGATGCTGGCTGGCTGGAGTTGGGCGTTCATTAGGGACTGACTGCACTGAGCCGTGTGTCTTAAGCGTGAATGCAGCAGAGCTGCCCTGGTTCTTCCAAGTCCAAGCACAAACATCTGTAATGACCAGAGTTAGGGAAACAGAATCCCCCACTTCTGTAAATCTCTAATAAAGGCAGCAAAGGCAACCTTCAGCTCTCCTAAAGACACTACTAGACAAGAAGAGAATGTTGTTGAACTCAACTGACTTTGAGTTGAAAGACAACACTCTTTTCAAAAATGTGAAAAATTTTACCTGCTTAGAATATCTACCAGGCACTGAATGGGTGGGTCACTGGCAGTTTTCCAGGACCACCCAGTCCCTCACTACCACCCAAGTATCTTCCAGTCTCCAGCCCAGGATAAAAAAGAGACTCCTATCATAAAAGACATCTTGCATAATTTCTTTTTAAATTTTCTTTTTTTGACTATTCTTCATTCACTGTTTACCACGGATGAGTTAGCTGTCTTAAGGGTAGTGAGAGACATACTCAGTGTCTTCATGTCCTATATTACACAGTGAGGAAGAAAGTGACACAAACCCTGGCCACAAGGCTCCTAAATGCTTGAAGAGTGGAGAATGAAAGACTTGCCTTCACCCTCTTGAGCTGGGCAGCTGGGAACCCAAAGGAAATAGAGTGGATGTGCCCATTCTGACCAATATTTTTTTCACTTCCTCATGCGCATCATAATGACATTTCCAACTCAGGGGTTTCCTCACTGAACCTGTATCAACTAGAAAAAAGAAAGGGTAAATTGCTAAGGTTAAAAGGGAATGAGATGACCTATTGCCAAGATGGAGAGGGAGGCTAGAGTCTGCCCATCTATTGACAGGTACTCAACATCTCTGAGAATCTATATTTTGAAACTGATGCTCCCTGCGCCTTCAAGATCTCCGCTTTGATATGTTTTCAGAAATCCTGGTAATATGGCCTCTTCAAGGAGTCTGGACTGGGGAGCAAGCCTGAAGGAAGGTGTCTGTGTGATGGGGGTCTGCTTGAAGCTCCCCTCCGTGCCCCTCTGCTGCGTGTGCACCCCTCTCTCTGTTTGGCTCAATAACAAAGGGGGAGAAGCATTTCTAACCTCAATGAAACATTCTTAGTGTCTGCTGTTGAACTTGTTAGCTTCCTGCCATCCTTGAGTGGCGTTTATGCTGGTTGAATTCTGGCTTCCTGCATCCTCTGGGATGGAGGTCTTTAAGGGAATCAGAAGGAATCCCGGCGATCCCCTTAAGGGCAGCCCTCTCAGTCCTCAAGAAGCCTGCAGGCTTTGATCGTACCTTCTGTCCTGCTTTGAGGTCTGTCATTCCTTTGTTCACTCATAACTTTTTCTCTTCCTCAATTGTGGATCCGTTCATTTGTTTCATGGAATTGTCAAAATCGTGCAACCCAACCTTCCGATTTTACACATGAGCATGCTGAGGCTCAGGAAGCTTGAGTGACTTGTGTACGTAACTGCTTGTGTTCTGCCTCTTGACTCCTCCGTCTCTTTTGTCTTAGAGTGTGTGTGTGCGTGTGTGCGTGTGTGTGAGAGAGAGAGAGAGAGAGAGAAGAGGGGAAGCACTGATATTTGCTGGGCTTCTACCATATGCCAGACTACAATCTTTTAATATATTACTGGAGCCTTATTTGAGCCGCCTGTCAGCTCTGTGAACTAGGTACTATTATTCACAGGTACCATATGAGGAAATGAGGGCTCAAAGAGGTTAAGTAATTTGCTCAAGATTGCATATCTGGGAGGGGTTGGGATCCCCAGTCTGACTAGGCCTACGATTGTTCCATTATACCAGGTCCCTGGGGTTGCATGTGGAGCGCTGCCCTGGTCCCCAGAGATAGGAAGCTGCGCATGTGCATCCAGGATTGGTGGGGGGAGGCTGGCGGGAGCCAGTGCCTTGCATCTGATGCTTGATGCAAGGGAGGGGCTGTATGTATGTATGTATGTATATATGTATGTATACGTGTGTGTGTGTGTGTTTATGTCCGGAAAGACAGCGACACAGGTGAGACAGGATATTCTGCAGCTCAGCAGGCACTGTTCCTAAACCACCTGCCCTACTTCTCTTCTTTTCACTTTGAGGATTTTTTTCCCTCTGAAGTGACATCGGGAGGGAAAAAAGGATCTTGCAGAGGTGTTATGAATAATGACGCTAGTGTCATGGTGCTGCAGAGGCTGTCTGAGTGCATAGAGGCTACCAGGGACCTGGATGGGGGTGGGGAGGGGGAGGGAAGGAATGGTGCAGGCATCTTCTTCTCTTTAGGGGGATGAAACTCAGAGCATCCTGCCTGCTGGGCAAATATACACGAGGACACCGGTGCTCATGCCCTTAGCAGAGCAGATGCTTTTGCTGAAGCACTTTTACTCACTTTTTCTGGGCAGCTATTTAGAGGCGGATGAGTCCCTCTCCACGTGGCCCTCTGGATGGAGGTGGGAAGGGAGATCTGGGGGAGGGAGTTTGCACGTACTGACCAAGTGCAGTGGGTCAGGCACAAGGCTCCCCGGCTCACCTACCTTTTCAGAAGCAGAGAAGGCAGTGCTGGCTTCCCCTGGGCCCAGAAGAGCTGACCTGGATCTTCTTCATCCGTCAGCTAAGACTACGTCAGTGAGAAAAATGTTTTCTAATGTGGGACTTTTCTTGGAGGAAGCTCTAAAGATGAAAACCCATAATCTAGTTAGGACATAATTTCTTCTTTTCTGTATGTTTGCTCTGGCCCTTCATTCATTACTTTTGTCTTTTAAGACATGGGGACTGTAATGAATCCCACTTTTTCTTTATCTCCAGGGGTTTAACTTTCACTCATTTTAAGATGGCAAATTACCAAAACCATTTTCTTCGTCTTTCCAAAGGTTTGCAGACGAGTAGAGCTATTTAAATGCAGGTAATTTGAAGAAATGTTGGCTTATTCTATTCAAACATGGACTTTTTTTTCCCTAGGAGAATATGAAGTGACCTTTTGGGGCTCAGAGGAAACTAAAGTTATTGTATTATTTTACACAGGAGAACAAAACCCCAAGAAAGAGCAGAAAATGATATAAGAATAACATTAGACTGGGGTGGAAGTTTCTCTAGGTTCCTGTGCTTTTAATTAGCATGACTGCTCACCACCCTTTTCCACACAAACCTTGTTATGAATGCTGATTTATAGCTGCTGCTTTGACAGGAGTAAAAAGTCCATCCACTGACATGAGTTTGACTTGCAAGATTATCACTGGAAGGAAACCTATAAAAGTATGTTCTTTTGATGGCCACGGCAGGCTTTTTCATTTCTTTGATAATTCCTTCTCTGTGTTCTGTTTTGGTACAGCTGGGACTGACCTACTTTGTGCCTTGATTTCAGGGTTTTGCATAGGTAATATAATAACGGGATGAGGAGGCTCTGATGTTAAAACTCGTCCCTGAAACTCAGCAAGACCTCTCAGCTTCAAATCCCGAGGCCAGCTTCATGAATTTTATTTATATATTCATTTATTTATATGCTGTCTGGTGCCAAGACGCAGATAAAAAATTAAAACATAAATTCATCCACAGGACCCAGAGTGGAACGAGATTAAAATTTGAACCTCTGAACTTCCAGGCACCTCCTGCCACAGAAATAACAAGATCATTACTGAGCTCCACAAACAAAGGAAGCTCTCTCTTCTCCCCTCCAACCACAGGCGAAAAGGCAGACCTGAGACGACTCAGGCTGAAAACATCACTCACAACCTCCAGAACCAAAACAAAAGCAGTGCGCCAAACAGCCAAACAAACAGAGGCAGGATCAGCCTCCTGCAAGCCCTGGTGAGTTGCCAAATTTGGCTTCTGGCTGATTGCCCTGCGGGAATTACGTCATTCCCAGGCCAGGGCCCTCGACCTAGAATGTCAGCCTCTCATCTTAGACTTTTACTCCGACGAGCTGGCAGCAAAAATAGGTGAGAATCTCACTTCCACTGCTGCAGTGAGGCTGCTGATTTTTGTTAGGTCATTTTGTTGTTGGTCTCCTTGGGACGGTGTTGGAAGGAAATGCTATGTTTGCGAGATAATAGAATGAATTCCACTCCCCTGTCCCCCCAAAGTAACTAAATTGCCCTCCATTTTATGCTCTTAGGTAATCCATGCCCCATTCTCTGAGGCCAATAAATGTGAGTATCCAAAGCAGGGAGCCTTGCTTAATTCACCCTTCCACAGTAGGATGGCAAACTCAGACCCAAGAATGGGGCTGCTGTGCTGAGGACTGGCTAAAGAGAAGCAGGAGGTGCAGGAGAGAGTTGAGGTTGGGGGCTGGTATCAGAAGATGTATTAATCAAATGACCTCTGTGAACCAGATACCTTACAATGTCCTCTCCTTCCCTATCCCCAACAGCCCTAGAGAGTTAGTATTACTCTCGTTTTATAGAGGAAGAAATCGAGTCTCAAAGAATAAAGCAGCTTACCTGAAATCATACAGCTAGTTAGTATGGCCAGGGCCTGTAAGACTTCAAAGCTTATTCCAAGAGCATTGCTCCATCAAGTGCAAGGATTTAGGTGAAGTGTCTAGGGGCTTCGTTAGCCCATGGGACCTTGTGTGGTTGAGCCTCTAAAGGCCTTTGTCGATCGGGTCAAGGCCTCCACGTTCCATAGTCTTTGTGTTGTCCAGCACAGTGTCTCCTAGCCATATGTGGCTATTTAAATTTAGATTAATTACAATAAAGTCTAGCAAACCAGGAAAATAGTCTCCATCCTAGAAGGAGTAATTGACCATGGAGGTCAGGAGGAGGTAGGGCTACTGTCACACACTGGGCTTTCTTTTGGGACCCCCTTACCCACTTCTAACAGTAAACGGACAAAGGAGTAGCCATGGCCTGAGAAGGGCATAGTAACCATGGGCTCAGATAATCTGACTGATGAAGACCAGGGTGTCCCCACCAGGTAAGCCTCGTAGACCCACAAGGGTGCTAACCAAGGCTGAGAGGAATCTGAGATGAGAAATAGAGGCAGAGGTGATGGGTATCAGTTACCTTGAGAGCCGCAGCAGCAGGGGCTGTAACTCATGTCACTAACCTTCCTCTTACAAGTCTACCCAGAAGAACAGGCCGGCCAGAATCCTGGAGAAGCTGCTCTCAGAGTGTGCTATTGAAAGCTGATCCAAATGGCTGGGGGCTGAACTCTCTTGAGTGCTATGGGGCACTGCCCTGGTCTCCCTATGGGAAAGAGGAGATCATTCTCCCGGCTTCTAAATGTCAGTGACTTGGTGACTTGTGCCTCTCAAATGAGGCCCTCTCCAGGAATTGCCTTCCACTAAAGACAGCCACTGGGCACACTGTCCCAGGTCACACTCCACTCGCGGGGCAGCCTCCATCCAATGTGTGGTCAGTATACAAGGCCAGCTTCCTTGCATCCTGCAGGATGTCTGGGAAGGTTCATTCTAGGCCCTGGGTCAAATGAGGCTTTTGGTGCCACTTCTTTGCAGTTCAGCCCCTCCCTGGGCCCGGCTCCACTTCCATCACTGCCCCCACATGTAGATCTTGAGCATACACCCCAGTAAACTTCCTGCATACTCATCTCTCAGAGCCTTTTTTTCCTGCGGCACCGACTTAACACAGTCCTGTGCTTCACCTCAGAGCACTTTCCCTGCCCACACTTTTGGTGGAGTCTCCTTGAATTATTCTCATTTGAATGTGCCCTCTGCCCCCTGCTGAGACCCTTACTGATGGGCACAGGGACACAGGGCAGCTCTGCTTCAGGCCCTGGGTCCTCAGACTGGTGGGTAAGTCTGCCCAGTTCTGAGGCTCAGTATTTGTGGGACCCCCTACTCACAGATAGAATCCCCATCCTCAGACCTACAAAAAGCAGCCTGACAAAGATGTTTTGATCTCTACATTAAATCTGTGTTTAAATTATTCAGAACATGAGTTGGGAAATACTCATTGGTGGCTCTCAGAAAGCCGACCCCATAAAGTGGGTGGAACAGCCAAGTGTTTGGCCTATTCAGGGAGGCCTTTTTGACTCTGTGTGTGTGTGTGTGTGTGTGGGCATCTAGCAAGCTTGGCCTCCTTTTAGTAGGACAGCTGTTTTCACCTCTGAACGGAGCCCCACTAGGATAGGCAGGTTGAGTGAATCTCTTTGATCTTCAAGGTTGTTTAAGACATTGATGTGTTCTGTATCTAAAATCTCTCTTTTAAAAAATTAGTTTTTCGTTACATAATTCATAAGTGAATTCATTCTCTTTGTTTAAAAAATAATTAAAGCATTACAGATAAGGCTAAAATTCCTTTCCGCTATCACCCCAGTCCCCTCCCAGAAGAC
This sequence comes from Camelus bactrianus, assembly GCF_048773025.1. Lineage (NCBI taxonomy): Eukaryota > Metazoa > Chordata > Mammalia > Artiodactyla > Camelidae > Camelus > Camelus bactrianus. The sequence goes on from NC_133541.1 coordinate 81,990,570, forward strand.
AAATTATTACCCTACAGACCTTTCCCAAATTGGCAGTATCTATTTAAATTAAAGTTGTTCATTGTCTTTGACCTGGAAATTCTACTTTTCAAACGTTCTACTTAAGAAGGCCTCTTGGATGCGCACAAGAAAGGATGAACAAGGATATTTAATGCAGCATTGTTTATAACAGCAGTAAACGTAAACAGCTTAATAGGGGTCTAAGTAAATCGTGGTATATTTGTACAATGACACTGGATGAAGTAGTGAAAACAGTAAGGTGGTGGATCTGTGAGTGCTAAAATGAAAAAAATCTTCAGGAGGTACTGTTGAGTGAGAAAGAAAGTTGCTGAATGAGAAATGCACTCTGCTTCTGTTTTACCAGGGCTATTAGAATAACTGCCTCCTAGAAGTGACCTGGGTTAGGGAGAGCGGAGAGCAGTAAGGAGTGATTAGTTCTCTCCTGGCTCTGCCTCTGTTAGCCACATCGTCCCATTTCCCTTAACCATTTCTACCTTCCCTTTCACGCCACCTTCTCGCCTCTCTTAATCGCTGCTTTTCATGGGTTAAAATGGGAGCCAGCTCTGCGTCCTCTGAACTGTTTCTGTTTACTCTCATTAACAACCAGTTGAACTCTGTTGATTAGCAACATGGCCAATCCAAACTGGTAGTTAAAGTGTCAGAATAAATGGACGTCTTGCCTGCACTCCAGCTCACATGGTCGAGTTAATGAATAATTAGTCGAGCAGCAATATGATCTTTTTATGGAAATCGGCCTGCTTTGGCTACTAGGTAAAGCTTCAAAGAGAAACCAACAATTTGACAAAGGTACCAAAAAATGTATATAAAAAAGAAACTTCAATTGCAGGTTGAATAATAAAAGTCTAGAAGTGTTTCAATTAAACAAGGGGCTGGCAGCGTTGTATCTTGTGCCACTAGGGCATGTAGATTATTTGAATTGAACAATTCCAGTCTCATGGCTTCCTTTGGTATTGGAGAGAATTGTGGCCCTAGGAAGTGAGGTCACATAGTAGCACTCCCCGTTCAGCTGTTTGCTGATGACGCCTTTTGTGGTCATTCTCCTTTGCTTTGGGAGTGGTCCTCTCTGTCTCTGGCATGATAGGCTCCGTTGCATGCTCTTTTACCTGTGGGTCTGTGATTGGGGAACAGTCTTTCTGGGATGGATGGAAATGGCTGCCATAGTCCTGAATGAGGGAATGGAGGAGGCACCGGCTCTGGGCTTCTCTGGAGCTCAGTGTCATGGTTTCAGGATGTCCCGATGCTAGAAGGTCTGGGAATGAAATCATATGAGAATTGGTCACAGGAACTGGACGTTTTTTGCTGGAAGAAGAAACCTAGGAGTAGGATGACCAGATTAATACAGGGCACCAGTTAAAATCTAATTCAAGGTGAACAATGAATGCTTTTAAAGTATGATGATGGCCCAGATATTGCATGGGACAAACTGACACTAAAAATATTCATTGTTTATCTGAACTTATATTTGATTGGGTCTCTTGAATTTTTGTCTATTAAATCTGTCAAGTTACCCTGGATACATGTTGAAATACTTAACTGACAATGTCTGAGAACTTGAGGGTACAGTATATGCATGTTTCTTTGTCTCCCTGACTTTAAAATGATAAATTATGACCAATTCTTTGGACTCAAAGAGTGTTGGACATTATATCAAGTCAAGAGCACATTTTCTAACACCTGGAGTGTCCTGCAGTGGAACTGGTTTCTTAAAAACAGTGCATCCCTATAAAATAAACAACAAGGTCCTACTGTACAGCACCAGGAACTACATTCAATACCTCGTGATAGCCTATAATGAAAAAGAATATATATATATATATACATAGAACCGAATCACTGTGCTGTACACCAGAAACTAACACAACATTATAAATCAACTACACTTCAATAAAAATAAATAAAAACAGTGCATCCCTGAGCCAAAGATAGTGCTATATCAACATTTTTAATAGCAAAGAAACTGGGAGGAACAAACAAGGTCGTGAATATGGGACTGTTTTTAAAAATTAGGGGCACATCTGTGCAGTTGGATTTTCCACAGGTAAAGCTGTTCTAGCTATTTTAACGATAGGACTGTCACTACTCTCATACCACCACCACCTGTTTCCCCAGTAGACCAGCTGGTCTTTCTGACTCTACAGCGACACTCCTTGTGCCCTCCAGGAGGGCTCCCAGTATTACGCAGTGGGAGGATTTCCAAAGTCCATCCTTAAGTCAAACAAACAGACAAACAAACAAACAAGTAAAAACAAAAAAGAGCAGCATCATGGTTAATCCCATTTGTATAAGTTTTCAAAAGCATAAACTTGAATACAGGTCAAGACAACTTTTTTTTCTAGTTCAATACCTAAGAAACTCTTAAGACTATTATTTAAGGAAAGGGATGAGTTATTGAAGGTGGGTGAGGAAGACTTAGTATTTGTTTTGTATCTTGATGGATTTTAAAAAATAACTGATCACATTGAAACAGGCTGTGTGTTCACCTTTCAGGAACACCACGGTGGCGCTCTCAGTGATGGGTTGGGTTTGGTGGTAAACGGAGGCCATTGCATGTTCCTTTCAGTTTAAAGGTGAAATGAATGTAAATACTTTGAGGAAAGCCCCAACAGACAGTTTGGGTAACACTATTGATGTCTTCAAGCATTCTCTGTTTCCTTGCCATATGAAAGCTTAGGAAGAGGAGAGGGTCTCCCAGCGCAGCCGTGGGCAATAGCACGTGGGTCTGCAGTGAGTGTGTGTGCCCCGCCTGAGGGTGAAGAGTGTGAGCTCAGGGTCCACAGATCCGCACGCAATTCTTGGCCTTATGTTCAGGGCAGGTCTGGACAGTTCAACAACCAGGAAAACAAACTTCTTTATTCTCTTCTTAATAACAGATCAAACCACTCGACATTGCTATTGCATAGGAAAAAAAGTTGGCTGAATATCAGCAGTTTCATGTGGTTCAGCGAATACTACTTCTGAGAATCTCATTTTACTTTCTCCCTTGATCAGTTTAGAAAAACAAATCAAGAACCCAAGTATGTATATTTCCAAGCTTCCAAATCTGCCTCACCTTTTATATTATATTATCCCATATTACGACCCATTAGTAACAGCTGAAACTCACATAACATTTGGTGTATGCCAGGTACTCTTTTATTTAATTTTTAAATTTTTTTCGTGTAAGAATCAGGCTATATTTTGAATAAAATTAGTATATCTTATTTAATCATTAATTCATTCAGAAAAAATTCTTAAGAGATCACTAGTTCTGATAACAGTGACTGTTTCAACACTGTTCCCTTGTCCAGAGTTATCCAAGAATGCCAGGTATTTTAAATGCTTTGCATATATATGCTCATTTAAACTTCACAGTAAACCTATGAAATAGTTCTGTTTCTTTTGTTTTGCAAATGAGGTACCTGAAGCACACAGAGTTTAAGCATCTTGCCTGTGTTGCCGCAGCTCTAGGTATTGGAGCAGGCCCCCTAGCGCAGGTAGGGCTGGCTCCTAACCGCGACATCACACTGCCTGTCCTCTGTTCTGGCCCCTGAGTTCCTGTTATGATAGGTCCGTCACTGCCCTCTTAGCACCTGACCAGCAACTCTTTCCCCAGCGGACAAGTTGGTCTCTCTGGATTCCACAGGGGCACACGTACCTACTCTAGGATGGCCCCCTTGAAGCAACATAGGACTTTTTCCAACTGCGGTGAGGCCGGGGTGTCCCTGCACCCAACTGTTTGGAATGTAGGCCCTCAGACAGGCAGCCGGATCCCTGATCACTTTCAGAGCCAGTCTCACTGCGAGGAAACGGTACTCGGTGAGACTCCGCCGTCTTCTCTGTCGCTGGTGCTCCTGCGGGCCCAGTGGAGGGCCCTGATTTAACCACCCCTCTAGTCATGCTCTCCACCCCACCCCACCACACACTGAGCTCCCCTGGGCACCTCCACTTCCTGTCCTCTTTCCTGAAACCGTGGTGCTGGGGCAGCAGGAAAGCGGAGAAGCTCGTGGGTGTCCTCCAGACAGCAGAGGAGGGCCCATCGCTTAGGACCTAAGAGCACATTAACTTTTGCGCAAGTCAGCTACATCTTGGGTAGAATGAACGTGCTGGGGTGGTGGTGCGCCTTAACTCGCTCTTAGATGAGAAGCTCAGTATACATGGGACGAGCGGAAATTCAGAGGAAAAAGCAGCTTTGGGGCTGGGTCACTTCTCTGTGAGGCTGCGCCTGGCGTGTGGGCTAAAGCAGCTGTCTCTGGCTTAGAGTGTCCTTTTTGCAATAACCACCTCATTAAAAGGCACTTATAAATTTGTTCATCACATCTTGTTACCTGTAAGTGTGGAAGTTTAGACCCTTCCGTGAGGGTGGGACTGTACCAGTTTTGATATCTCAGCCCGCACTCAGTCCTTCCCCCAGGGAAAGAAGAGGGTATAAAATTACTTCTCTGGTGAGTTTCTCCTTGCCTGTCTTCTTTCTCATGGGGTCTGTCATACACAGAGCGCATGATCCCTTCTGTTCCAGCAGAGGCAGCTCCCCGTACTTGGTGGTTCAGAGTCTGGGTGGGGAAGACAGGTTCTGGATCACAATTTAGTTGAAATGTTAGACTATGGGATTTTTCTGAGAAATATATCTCAGAAGATCTATTAGAATTCAGTTTCTCCTTTGCTCTCAGACCATGCTTTGGCTTTGCCCCAAATTTCAAGTGCTAATTATTTAAACTCATGTGTTGCATATATTCATTATTTCAGTAGGCAATTGCTAAGGTATTAATAAGAACATTTGAGATTTGCTGTTGGAGATATTTGACTAGTCTGATAGTAGAATTTTATAGGCATTCATCCTGATGTTTAGATATGTAATGGCATAATAGCCTTTTCATTTATTTTAGTATTATTTTTTAAAATTGAAGTACTCGGTTACATTGTGTCAGTTTCTGGTGTACAGCACAATGTCCCAGTCATGCATAAAAGTACATATATTTGTTTTCATATTCATTAAAGGTTATTACAAGATATTAGATGTAGTTCCCTGTTGTAAACAGAGGAAACTTGCTTTTTAAAATCTATTTTTATATAGAGTGGCTAATATTTGCAAATCTCAAACTCCCAAATGTATCGCTTCCACCCCCTTTCCGCTGGTAACCATAAGATTGTTTACTATGTCTGCGAGTCTGTTTCTGTTTTGTAGATGAGTTCATTAGTGTCCTCTTTTTTCCTTTTTTTTTTTTTTTTTTAAGATTCCACATATGAGTGATATTTTTGTGACTGTTTTTTTCTATACTCAATTTTGGAATTGATCGAACACAATATTCCTTTTAGTGTGACTGAACTTTTGGCTTACTGATGAAATGGAGTCTGTTCCCTCAGAAACACCTCACAGTTTGTTTTTAAAGTAAAGTAAACATACAGAAAAGTACATTATAATGTAACCAGCACCCAGATTAAGAGAGAGAACATTACCAGCTCCCCAGAGCTCCCAGTCACAGCCTCCACCTAGTCAACTACAACCTTGACCTCCCACATCGTACATGAGTGTGGCTGGTTTTTGAACTTGGTATGAATGCAGTCACACAGTATGCACGTTGTGGTACCTGGCTTCTTTCAGCTAGTATGACTATAATTTCTTGATTCTGCAAATAATGCTGTAATGGTTTCTAAACCAATTCTTGGAAAGACCAGGATGTGGGTAGGGAAGGGAGAAGGGAGAGTGGGGAGGAGAGTGGGTGGGTGAGTGTGGTTGTAGGTACCATTTGTCCTTAGCTACTCTGAGAGCAACGCAGTCCGTGAAAAGTTTGGAGAGAATAGAAACCAGCTGTATTAGCTAGTCTGTGACTACCTTAGACCTTATTTATGTGAGAAAGTGAATTGGATCTGAATGAAAGTCTTGTTGAACTGCTTTGGCTGTGCAGTGGGGATGTGGGCACATGGTTCTGAAACCTGTGAGCCTCAGGAGGAGCCCGGGGGGATGGGCCTGGCTGGATTTTACAGCCCTGCCCCGAGTCCTTTGCCTTAAAGTTACAGTCTTGTACCGCAGCCGTCTGCCCAAGGTCTACAAGAAATCTCTGCTGGGACACGTTTCCTTCTAGGTTTTCATCGCAGTGAGAGATAATAAATGGATGACAAGATAACAGCACTTTGTAGGAGTTACATTCGTCGAAGAGATGAGGTAGCAATTGGGAGAAGGCACAGTGGGGATTTTGGTGATGATGGTTATGTTGTGTTTCTTGACCTGGTCGGGGAATACGTAAGTGAGAGTTCAGCAAGCTGTATGAATAAGATTTCAGCACTTTCCTACTTGTGTGTTGTACTATAATATAAACGGAAATTAAAAACAAGTCTAATCCAGTCATTTAAAATGTAAAAATCTATTCTTTCAAATTTAGGGTAACTCTCACCTCACCTACTTCTCTTATCTCCCAAACATATGACGGGTGGCTCCGAGTTTGAATACATAAAAGGGAATGAGGTGAGTGGGAACTAGAGTATTTTGCAAAAATTTATCTTTTTTAGATTGAAAAGAGAGAAAATGTAAGAAAATCTACCTTTTAGCTTAAAAAATAACGTTCTAAATAAACTGCTGCTGCCATTAAAAAAAAAAAAAAAGATAACAGCATCTTAGCTCCGTTACACATTACACATCCTCTTTGCAACACACCAGACATTCTAAAGAAGAGGGAGGCTGTATCTGCAATGACTGTATTCACTCTATGGAGACCAGCTTCGTGATGGAGGCGTCCGTGTCTGACATTTAGTGTCTCCCAAATGCTTCAACTTCTGTTGCCTGAACATGATCTTTCAGGGCCTGGGGGCCTTCATGTTGCTCACTGTTCAGGGTGGAGGGGGCAGTTAGGTAGTTTTCTCGGGCTTCTGAGTGAGACAGCTAGAATTTGCATCTCGCAGTCTGATTTCCAGTCCCACGACTGTTTACTCCGCTGCATGGGTGAAAAGTAGTGATTGCCACCCACTCCTGTAACTTTTCAGATGGGGAAAGAGGATTTTGTAACCCTCCCAAGGCCCAGTGCCCTTTGGCTTCGTGTCCCTGTCTCTTGTCTTCCTCACCTCTTGGCCAACCTCAAGCCAACTTTTCTCTGAGTTCCTACCAGCATCTCGGAGTACGTGTGTTTTTGCTATTTGTTTTTTCTATTCTGGACTAACAGTGACTGAGTCTAAAGGTAGGACTTGTGGACACAGGAGAGGACAGTCAGGACTTGGGGTTGTGGTGGGAAAGCTGCTTTGGGACACTGGAAACCCCATAATGTCCCTAAAAATCACACCCTGTAAGTTCTTTTCAACTGTTTCTGTATAGATCTTGTCTTCACACTCTTTTTTTGTTCAAAAATTACTCATGAAGCATCTACTATCTGCTGGACAGTGTTCTAGGGGCTTGGGGGTCACATCCATGAGCAAGACAGACAGAAGTCTCCAACCTTGTGAGGCTTGTATTCTAGCAGGGAGTGACAGAGGACCGACAGTGAGCATTATAAATGCTAAGTGGTAAGTGAGGTGGTCTGTTGGGCGATGATGAGTGGTGCCGGAAATGACAGAGGGAGAAGGATTGGGAACGCGGGGGGCCAGGTCCTGCAGGTGTAATAGTGGTCAGAGTGGAGGCACTGACAAGATAACATTTGAATAAAGACTTGCAGGTGATGAGGGAATAAGCCATTGAGACATTTGGAAGAAGAGCAGTCCAGCGAGAGGGACAAGCCAAGGCAAAGGCCTTAATACGGGAGCGCGCCTGGGACGTCCAACGTGAAATCCAGACCAGTGAGGGAGGAGGACAACGTTACAAGGCGAGGTCAGAGAAGCAATCAGGAGTCGCGCCATGCAGTGACTTGTCGGCCACTGTTGGGCCTCTAGCTTTCCCTGTGATTGAAGTGGGGGGAGAGATTGCAAGGCTTTGACCAGAGGAGAGACACGGGATGAGTTATATGTTAACTAATGGCTTTGGCTGCAAAGTTGAGAACAGGTGGGTGGGAGACAGAGAGGGAGTCCAAGTAGGAGGCAACTTTAAGAAGCAAGACGAGGGAGGGTGGTGGCTTAGAACAGGGAAGTGGGCATAATCTGGACACACGGCTTCCTGATGTGATGATACGGAATATAAGAGAAAGAGAGGCCAAGATTGACTTGTGTTTTTTGGTGTAAACAACTTCAAGACTGGAGTTGCCATCAGCTGAGATGGGAAAGACTGTGGGAGCAATAGCACAAGAGATGGTCTCAGGGTGCCATGCTGGGCACGCCTGTTAGACATCTCAAGCAGTGATGCTGAGGCGGGAGTTTGGGAGGGAGGTCTCCGTGGAGACACTGCGGGAGTTGTTTCCCACATACAGGTGGTATTTAAAGCTCTGTGACTAGAAACCTGACAGCAGTGGGGGAGACAGAGAAGCATTCAAGGTCCGAGCTTAGAGCACCCAGCATTCAGAGGAAAAGAAGAAGACAAGGGGCCAAGAGTGGAGATACAGAGGGAGTGTCAGGGAGTTAGCAGAGGGACAGTGTGGTGTTTTGGAAACCAAGTGAGAAATGTGTATGAAGGAGAAGAGAATGTCTCCTGCATCAAATGCTGCTGATGGGTCCAGCAACATGGGGACCGAGAATCAGAAACTGGATTTAGAACTGAGATGGTCTGGGGTAACCCGGCAAGAACAGTTTTGGTGGAATGGTGAGGGTGAACACCTTGTTGGGAGGAATTTGAGAGACCGTGTGAAGAGATGTAGATAGAGCCGTGAGTGTACACAGCTCTTTCGGGTAATTTTTTTTTTTTTTTTTTTTTTTTTTTTACGAAGGAGCGAAAACAAATGGGCCAGTGGGAGAAATGTGGTCGAGAGAAGTTTTTTTTTTTTTTTTTTTTTTTTTTTTTTTTTTTTTTAAGATGGGAGAAATAACAGTATCTCAGTATGCCAATGGAATCGTTAGTATAAGGAGCAGAGGGATGGACAGCTCGGAGCACTGTGGTGGGAGGGAATAGAACCCAGGATTAGAGCAAAGGGACTGGCTTTAGAGTGGGGCGTGGATGATCCACGCATGGCAGCTGCGGGACCTGTGTGCCAAGGCTGGTGTGTGGAAGATGAGAGGGTAAGGGGTCTGCGGGGAGTCTCTCTGAACTGCTTTGTTATTTCAGAGAAGTAGGAAGGTCATCACCTGACAATGAGGATGTAGGAGACATTGCTGAAGGTGGAGGAAAGGGGGTAGGTGTGAAACACATTCAGGCAAGTCGGGGCGTGACTGAGCTAGGGAAGCGCAGCGCAGTGACTGGCAGTATTAAGAGCCTACCTGAGGCTGAAGGTCAGGGATTGGACATGAAACCTGTCAGCACGATTGTGCATTTTTCTCCAGGGATCTTCAGCTGCACAGCTGATGTACAGAAAAGGTGGGGAACTGGATCTTTTCTCCTTTGGAAACTTGAAAAATGTAACCGTTTAAATGTTTTGAGAATGAAGGAGCCACTTCAAACAGTGATGCTACCGGTTTGCCTTCCATTCGCCCTCCCTTCCTTGCTTTCCTTCTTTTTTTCCAAAAGTGCTTGTGGAGTATCTCCTAAATATAACACAATCATATCTGAAATTTGTTTAAAACAGTCTACATTTCTTCAGTAAACTTTATTGTGTGTTTATTAAGTGCCAGGAACTCTGTTAGCTACTGTGAAGGTTTTTTTTTTCTTTTATCACTACATAGATCATTTCTATTTAATTAACAAATTCATATCCTAAAAGAGACAATGACAAACTAGAATGTATCCACAGAAAAGTTGACCCTGCATGCTCACAGAGGAGCGGTGAAGATGAAACTTATCTATGGTAATCACGGTATAAGATGGAAATTGGTGGGTACCAGTTTGAATATTGAACATTGTGAGGATTTAGAGAAGAAAAGTTATTTCTAGTTGGAGATGAGAGATCCGTGAAGATGTGGCAGATTGTTATCTTCCAAGGGTGGCCACACAGTGTCTCCCATCCCACGTGCTCTTCTGTGATGAGACACTGATACTCCTCCCATTCAGAGTGGGAGCTGATGTCTCCTCCTGAGCGGGCTTGTGACTCACTTACAAGCAGTACAATGCACAGCAGCAGTGACGCCATGTAACTTCTGAGGCTAGGCCAAATAGGAGCTTCAGTTCCCACCCTGTTTGCTGGGACATCGTGTAAAAAGTCCTGCGCCTCCCTGCGAGAAGTCCAGTTCCTCGGAGGCCACCATGCTGCGAGGAAACCCAGGCCACAGTGGGCGGCTACTTGTAGGTGCTCTGGTTGACAGTGGCCAGCATCAACAGTGGACACGTGAGGAAAGGCACCTCTACGTGATCTAGCCCCCGGCTGCTGAGTCACGCCCGGCCGCTAAGTCATCCCAGCTCAGGCCCTGGACGTCACGGGCATCATCAAGCCATTCCTGCTACATCCTGCATCCCTGCTACCACTCTCTGAGTTCCTGACCCATGGAATCTGTGAGCATCAGAAATGGGTGTTTCACACCACTAGTCTCAGAGTGCTTTGCCAGATAGCAGTAGTTTTCAGAACAGGTGATGTCTTGAAAGAGGGAACATTAGAACCAAGTCAGTATTTTGCTGTGGGGAAAGTGTGATACGCAAATGAAGCTGGTGATTTTATTAATTGTGGAGGAAACTTTTTGCTTTCCCTTTCACATTTGATGTTCTGGCTTGGAACACTCTTGTAGAAAAATCTGCAGATATTTATCTGAATTCAGAACATTTATGAAGATTTTGGAATGCAGCCCTTCCTTCTGACTGGATTTTGTGAAGACACAGCACCATCAAATACGCTTTCACAGAACCTAGGTCTTGAAGAGACCAACTTTCATACAAAGAGTTGACAACTTCATTGAACAGCTGCTAGTATATTTCCTATAAAAGTAACAGTACTAAACAGTGCTATTTACAGGGTCGGATAAAAAAACTTTGTAGAATATATATAAAATATAATTTTCTTTTAAAACTAATTTTTATTGTGACACCACCAATGCCTTTTTTTTTTTTTTGAACTTTTAAAGTTTGGTTGACTTACCAAAAGAAGAGAAAGGGAGACATTTTAAGTGTGGTGGCTCTATTATTGGCTCATTCACCTGACTAGTCTTCCCTGCCTTTCCTAGTACAATAGATTAATAGGTGATCTAATGGTTTGATTTGATTTCCTCTCCTCTGTCCACCTGCTGGCTGCACACATCTGCTGCTGTCACATTTCAGGTGTTTTGTGTGCTAGTTCCTGGGACCAATACTAGGCAACTCAAGAAAAACCAATAATAACAAGAGGCATTGATGGAATTTAGTGCAAGGATGTGAAAGTGTTTCCAGAATTAAAGGGAAAGCTGAAGAACCAGGCAGGGCAGGCTGAGAAGCAAGGAGCTCTAGGAACACAGGAGGTGGGAAGCCTCATACAAGCTCCTGGAGGCAAATGAGCTCCAGCTGTTCTTGGGCGCCATATCCTTCTGCTCACAGCTGTAATTCTCCTGACGTATGGCTTGGCCCAAGGAGGACAGGTCCTTTGATGAAGCTCCCTTCATGTCTCTCCAGTGGGTGGTGTATCCCAAAGTATATCTGTACTTTTTATGATCAGAAAGGAAATGGAAGTCAGGCATCACAGACAGCAATGTCTACCCCACTGGTGATTCCTGGAGTCATCTAAATGGTCAGTAGCAGACTGGACCTCATAGATTTTTGGTTCGATCCAAGTGTTTCTGTTAACTAGCAATATACATTGTCTTAAAAATTAACTCTTTACTTATATTTTGAAGAGTTAATATCTTTTAAAATAGTCAGCTCCTCTTTACTTAAAATCTTGATAGAGTAGAAAGAACTAGAATTAACATTCCCTCTGGAGAGGGGAAAACTGGAAGTGCTGGCTATTTAAGGCACTTGTCCCAGGTCACCCTGATGTCTTAAAAACATAGTCAAGGCTCCAACTGAGTTTGACTTTCGTCCGTCGGTTCACTTTCTCTTTTTTATGAAGCAGTTTCCCTCAAGACAGTTATTGCACCTTCTGCCCCTGTTCACTAAAGTCTTAGCATTCACTAGGAAAGAGGAGTGTTTTGGAAAGACAAGAATTTCTTGGCTTTACTGCCTACAAGCTGACGGGGACGATCACAGTGCCTCTTACCTGAACCCTATTGGCTGGCTCCCTCCTGCGCCTGATAAAAGAATAAAATGGCAGGATAGATATTACAGGATGGGTTATAAAGCATGGTGTCATGCAATTGTGAAGTGTTATCGTCTTACTTACCCATGCTCTTAATTCTTCTTATATGTGCAGGCGTGTAGTACATTCTCACTGACTGTTACTCCACATGCTGCTTCAGCACGTGAACAGTAGTAATAACACAAAGTGGATTCCCTATGTTTTATCAGTGAAGATGGAGTCAGTGGATTCAGCCCTTTCTTTAAAGTCTATTTTGTCTGAGTATTATGACTCCAGCTTTTTTTTTTTAATTTCCATTTGCATGGAAGACCTTTTTCCATGTCTCTAGACAGTCTGTATGTGTCTCTGGATCTGAAGTGAGTCTCTTGTAGGCAGTAAATATAAGGGTCTTGTTTTTGTATCCATTCAGCCAGTCTTTGTCTTTTGGTTGGATCGTTTAGTCCATTTACATTTAAGATAACTACCAACATATATGTTCTTATTGCCATTTTGTTAATTGTTTTGGATTTGTTTCAGTAGGTGTTTCTCTTCTTTTTATTCTTTTGTTCTCTTCTCTTGTGATTTGGTGACTCTCTTTAATATTATGTTTAGATTCCTTTTTCTTTTCTGTGTGTATATCCAGTATAGAGTTTTGGTTTGTGGTTACCATAAGGTTTTGGTGTATCATTCTGTATATATACATGATTGCTGTAAGTTGCTGATCTTTTATTTTCAAATGCATTTTAAAGACCCTGCATTTGTACTCTGGATTCAGTCCTTTTGACTTGATTCACATTTTCTGGAATTTGTTTTTCTTGAAACTTGTTAAGCATGCAGTAGTAATAGTAAAGGTCTGATTTCCCGAGAATAATTAAGCCAAGGACACTGTGTCCCATCTTTGATGAAATGCAGTTTTCTCTTTCAAATCAGATCCTACATTTTTAAAGGTTGAATAGAATAGCATCTAAAAAAAGAATTCCCACTGGTTAAATTTAGGCTGCTGAAAAAAAGAAGAGTTTAATGTAAGATTATTCTTGGTACAGAAACATTTTCACTTGGCTGTGAATTGGATACATTTAAAAATCATTTTAGGCTCTTGCCTTTGAAATTGTGTGTGATAAGGGGGATTATTAAACAGATGTCGATAGGCACATTGGATCCAGTGGTGCTGCTTCCCTCATTGTAATGAACTGTTTCACATGTAAGTGCTGGGTAAAGGTGCTCTTTTGCCTCAGGAACATTTGCAGTGACTCCTTGGTCGAGAAAGGTTGATGGTAATTTTACACGTGTTGGCCTCTCCATTCAAGCTTGGGTTACCCAGTTCCTGGACAGGCAGGACACTCATCTTGCTTCTTTAAAACTCTTAGCCTTATCTGCACAGACCTAGGCACTCAAGTCCTATGTGACATATCTAGCCATTTCAAGAGATGTACTGATTTATACCCTGCTGCAGATCTTATGCGTATAATTACAATAATAGATGGCATTTCATGAACTTGTACTGCGTACCAGGTGCTGGGCTGATAGCTCTCCATATTGTTTTTAACCTCATGCTGCGAACATAAAGATTATTGAGGAAGATAATATGACTCATCTGGCCATGAATAGTCCAGCCATTTGGCACGTATAAACTTGCCCATCACTGGCTGAGACAGAAAAAAGAAGGTCATGCATCTTTCCTTGAAATTTAGATATGTTTGCTTTCTTGCTGCTTTACTAAAGAAAGAGCATTAAACAAACCAGAAAAGGGACCATCCTTTCTCATTCTGTCCCATTACATTATCATCTCCCAGACTGAATGAAGAGAGTCAAGTCTTGAGCTAGTCCGCCTAGTGCCTCAAACCCTGTGTGTCCTAGTAGACTCAAAAGGAGGAAAGTGACCCGACGGGAAGGTGACCAGCTTTCATCCCCAACTTCTCCACTCCTGCCAGACAGAGCTGCTGGCATGTGCCCATCTGGGGGGGCTGCCCTTTTTCCAGGACTCTTCCTTTCAGCCACTTGCAAAGCCAGGCCACCTTATCAGCCCTGGAGGACATTTCTGAGAGGACCCCAGAGTGACGGGGTTGCTTCCCCTGCTGTGGGAAACAACAGCTCAGTTGTGAACCATGACTGTTGACAAGGCAGTGGCTGAGTTTGAATAATAATGCCTGCCCTTCCACCTCATGGGGGTGTCATCCGTATGAGATGACATCATGGATGCAGAAGTCTTTTGAAAAGTCTAAGAAACGCAAGTCAAATTAATAAAAGAACTAAGAGCACTATGATTGCTATGACATCAGAGCATTCCACTCCGGGACAGCTAGAGCCGTCAATGACAAGCCAAGTTCTCTCTGCAGGCCCCAGGGGTTTCACCCAAGTTTTGGGCAGATTTGTCTAAAACAAGCCATTCTCTTAGCCAGGGGAAAAGATGAATAAAAAAGAGCAGTGAGCTCCTGCTCTGGGGTCATTTGGGTCATACCCCAAATCTTCCCTCTCACGCACGTGCACAGACTCATACCTACATGTACACAAGATATACATGTAAGAAATCCATCAATGCTATATAAATGTTGAGAGAGGGAGAAGGTATAATCCAGGTGTAGCCGTAACTTCTCTGCTCAGAGATCTGGATCAGATTATCTCCAACTCCACAGCAAGGGTAATTCCAAGCACCGTAAGTATGCAAGATTTCTGCAAGCTCCCTGGGTTTCTTCCGGTTATGCAAGGTCATATGGTTTCTGTCCTTGGGTTTCCATATCTTATAGGCAGACTCTTTGCTGCATGACCTGGGATGTGCTGAGAAGCTCAGCTCCTCTCTGATATCAACAATCAACATTACCCATCCCAAATATACCAAGAGATTGGGCTGGCATGGGTGAGAATGCAGTGGGGTGCAGGTGGGACTGAGTTTATATGGCAACAGTGAAGACAGCATGAGTCCGTTCAGGACATTTTATCCCTAGTGAGCACCCCTTTCCAGGCAGGATCGAGAGCCTATTTCCAAAGGCCTGCCCTTCTCCCTGCCTCCCCCGACACCCCACATCCCTAACACCTCAAGGGACCCAAATAACAGGTTTCCCTTCCTTGTCTCAAGCAAGGCACCCTCTCCTCCAGTCCTGAGGGTGGGTGGGCTCCCCCTCTTCCACAAAGTGCTCTTTCAAACAATGAAGTCTTCCTGTTACTCTAGAGAATAAATTGTCTTCGCCTCCTTCTAAAAGTATAAAATATTTACATATTACCTGAGTCGTGGGGCCCATCAGGGCTGAACACTGATAACAAAATCATGTCCAGTATGTTTTTTTTTTTTAAGATAAGTCTAATATGTTGTGACTCTAACTCTTAATAGGTCACATAGTGAAAGCTTTCGGTTGGACCCAATTGCCTTGAAGATCTAGCTGAGCTCTGACATCCTCTGTTGTTCTCTTATTCTGTTGAGAGAAAGGGGAGAAAAAAAGCTTTATTTCTGTCAGTAAAAAAAATGATCATCTGTCTAAATATAATGAAAGGAGAACACCCACTCTTCCCGTCCTTTCTCAGACGTCACATCACATTGACCCAGGTGAGCCAGAAAGTCACTCAGTGCATTCTTTAAAAAGTGCTATTGTCCCGGGGACGAAGGACACCTTCTTTCACTTCCAATCAGCCAGCCCATTACTCCTTTTCTCCATTTGTAAGTTTGCCGAGGAACTTAAGCGGCATGAGTCATGTTCTGCAAATCAAAACGCACACGCAGAGCATATAAAATGAACTACGAAGAGAGCAGGGATTCGAGACACAATGTGGCCCTTTGTGAAACACGACTACGTCCCTGGGGACCAAGGTTTCTGAGTGTTGTTGAACGGAGGGTAATGACCGGGTTCAGGGTTTGCCAGAGAGTGTGTCATAACATGGAGGTTTTGGGAAAAGCGCAGAGGGTCTTTTATCAGGACGCAGAGGCGCTTACTCACGGTGCCCTGTTTGTCCCTTGTTTATGCGGTGGGTGGGCTGAAATCAGAACGGGACCATTTTTTGTTAGGAAAATTTATAGCATGTTGATCAACTTTTTTTTTTCTTCTCCGAAGAAACATTTACAAAATGTTAATTACCGAGATTCTAGCATTACCTTTCCTGAAAGATTAACTCTGGAACACTACTTTTACTGGAGTCCCCTCTATTAACTGGGAATTTGAGTTTTAATGACTTGGCATGGTCCCCGAAGGGGCTCTCTGTGCCTTCAAAGCAGTCCCTTGGGGTCCCCCACTTGCTGAGGGGAAGGTATTATTTTGTCTTGTGGGTGCTGGCAGCTGGACAGCACCTTGGGAGGATCCCAACCACACATAAATGGAGGAACTTTCACTCGTTAAGCCTTCCATTTCGCCAAGGTAGTTATTAGCTTATTTCTGTGGTGATAGATGTTTGCACAGACACAGAGTGTTATGTCTGAGTCTTTGATCTCATGTCCTGAAGTTAATTGTAAAACATTTGCATGATCCCCTGTATTCCTGGATTACAAAATGACACCATCAGGCGGTTCGTATTGCCATGGGTAATTGCCATAGAGAGGGGAAATAGGATAGAGGGCTAGAACAAAGAATGAAAGTAAACACTTATGGGGAACATTATGCTTTAGAAAAAGGCATTGCAAAGTAACAGCATAATGATTCCAACCCCAGATTTATAGTGATTTAATGAAATAAGCAGCATGCATTGGCTCTAAACATATGTTGACAGAGGCAGACTGAATCTCAGATATTTCTCTTGTAAAGTAGTGATTTTTGTGTTCAAAAAGTCATTATCTTCAAAAGATATATAGTCCTTTGAGGTCTGAAAATACCGACGGTTTCCTTTGAAAGCTGCTTAAGCTTAGCACTGATTGTTTTATCTTGGAAGACACTTGCTATTTCCGAGTACTGGCGTTGTAATAGGATTTACCTTTCAGCAGTCAGCAGTCCCAAGACTGTTTGATAGAAAGGCTGGGGAGCGAATGAGAAGACGTCTCCTTCTGGCTGCCATAGAGGAGGATGACTGGGTTTACAGAGGACTTCAGATATAATGACAGGGAGGATTGATAACCTGATGCTTTCAAGTCAGTTTCATGGTCTGCTTTTAATTAGAGCTAGCCCCCTCTCTCGTTTTCATTTGCCAAGTAACATATCTTTCCTTAATTTCGGGGGGCGGGGGGGAAGTCTGCCAAAAGTGGAGGAAAAACTGTTGATTTGGAATAATGTCATAAAATAGAACTAAAGGAAAGGGTTGAACTGGCCGCCTGGGCCTGAAAAGGCTCTCCAGGCTCGGTCCCACAGAACGTACTGCTGAGGGCGGAGGGAGGCAAAGCACGCACCAAATTGTGTTCATGTGGCAACGAGTGTGCTCCCACTGTGAGTATTTGCCAGAGCTGGGATGTAGGATTTCACTTAACCCATCAAGTATTTTATCCCACGGACGTAATTTGAAATTTAGGGCCCTTTCCCACACAGGACAAGGGATTCCTCTTTGGTTTGGTTTTCAGGTAATGCTCACCGAACCGTGTATTGATCTAAGGCTTCTTTGCAACCCTCTTCTTTGGTCCAGAGCCTTCCCTTGTAGGGCCGTGGCTTTCATGCATCATGAGGGTATTCGGTGCTTAAAATTTTACCTGTACTTCTTGTATTTCTTGGAGTGCAGACCTAGAAAATTGTTACTGAATGAAGAGATCCAGCAGCTCCATTTTAATATTTCCCTGTGCATAGATCTTGAATTCTTCTGCTTACTCCAGTCTTCATTCATCCCCTCCCACACTAGAATACAAGATTTCAGAGGTCATTTTTCCCCTGAAATTCTCTGTATTTTTTTTTGTCTTACAGAAAACAGCTCCTATTCAGTAAATAATTTGTCTAAATTTGCAGAAGTGGATTAGAAAGTTGAGATGTTATTCCCAATGGATGTTTAAAAAAAACCAAAAACCCGAACTGTCAAAAATGAAGGTGAAATAGAACTAAATAGAAAACGAAATGCTTCCAATTGGAGTAAACAAAATCCATTAGCTTTTTTTCCCTTGGCTACCAGCCTTTCCAGGATTTTGAGTGCCTAGTCATTGAAAAGCTTTGCTCATTTTCTATCACGGCAACATACAGATGATGCAGTAGCTAATTCCAATTATTCACCCTAGACAAAGACTGAAAAAAAAAAAAACAAAACCCAATTTTTTCTCTTTCCAATTTCTCAGTCTGTGTGCAAAGTTACCATTCCAGATGGGGCCCATTATGTGATGTTGTATTTCAAAGGGAAACATTTCTTAAAGTTGCTGGGGAAAAAAATTTTCTATTAAGAAAATAAACGCCGCTGAAGGAAAGGCACGTGTTATGTATTTCTTCAATTAGAGGCAAAATCCTGGTGGTATTGATAAAGAACCATGGGGGTTCTAAGTGAAATACTTGAATCTTTTCTCCTCCCCAACCCACCCAGTGCTATTGTGAAAAGGCAGAAAGAACCGTCGGAATCATTTCTGGGGACAAAACATTCCTGATTTTGTAGCGATAATAACAGAGTCGCACAGTTTTGTTTAATGTGTCATTTATTAAAAGTTTTTCTCGGTAGGACAGCAAGCAATTATGTGAAGCAGCTGGGTTACCAGGGCTGATCACGCATTATTACACGCAGAGGAATTATGGATTATGGAAAGATGAACAATGTAATTATGTGCACGGAGTGTCACCTGTTAATTTTTAAGGTGAGATCTGTACTAATTTCATAACAGCTATAAAAATGTCTGGATTTCTAAAAGTCTCCAAGGAGTAAAGTGGGTCCATGGCTTTCATTTTGTTAAAATGTGGTCCAGTGCCTGACAATGCTCAGTGTTTCAAAGGAAGTGGAATCCTACAAATGCTGAAGACAAAATCCACAATGTTTAATCTAGAATTTCTCCTTTGATGGACTCTTGTTTATCACAACCTCATTCCCTTGCTGTGTTGCTGAAGAGGTGGACTCAGGATGGGATAGCCCACAGCTGCCTTGCATTTCCTGGCTGATGATGCAGAGGTGAAAGTTGCTGTAATCACGGAAGTCAGTTCACACCTTTTCTGGTTCCACTGTGGCAATTGAGAAGCATCGTTTTCCAGAAGCTGGACAAGCACTCAGAAATGCAGGCCATCTTTGCCTTTGTAGAGCCCCTCCCCTAAACTGTTTAAAATCATTTCTCTCTCTCGTCCTTCCCATGGCCTCTTCCACCCTTCCCTTTTTCGTTTCTTGTCAGCATTATTGCTAATTAGGCCACTTTCCCAAACAGGATCAGGAGCCAGGGAAGGGGGTGGTATTTGCAGTAAGTAATTAAAATGGATTTACTGAATTAAAAAAAAAAAAAAGAGAGAGACTAATAATAACAATAGCAAAACAGCAACAACAACAACAACAAATGAGGGTAAAACAAATGCAGTGACCTAGAAATAAAGCAGCGTTAGTAAGTAAGCCGTGAGGTGGACTGAAAATCCTACAGGTGTACATAAGGAAGTGGCCTGAGCGGTGGCCCTTTTGCTGGCGACTGTAAAATTAAAAAGAAAGGGATACAGAATCATTGCAATCCCCAGTCCGGTGTATTTTAAAACTTCCCTGCTGCTGTATCGTTATAGAGCTTAAAACCTTACCTTTAAGTATTGTTTTTTCCCCAAATAGCAGTAACTTTATTATTTTAGCCTCTAAATGCAATGGAAACCGTTAAAATTCAAATGAAGTAAAAATCGCCCACAATCCTCAGTGAAAAACTGTTGAAATTTAGTGTCTATTTTCCTAGCACTTTCTATATGACACATACATATAAATCACAGATACAAATACATGCAAATTCATTTTAAATGAAAATTCATGTCGTCAGCATTATTTATTGAGCACCAATCATGTTGTATGCTCTGGGACACCATGTGAGTGAAAACAGAGCCCCTCCCCTCCTGGAGCTTAACAGCCTGCTGCAGGAGAGAAACAGTAATTAGAGAGTCACATAACTGAATATAATGTTACAAATGTGGCAAGTGCCGTAAAGGAGAGTTACAAAGAAATCCAGAGAATGGGCTGGTCAGGTCCATGAAAGGAACTGTTGGGATTCCACTTGAGATTGTACCGAATGTGTAGATTAATTTAGAAACAATTGGCTTTTTTTTTTTTTTTTTTTTTTAAACAACACTGAGTCTTCCTATGAGGTTTGTCTCTCCATTTATTCAATGTGGTGTATCTTCTTTTAGGTCCTTCAATAAAGTTGTATATTTTTATTCATATAGGTCTTAAGGCAGAAGTATTGTGTGTGACTTGAATTATTTTAGGGTTTTCTGTTCTAGGCTTCAGTTAAGTGTGTGTAAACAGACTCCTCTTCTCAGTGGAAAAATATCTGGACTGATAATTTTGAGAAGTCTGTGTAATTAAGATGTGTCGTCTCTCTCTCTCAAACATTTGTTCCAGGTGGGGGGGGGGGACGTGAGAAAGGTAAATTGTTCTTTTCTTGGAATAAATAACTTGATGGAGAATTTCAAATCAATCTCTCTCTGCAAGTGACAGCCTGCCTCCTCTAGGACAAGGTTTAATGTGAGCGGAGGAGGTGTATGTGTGCCTGTGTGTCTGCTTCTTTAGAAGCACATTCTATAATGATTTGGAAACCTTCCAGCGTTATTCCTCTGCTGGTACATGTTCAAGGCCCAGCTGAAGAATCGTTCACCCTTATCCTTGTATGTTTATCTGCTTGCTGATCTTTTCCTTGCTTACTACCTCTTAGATTCATTGAAGGATTGAGAAAGTCTCGCCATAAGCCCTTAAGGACTCTCTGTTTTTGAAACTCTGTGTTTTCCTCCTGCTCCAGCAGCAAAGGGAGTTATCATTAGATGTTTTGGTTGATAACATACACACACAAAAAGATCAAAGACTCCAAACGTATTAATCTGTTTGATGGATCCAGCCTTCTTTGTTCGGTCAGCTTTGTTCAAAACTGTTCTTTGAGCGCCCAAGCTAAGCTTGAGTCTGGTATCGCAGACTTGATTTCAGTCGGAGAGCCCTGGTGGGTTCCTGGGAGAGCGGGCAGGGACGGAGCTGGGCTTCCTCAGCCTCGCCGTCTCCCCTCTGTTTGCCCTCAGTCTCTCTGGTTTTGCTTGCTCGGGAGCCTCTGTCAATGATGCTTATGTCTTTGTTTCGTCGCCGCAGCCCGAGCTTCGTGGTGGCGATGGCTCGCAGCTTGCTGTCGATTTCATCTGGGGTTAATACTTTCCTGTTATACCTATTGTCCAGTTGTCCAGCCCGCGCCTTCCTGCCTGGTACTGTAATACACGGCTTTTGGTATGCTGATGGGACCGCCTGAGTCTGCCATCACTGGCTTGGTTTTTAACAGGAAGCCAGGACAATACAGGCCTTGAGAAACCCAATGTGAGAAATGCATGCTTCTGTCTCGGGACACTAGTGGAAAATGAGAACAATACTGTCTTTTTTTGCTTGCTTCTGCCAGCCACTTTTCACTAATAAAGAACCAGAGCCTTTCCCTGATCCATGGGCATGAGCAAAGAAAAGTGGCTGCAGCCATCGCCTGCACTGAGATACTAATATGAGATACTAAATATGTTTCCTTGAAAATATGCAGTTATCACCTGGTGTCCGCATTCATTCCTTCTCCTCAATACCCAACTCTAAGCAGATTCCTTCTTGGTTTAAGGAGCACACCCGGAATAATACTAATAATGCTGATCCACCAGGATGACTACTGACAGTAACAGTAAATGCCATTTTAAAAGAGAAACTCAGAAAAGCTAGCGGCAGGTCACTATTAACAACTCCTGTGTGCATTAGCTGAGCTTGAGCAGATGGCTTAGTACAGCTCTGCTGGGACCAGCTCCATGCAGTGCTGGCCTTTGAGGAAGGGACCTCTGTTTTTCTCCAGACTCCATTAATGATGCTCTATTTAACAGTGATAAGATAATGAGACTTTAAACAGGATTTTGGGACTACTGGAGAGGAAGAACCTTCCAGAAATGATCATAAGTTGTCACTATTCAAAAGGGGGGAAATATGGAAAGTCAGAAATGGTCACTGTTTTAGCTTTTAGACAATTTCAGATAGCTGGCTTCTTATTTACAGGGTCCTTCTGATCCTTCTCCACTGCAGTTACCCGGTTGTTCTTGCTGTTTCCTCTTCCTTTTCCCTGGGTCTTTAGTGATGTTGTCACTCTCGTGCCTTCTCCTCCCATGTGGTACCGAATTCCAAAATTCTGTTGCTTCTTCCTGAATGAGGGAGTTTGGGCCTGGCACATGGCTGCCTGCTTAGCAACTATGTTCCCAGACTCCCTTGCAGCTAAGATTCTGCCTATAAATTAGGTTCTCAGTTAGGTTGAAATTTAGAAGAAGAGAGACAGGGTTTCTTTTGCAGCCTACCTGTCTTCATTGACCAGCAAGACTGTGTGTTTCTTGTATTGGCTCCCAGTCTCCTCTCACTCCCTGGTTGTTCCCAAGCAGTGGTGATAGTGCCCCCCCCCCCCTGGATCTGAGCACGACTTCTCGCTCATTCTCCCATTCGCCTGCTTCCTGCTGCAGCGATGATGTCAGACTGGACTATGGGCCATGGCTCTGCTGTGACCCTGAGTTAGCAGTCCCTCTGCTAGGTGGGTTCTAGGTGTTCTGGGGTCATCCCAAGAAGCTCATCTCTCACTCTTTACGGTGGTTTTGTAAACCCCTCAATCCCTATATGCAACTCATTTTGCTCAAAATACCTGGGGTGATTTCTGGGTCCTGCACTGACCCTGCTATCAATAATGTTAATTATATCTAGTGCCATAAAATTTGCAGGCAGGGATTATCCCCTCATAGGAGCCCTCACCGGGAATCAGCGAGTTCCACGTGCCAGGCTTCTCGTGAGACACTTGACCAACAGTCTCTCATTGACTCATCCCAACCCCTCTGGGAAGTGGGCATTACTGCCATTCTGTTGAGTCCCTGTCTATAGAGGGTGAAGGGGGTCTGTAACTTGCCTAAGGCCACGAGGTGAGGAAGTGAAATTCTGTTCTTCCTTTAAGCCTTCTCAATCACCCCAGCTATGAGCAAAAACAGTTGGAATGTCAGAAATAAATGCTGCCTATGAAGATTTCAAGATCAAGTCCTTCATTTTCAAATGGGGGAAACTGAGACTGTCAGGGGGACATGAACTTATGACTTGGACCCCTCATTGTGAGCTGGACGCTCTGTGGTGCTGAGTGAGGCTCTTCCCCAGATGCACTGTGGGATGTGATGCATTGGTCCTCACATCTCCCCCCCACTGCCCTTCCTCTCCTCCAAGGAGGAGTAGGTTCTGTAATCAGTCCCTTGTAAGAACTGCCCGTGGCTGAAGGTTTCATTATACTCTATTTAAAAATAAAATAAATGAAAGCAGCAGTGCACCTGTTGTGAACACTTCAGAGGGGCCAGGAGTGGAAACAAGAGCTGGGGCTGCTCCCTGCCAGCGGCCTGATGCTCTTGCTCCCTCCTGCATCTGCGGCCCCCGCTTCCTTGGCTGGAGTCGTTCGCGGCCTGGGAGGCTCCGGGCTCTGCCTCTCTCATGCTACCCAAGCCACCGCATCCTGCTCTCTCTAACGGGTCCTCTTACGCGGCGCTGTGCTCTGGATTAGCTTTTCCTCAAACCAGAGTCCCGAGACATCCCCTTTGGATTTGGGTTTGGGGTGAAATAGAGCAAGCGTCTATGCTGTTGGGATTCTAAGGCATTTCAGCTGTCCTAACTTAGATCAAGGCTTTTTCCATGGGTCTCGCTTAGCTTCTTAGAGATTCTACTAAGGTTTGCGGCGGGAGGGCAGGAAGCTACAAAGAAAAACATGAGCTGGCCTAATTTTGTTTGTTTGTTTTTGTGCACATAGACCCTGAAGGGACCTTGAGGAAAAGGACTGGGGAGGCCGAAGCAGAATTTAGGGACGATGACAGTACCGTTTTATCATCACCCCTTATCAGTTCTCTACACAGCCATCCCTGGAAAGCCCGCTCTCCTGTGCACACCCCTCCCCTGCCTGAGTGCAGCCTGCCTTCTGTGGAGGCTCAGCCCAGCGGTTACTGCCTCTGAGAAGCCTGCCAGGCAGCGCTAATTCCTTTGTCTTCAACAGCCCACCAGCTCTGTTGACACAACAGAAAGACTGCTCTAGCCCTGACCTCAGTGCCCTGTAATGAGCTGTTTGCTTATCTGTGTCTCCCACTACACATGGACCTCCCTCAGGAGAGTGACTGCATCTTATTCATCTTTTAATCCTCCCAGCTAAATAAATATTAGCTAAATCAAAATGAATTCCACCCCCCCCCCCCAATTCAATGGAGTGTATCAGGTACAGAGGTATAATGCAGACCTGTTTAATGTTCAGGAGCCTTTGATTGTAAGATGCACCTGTGATTTAACAACTGTTCGGAGGTGGATATATTCAAAGCATGTGTCCATATTCCCTTAAATTTATTACTCAGGAACATGGAGGCCAGCTCCCTACTGCGGACACTGGCTCCACTACTGACAAACTCTGTGGCCTTGGCTGGGTGAGTGTCTTAACTAGTCTTCAGTTTCCTCATCTGTAAAATGGGGCTGATGATAGTATGTTTCTCTTAGGATTGTTGTGAAGATTAAATGAGTTAACAATTGACGATCATTTAGAATGTGTCCTCAGGCATAATCTGTGCTATATAAGCATTTGTTATTACCCTGATACCAGATAGGGTAAAATGTAAAATAAAAAACGAACACCTTAAACTCATTTTAAAAAGCTGTCTTGCACAACTCTCAGTGTAGAACAGTTTCCACAACGCTGGCTGTCTCCAGCACTGCCTCTTCTTTCCCTGGACACTTGAAGGGTTGTTCCTCTCCCACCCACAAGGACTCTGATCCATTTCGTGCGTTTACCATTTTTCTTCCTGTTCATCAGTCTTGTTTTCACCTGAAGGGCCAGCCCAACGTCTTGTGTGCTTTCACATCAGCTGGCAGGACTTCTAACAAACAGGAAGTACCTAATAAAATAGTAAATGAACCAATGAATCACCAGGAGAACCCACACATAACACCTGGAATCAGTGAATAGATACCATATATTCCGACACTTGGAGTAGAAATCAACGAAGTAACAAGCAAGCCCCCATTTTCCTGCTCCAGCTCTGACAGGCACATTTTTGTATTTTGGGGACAGATCTCCATGGGCACCATGTTGCCTTTACATCTTGTGCCTGTTTCCTCTGTTACTTGACCCCTTCTCTTATCTGAGATGAGATGTGGACAATTTTCTCCATGCTGTTCTTCATTATTAATCCAGTGGCACTTCTTGCCTTCTGCCTGCCAACTCATGGGGCCTGAAATCCACTCTCCTGCTCACGTGAGTCCTTGGACTGGACATGATGACTGTCCTCATCTTCTACATATCCAGAATTTTCAGTCAACCATTTATCCTTTTGATGCCATCTTTCTTGCCTGTGTGCCCTGTTCTGTGATGGCATGAATTTGCCTACATTATTATCCCTCCAGGATTGCTCCAGGTGCTACAATTGAAAATTATTTAATAAGTGCTCTGGAATTAAACACTGGTTTTGGCTTGAGTGGCTTCTTAAATGAGAGAAAAAGACTAGAGGTAGTGTGGCCAGCATAATCATTCATTGTTTTATTTATTAAAAATCTATAGAGCCTGTGGGACAGGTATAGTGCCAAGTATTGACAGTCTAACTGGAGAGACAAGGTTAAAAAATAGTAAAATACATCATTACTTGCTAAGTTGTTTGACACAGCATTGTAGATACTCAGTGTAGAGGCCATCAGGTGGGGAGGCCTGGAGTGGTCATAGCCAAATTTCACAATAAGAGTGGAACGAGACTGACCTCATGATGGGGTGGTAGTCAAGTATTCGAGGAGTGTGGCAGAGAGGCAGGAATGACTGTGCCATGTGTGGGAGTGAGACCAGTTTGACTGGAATGGGGAGCTGGTAGCTTTGAATGCTAGGTTCAGATATTTGATGCAGACTGAATTAAGTTTCTGAGAGGGGAGGAATGTGATGGAATCAGGTAGGAGAATATAATCTAAGGTTTGAAAATACTACTGAAGGATAGGAGGCACTGCCTTAGGGAGGCTAGCCGGGAGCCCCACGGTGCATGGGTGGAGATGGCGGCATGGGAGTGGGGAGAGGACATGGATCTGAAGACACTCGGAAAGAGACTCAGCCGGACAGGTCATTCTTCTCGTTATTTGAATGGATTTCCAGCACATCGCACATTTTCTTGCCTGTGGGAATTGTATGGTTGTTTTTACATCACATGTCGCTAATTATTCTGGGTCCCATCTCACCTTATCCCTTCTTATAAACTAGTCTCATAAAGTACAGCCCTATCATGAGGTGATAGGTGGTGTGATGGTTAATTTTATGTGTCAGTTTGCTTGGGCTACAGGATGCCCAGACAGCATATTAAACATTTGTTCTGGGTGTGTCTGTGGGGGTGTTTCTGGATGAGATTAGTACCCGAATCAGTGGACTCAGTACGGAAGATGGCCCTCCTTAACGTGGGTGGCTATCATCCAACCTGCCCAGGGCCTGAATAGAACAAAAGGCGGGGGAAGGAGGAATATGTCTCACTGTTGCCCTGGGACATCTTGTCTCCTCTTCTCCTGCCCTTGGACTGGGACTTACACCGTTGGCTCCCCTGGTTTTTGGGCTTTGGACTCAGACTGAATTGCCTCACTGGCTTTCCTGGGTCTCAAGCTACAGATGGCAGATCATGGGACTTCTCAGACTCCAGTAATTGATTGAGCTAATTCTTTAAAATCAATCTCTCTCTCAATTAAAAAAAAAAAAAGTCAATTTCTGTTTCTCTGGAGAAGTATGGCCAAAAATTCAATCATGTAAAACACAGGTTTCCGTTACTGGGTTGTGTGGAGGTGGGGATGGTGACGGGTGTCAATGAAATGACTAGGAAGACCCTGCACAGCTGGCCGGCTGGCCTGCGATTTCAGAGAATGTCCTTGTTGGGGCTTTGATATAATGAATGATAGATGTCTGAGACCCTTACCCTCTCTGCCACATCTCTCCCTGCTGCTAGCAAGAAAATAAGAATGGGGGCACATGGAGGAAAGGAGCCAACCGATCATCAAGTCCCTCCCTCCTCCCCCAGTTTCCTTTATGCACGTTTGGACCAGATCTCTTCGTGATGGTGTTAATTGTCTAGAAGACAGCTTAATGAAGCTGCCCTGGCAAAGACTCAGCTTTCTCAGCCACATCTAGGAACTTGACAAACATCAGTGATATTTTCTCCTGTGACTTTGAGCTTTAAAGGATTTCAGCCTGATGTATTGGTTAGGCCTCAGAGAAGCTGCTAGTATTCTTGGCTGTTGTTTCATGGTGATCAGTTTTCTTGAGGTTCAGCCTCTTTTGAGGGCCTGCTATATCTGGCAGAGGTGCTCGGGAAGCAGTGGTTGAAAGAATGAATGAATCCACGAATCCCCTGGAATGCTAGCAGCCATGACAAGCTCAAAGAAATGACACAACTTTCTGAGTGATCATGATTTTTGGAGACCTAAAAATAAGTGTATTCACGTGTGGGCAGATGAAGTAATATATAATGTGAGGGTAAATGTAGCTTAAGCATCGAGTATATTTATATAGACTTTCAATGATAATCAGTGGAGAAGTGGCAAAGCTGGTGGAGTGTCCTGGTCACAGAGCTGCAGACTTTAGGGGTGTCTGCTCTACCCAGATCCTCCCACTTTTTAACTGATCTTTGGAAGAAGAAAGTGACCGGTCCATGATCCTGTATATGCTGGTCATACCTACGAACACAATCCAGAATTGAGGCTTTCCCTCGATCTGCCTTCAGGTGCTGCTTCTGGAGTGATATCCATCAGGGACCCCTCCAGGTGATCCACAAATGTGGCTAGAGCTTTCAGAGCCCAAACTCTTCTTGCTCCAAAGTCTTTGGCCAACAACTCTTCCAGAGGCTTTGCCAGTGGGTGGAGCAGAGAAAAAGAAGCAGAAGAAAGATTAGGAATGGAAGAAGGAGACGGCCAGGAAATGTGGTGGCACTTGTGATGGTGGTGGGGGAGTGGGCCTGTTAACCAAGACACTGGTAGCTCAAGCTGTTGTGGACTGAGTACTGCTGTCCCCTTCAAGTCCATGTGAATGTGATGGCCTTTGGAGATGGGGCCTTTTGGGAGGTAATTAGATTTATCTGAGATCATGAGGGTGGACCCCCATGATGGAATCAGTGTCTTTATAGGAAGATGAAGAGACCAGAGCTCTCTCCTCCACATGAGGACACAGTGAGAAGGCAGCTGTCTACAAGCCGTCAAATTCAGCAACAGTTTTCATCTTGGACTTGTCAGTCCCCAGAACTGTGACAAATAAATGTCTGTTGTTTAAGCCACCCAACATACAGCATTTTGTGATAGCAGGCTGAGTAGACTAAGGCGCATGTTGATGTTCTGAGAGTTTGGAGATCCCCTTTCTGCTGCTGGATTGATGTTTTCAGTGAGCCAGAGAGTCCAAAGAATATTTACAAACCTATTCAGAGGTTGCTTTATTTTCAGGGATGTATTTGAACTGGGACATGATACAAAGTGGGACAATCCCCCATTCCTCCGCCGAAAACGGAGAGGCAGAGAAAATTACCCTCAGAGAGAGAAGAAAGAGGCAACCTCACAGAGCAGAACAAAGGCAAGAAGTGAACCCCTGGAGCTGGAGGCTGGATCTGTTCCTGCTAGCTTTCCCATCTGAGCCTCAGTCCCCGTGATCCTCCTCTTTACTTAAACTAATTTAAATGAGTTTTCGTTCCTTGCAATCAGATCGTCCCTGGCTAAGATCTAGTGTGATGAATTGCAATTTTTCATCTCCCTTTCCCCACAACACCTCATCCAAGAAAATAAAGAAAAGGAGACTAACCGACGAGTATGCAGCAGGGATGAAGCACTTACATGAAATTCTGGTGTCCACTTGTTTGCCATCCAGTCTTCAAGCCTGTCATTTATAATGATATTTCTATAGCAAAACACACTTGGAGTTCCCAACACCCAAGTTAATAATTTTAAAACTTGTTAAAAGTGTGTATGTGTGAAATAACTTGGTCTGTTTGCAGGTTAATGGTATCCATGGTGGAAAAAGCATGGATGGTTTTACTCTCTGGTGGCTGGATCACTTGTCACTGTGGGACACTAGACAAGTCAGCTAAGTTCTTTGAATATCAGTTTCTTTCATTCCTAAAATGAGGGCCAAAGTATTCTCACCATCGGATTGTTATGAGGGGTAAATGACTTAGTCTACATGAATCACTGCTGTTTGACCCATAACAGGCTCTCAATGGATGATTATTCTTTACTACTTCTTTTTTTCAACCATGGCCAAATGAGTTCCGCCCATGGACATAAATATTAGTCGTCTCCTTATGTAAGAACTTCAAACACATCAATTATTTGGTTCATTTTTGCTAAGCTCCAGATGGATGAAAGTTGACTTTTGCATTACTAATGACCCTCTTTCAAAGTATATTGTCTCTTTTTATTTCAAATGAATTATTCCATTATTCCCTAGCCTTAGAGAGGGGTTTTTTTGACCCCCAAAAGGCAATTGACTAAATGTAAATCCTAACTCAAAGAGTTGTCTGTAAAAATATCTCTTTATTTTATAGAAAGATGACTATAGCATGAAGGAAGGAGTAAGACCTTCAGGAAAACAGCAGAAATGGTACCCTCTTACATTCTTTTAATAGTCAGCTAGAGGGATCCTGACTTGATTTTGGTGTGATTTAGTTTGTAACTGGATTAAACTTTGCACTCCATTAAAAACCAATCCGCTGACTGCCCTGCAGGAATTTTGCTTTTATGAAGAAGACTTCATTTCAGAGCCCCCCGGAACCTCCTTTTCTTCTTCTGGAAGTTATTTAGCCTACAGCTTTCCTGGGTTTTCCTTATTGGTGTCTCCATATCTTAATTTGAATACAGACATGAGCAAATTATAGATCCCCTGTTGGCTATGGTTTTGTTCTTGGGAGTGGAGATGAATTTCTCCAAGTTCTTTTCATCACATACCCTGTGAATTCTATAACTGGAGAAGTTGAGAATTACTATGCAGAGTATGAGCCTGGGTTTAAGAAAAGATTGGAGTATGTTTTAATAGCCCAGTGTAGCATAATCATCACACAGAACATTGGGAGAAGCAGCTCCATGACTCAAACAGGACAACAGAGTACCCACGATTAATTCTGAGAGTAGAAAGCCCATACCCTATTTCTTCAGTACTTGCCATAAGCCTACACACACATATATGAGCTTCATAAATGTGCTTTCTAATCGTGTTGCCTTTTAACGCATGGACAACAGTTAGACTTTTACATGTGAATGTGCCGTTGAGTGTTCGTTGTAGGAAATCAGTTCGCATCCCTTTGCAACAGTAACAATATCAGCAACAGAAATGAGACAGAAAAAAACAATGACAAGAGTAATGAGGATTGCTACTGCCTGGGCATTTACTTTACTCTCCGCCCTGCGCTAAGCGTGCGACCTGCTCAGTGCCGCTTAGTACTCAGAGCCGCCTTTTGAAGTAGGTTCTGTTGTCACTTCCTCTTTACCATTGCTGAAATCAGATTAAGATACTTGCCCAGGGACACATAGCTATTATACTGTACAGTGAGGTTCAAACTCAGGCAGTCCATTCTGCTGGGTAAACCCACCAGTACTTGGTGTCTCAATCCACAAAAGGGTATCAGTGAAGCAAAGTCAGATTGAACTTATTAGTGATGTGGGGACTATTGAGCAGATAGGAAATTTACAGCAGTTGGAAATATCTCCGTTAGTGACAGATGTTGTTGAACACAAAAGTTCTTACAGATTGCTTGCTTCGTTGGTCACATTCAGTTCTAGAAACGTGTTGATGCACTGACACAGTTGTTTTGCATTAAGGCCAGCTGCTTATTCCATACTTGAGAATGTTTCCTTTCGATTCAGTCTAAGGGGAAATTAACAAGTGACTTTTAGGGAAAGCAGAAAGTATGAAAGGGCTGGGGTAGGGTACAGAGAATAATCTTGTTCATAAAGGAGCTGCCAACCCCCCTCCCCACCCCATCCACTGCTGAAGGCATCCCAGTGATCGCCAGTTGCTTTGTCTTGGTTGACACAAAACTCTCTTGTTTGTCCAACTGTTGCCAAGTGACACTCTGACATTTGCATAGACAGGAAGTGCTGGAAAAGAGGTCTCCAACATTTCCCTCTATTATTTTTATAGTAATTAGGAGTAAAACTTATTTTTAGATTTCTGGCAGGAATTATTTACTGCACCTTCTATTCTAACTTTGTAAATAAAGTTCTATTTCCTGGTTGCCTGGAATGAGAAGTTTATGACTTAGATTATCTCCTGGAAGACTAAGTGGATTTCTGTGTGACTTTTATGAGACAACTTCCAGGATTGAGTCTCAATGAAAACTTCATGGAAAAGTGTTTTCAGTGGGAACATACAAGGGAAGGCTTACTCACTATCACTCAGTGTTGCGTGCGAAAGTATAGCACTTTTCTTGTGTCAATTGTTTAAAATGTATAAAGATTGGCGATGTCCATGGAATCAGGAAAACCCCTACTTTGTTCTGATAGCTTACTAGAATAAAAGAATATATATTGCTTTGGCTCTAAATCTTTCTTGCTTACACATCAGCTCTGGGTCGACTTCAGCATACTGAGTATATTTCATCTCTGAATCAAGGAAAAGTTTGTTTAGAGGATATTACCATGGGCGTATAGTTCTCTTGCTTTCTTAGAATATTGCTCCTTTTAAATTTTACTGTCCATTGTTCTCTTTCATAAAATCTCATAGGTTTTGCCTGGGAAGAAAGACCTTGGTTAACGATCAAACCATTTGATGTGTCTCGTGTGTGCGTGCACCGTAATGAGCATTGTGAGAGGGATTCAGACATGAACTAGACGTACTCTTCTCCTCCAGAGTATATAGCAGAAAAGTCACCCATGGGGGTTTTACATGGAAGGAGAAGGAAAGAAACAGGAAGTTAAAATATCTGTCGTCACTGAGAAATTTACTCTACTTCTCGCCAAATTTGGGGTTAGAAATTTTGATTTCTTG
Source organism: Camelus bactrianus (assembly GCF_048773025.1). NCBI lineage: Eukaryota > Metazoa > Chordata > Mammalia > Artiodactyla > Camelidae > Camelus > Camelus bactrianus. Next base: position 82,022,685 of record NC_133541.1, read on the forward strand.
TCTATAGAATCAGTGCCAGAAATATCAGTGAGTTAGCCACTATTGACCCCTGCCTTGGGAGCTTTCAGAATTGAATATTTCGTATTCTGTTCCCTTTGTACGTTAAAAAATGCTTTTCTTACTTGACATATTGCATAAGTTAACAGTTTCTGAAGAGCAGTAACTGACTTAGCAGAAACAATCTCCAAGTGCACAGCAAATGCAAAGTCATATTCAGAGAAATCTACTGCAAGAAATTCCATGCAATGTGGTTTAAACACGCCTCTAAAATGTGAGGCTTGACCTTGTAGTTTTCTTTTGGATCAAGAAGACATGTGAGGTTGAGAAGTGGAAACAGAACAGAATCATTGATGGTCTGGTCTGCCCTCTATCCCATTCTCATGGCCTCTAAGTGCACTTGTTTCTATTTTATTTGAAAAGGGAGATGATTATTCTTCAGCATGTGACCCTCTCCGTTTGAAGTCTGTACCCAGACTTTCTCATTTCGGTGGGGTCATAGAGATCCATCTCTTCCCAATAGGTCACTGTAAGTTTGGACTTGGTGCTGGCGGTGTAGGATGTAACAGTCAAATCTCCATCCAGGTGGATGTTAGCAGACCTCACCTCCTCACTGGCTATTGGCTAGAGGCTCTATTTTCTCCACCACATGCAACTCTTACAGGTCTGTTCACAGCATAGCTGCTTGCTTCCCCCAGAGGAAGTGATGGAGGTAGAAAGGGAGGGAGAGAGAGAAAGAAAGATTGAAAAGCAAGACAGTACCCAAGAAGTCACAGTCTTTTATAAACTAATCTCAAAAGTAACATATCATCACTCCTGCCATTTCCTATTGGCCACACAGATGAAATCTGATACAGTGTGGGACGGAACTTCACAGGGATGTGAATCCCAGGAGGCAGGGCTCATCAGGGGCCATCTGAAGATGGGCTATCCTAGGATGCTGTTTATGATTTGGGTAACTTTCTGGTAAGACTTTACTCTTTATGTTGTGCTGGTGAAGAATGGGTAAGAATAGAGGTTCAGTGGTGTCCACGTATAGTATTGTCTTTACTTGTGACATTTGAAAGAACGGGAATGTGTTTTATTATGCATGCAGTCCGATGCTTTTGAACCTATGATTAACTTCTACTAAACTAACGGTTGACAACCCGTCTCAGAGAATGCAGGTTTATGACTGGTCGCTGACACCTGCACAACAGTAGTGGTGTGAAATATCCATATGATGCCTGCGTACTTAAAAGCAGCTTCACATACCTAGAGCCTTTTGGTCATATTTTAATATGTGGGATTTAAACTTGCCTGTTCTTCACTCTTTCTGAGCGATTAGATTTGTTTCTCTCAAATTGTATCCAGTTTGCTGTAATTCTGTGTATGAATAAATATTCAAATAGCCTGCCTATACCGAAAATACCCTACTTTAACCCACTTGATGGACTTAAACTGCTTGAGGTCCCAGTGTCTCAATTCACTTTGTACAGAAGAAAGAAGCATGTATGCTTACAGGTCCTAATACCATGCTGTATTCCATCAGCTACATTCTTTAATGAATTGACATCCTTTGGACTATGGTTGATAGATGGGCTATGGAAGAAGTAGAGAGGCTGAGAAATAATAAAATCATGTTAGGACACTAAGCAAAGCCTGGTGTTTGTGCAGAAGACACTCAAGGACTTTAAGGAATGGAAGAAAGAATGTGTTCTAGTGATTAAGTCAGTCATATTGATCTTGCTTTTCGCTTCCCTATTTTATTCTGGAAGGTATGGGCAGCATGTCACCCTAGAGGAGCACAAACAGGAGTTTGAAGTGATATGGAGAGGCTCCTGAATTTGACATCTCATACTTGAGGTTCAGTGGTAATAGCAGTTTGGCCTAGTGTATGTGATGGATGATCCCAGTTTCTTCAGCAGTGTGCACTGTCCAGCCCTTGGAGGATGACAGCAGTGGTGGGAAGAACATGGCACATGATTTATAACCTGAGCAGGGATTAGGCTCTCCTTCAAGGGTGCTTTGTTTTTCCTATGAAGAAGGTGTTTATAGTGAAAGGTCTCGGTCAGAATCCAGTGATGAACCGGTCAGGCGGGATTCGTCAGAGCTACACCGGAATCTCTAGCATTGTTGATTGTATACCTCTTCAGCTTCTGGAATCTCAGGTTCCAGAAAGTTTGACTACACTAGCCCTTTGCCTGTGGTCTCTGATGCTATCTGATGACTTCTTGGCTACCACCCGGATGAAGCAGGGATGAATCCAGGCCTTTAGAACTCTTTAGGAAAAATAACACACAATTACAAATATAAATTAGATGTGAAAAGAAATATTAGAATGCCAAAAGAAATCAGCATTTCAAAAAGCTGTCAGATACCAGAGGAAAAGCCAGAATACCTTCAGGCTCCATGCATTGCAAAACTTTTTTTCTCTTTTACCACCCACGAACTTGTGGTGCTGGGCGCTGTGTGACAAATGCATATCACAGTAACCCTTCAGGCCTAGTGCCTTCAGATCCCAACTGGGTGAATTGGCACTGGGCGATAGGTCCATTATTGGAAGTCACTGTTAACTCTGGGATGTCTAGTGATAATTATGCACAGAAGTCACTGAAATCCTCACAAGTAAATAATATTAAACATAAGACATGGGACATTGACTTCCCATTATCAGATACTCCAAATGCACATGGCCACTCTGGGGCCCCCCAGCAGTAAGGAAGTGTGTTGGAAGGCAAGTCAGAGTGGAAAGAGGCAGCCGTCTGTATCCATGGTAACCGACATATCTTACTTTAACAAGTTTTAGAAAAACACATGATCCCAAGAGCACATACTTAAGGCCCCTCTCGGAATCTGTGCAGTGAGGGGCCTTAAAACTTAAGGATCATGAGCATCACTGCAAATCTGCCTTTAATGCTTAGACCTAAAACCGTTGTTCTGAAACATGTTGATGGGCTCAGACAGGCTGATGGCATTTGGCCTTGACCTTGGGTCTTAACCCTTATGACCAGGATTGGCCACCTTAGAGATGTGACTACTTCAGCTGTCCTCACATCCCTGTTCAGCTGGTCCAGACTCAGTATACTTTTCTCTGCTGTGTTTAGCATTCAGGCCCTGTGATGGGGCAAATGAGATAGTGACGTTGATGGAGCATGGCTGGGATTGGCTGGACCATCATTTTCTTTCTGCGTCTTCTCCAGTGGACACTGAGCCCTGAAAGGGGGTGAGGAATGCTAATTCAGGGCTTGCTTGCTGTCATTTTACAGCCATGGAAACGACTTAAGGATATTTTATTTCTCTGGAGAGAGGATCGAAACAACTGACATCCTTCCACTGTAGATCGGAACAAAGCATGATCAGAAAATGAACTCGTCAGCTCTCTCGTCCTTGAGTAACATAAGCGTTAACCTTATGAATTTTAAAAAGCAGGCTTGACTCATCTCTGCCTCCCATCATACACATTTTCTACCAGTTCCTCGTGTGTTAAGCATGCATCGTGCAATGTAATGGATAGCCCAGGCTAGATTTTAGTTTAATCCATCAAACATGTCCACAATCATACAGAATTCCGTGTTGCACCCACCCGGGGAACATTGTGCAAGATCAGGCTGTCATGACAGGACAGGTAGAGCTCTGGGGACTCTGGTTTTTTCAGGCTATCACATTCCTGCCTTGCTTTTCGTTTTCCTAATTTCAGGTAATTATCATTCTCGCTAATCTAACACGTAACACAAAAGCTTAACCATTCCCCCAGATCTGCAGTTCAGATTTCCTCCTGGTTTTTATTTCAGTGCCCTCCTCCTTTCTTTCATTAATCAATTCCTAGGTGAACAAAAGTCTTGTCTTTCTAGTCCAACTCTGAATTTTCACTCTGTGTTGGCAAGATTTTCTTATCTATCCTGGTGGGAGACTTGGGCAGAAGTCAGACCTCCCGCTGGATGGAACACCTGGCTGAACTTGGAAGGTAAACCAGGTAACACGTGACCGATTTGGCCAGGAGGCTGGGCGATGTTTTTGTTTTCCTTTCGTCTTTTCTTCTTTCCAGCTCTCATGTGCTCCATAACCCCAAATACAATCATGCACAACTTATGTATATGTTTAATTCAAAAGCATTCTGTTCAGAGATAAAACTGAAATTTCATCTTAAATGGATCTGTTCATCCAGTGCTTTGGAGGCCAGCCAGGAATGAACTCCAAATGTGAGACTCTGCCACAGCAGCTGAAAGCACATGCCCCATGTGCCTTAAACCTATATTTTCAAATGGCCAATAGAACAAGCTTCAAATCCTCTCAAGCTGCGACTCGGCTCATATGGAGAGATAAACAGAGGCCCCAGACTGTGCACTGAATATATAAGTCATCAAAGCAATTTCAGAATCAATTCAGCATTGGACAAGGAGCCAATACGGTTCCCCTGTGATTCGAATGACATGCTCAGGCTACTTCGATGGGTACAGTTCTGACAGCAGTGTTTTGTATGTGCTGGAACCTATGCAGGCCACCCCTCGCTTACTCCCCCCTCCAAGGAAAACCATAATGAAGCCTTTCAGTGGTGTATCTGCGGGATCACTAACACATGGGCACCACTCAACTGTGAGGGCATTGATGAAATTCTAGTGACTGGGCAAAAGCGCACAAGACCGCAGAGTGTATGGATGGCCCCCGCCACATTTATAACAAGCCAAAGGAACAGTCATCTCCGAATCTACAGACAATTGAAAACAGGCTGCTTCTAAGGATGGGGAATTTTTTTGTTTGTGGGGGGAGGGTCAGGACAGATGGAGAATGGTGTGACTGAAACAGCATTGCAGGTCCTTGTATTTTTAATCTTTGTAAGAGAAAAGAAAACAAATCTTGCTCACCAGTGGCCCATTTGCCATTAATATCTTCCCTCTATGTGAGCTCCAGTTCTCTCTTTCTTTCTTTTCTTTTTTTTTTTTTTTTTGTGAGGTTGGGGGAGGGTAATTGGGTTTATTTATTCTTTTTTTTTTTTTTTAATGAAGGTACTAGGTCTTGAACTCAGGACCTCATGCATGCAGAGCCTGCACTCTATCTACCACTGAGCTATACCGTTCAAGTCTCTCTTTCTTATTCTAAGAATTTCTCTTAGCTCTTCAAGGTTTAGAGAAGACCTGGTGTGAAACCAGGGTAGAGGAAAATGGGGGGTCCATTTCCTCCAGTTTCACTTTATTGTTTAACTTCTGTCTTTGGCTATGTCATTTCGTCTCACTAGAACTTCAGGAATAATTATCTCTTTCTTCTTGGGGAAGCCAGCAGACACCAATGACCCACAGCTGTGATTCTGATGCTAAGCTACCTTCTCATTTTAAGAGGCTCAGGGACAGATTTTTCTCCTCAGCCCTTATTTCCCCATCTTTCAACCTCATGCTCATCATCTCCAGCCTTTGCTTTTGCACCCTTGCCTCCATCTGGCATCGTCGAAGCACCAGCCTCCTTCTCTTCTCTTGCATCTCTGCGTGGTGCTCCAGTCACAGTGGGCTTTGCCCTGGTCCAGCACCATGTTCCTGGTCCTCATGCTCCGAGGAAAGAAGGTGACAGCGAAGGGAGCCCTGCACATGCAGACAAACAACAGGACTTTGTTCTTTGTTACACTCAGCTCTCCCTGTTGTGGAGCAAAGCCTAGGTGGCAGGTTACTAAAGGAAGGTCCCAGGTGTGATCTGGTCTGCTCCCAGCGGAACAGTCCCAGGAAAAGCACAGTCATAGAAAACTGCTCTGCTTTCCGCCAGGGGTGCGAGGAGCAGGCATGGACACAGCCTCTTTCCACCTTTCTGAGCTCATCCCCAGGCTGTTTCCTCCCCTCCCCTTTAAGTCCCAAACACACAGGTTATCTGCATTTCATTCTTTCCCCTGTGTTGAACATTCTCGCAAATCTTTGCCACCTTTTTGTCATCCAGTTTTAAGCTTAATTATTACGTCCTTGGATGCTGTTCTCACTTCTTACTCCATTTTTTCCCCTTTGCAATTATACTGATGTGCATTGATATTCTGACTTTGTCTGCTTCCTTGTGTCTTCCCCTGGCAGAATAAGCTCTGTTAAGGCAGGAAGCTTGCTGTCCAGTTTGCTGCTGTGTCCTCAACACCCAGAACAATGCCTGGCATGGGAGAGGCACTCAGTAAATAGTTGTGGAATAAAAAATGGGTGTGTGAACGTGGAACGGCCCGATGGTAGACCTTTCTCAAAGTCATCTTCCCGTAGAAGTATGCCTTTGAACACACAGTGCCCAATCTGACATCATCATAAATGAAGCTTACCCACCAAAAATTAGGTGTTGTGGCAAATTAGGAAAAAGCTTATTTAGATCATACTTATGTAAGACACCATTGAAGGCAGGTGACTGAGAGACTGTGCCCGTTATCAGGGACTTCAAACTTTGTTGAGCGTAGTGGTACCTCTTTGGGAGCAGTTTCTACAGAACAAGACAAAATGAAGTAAAAGCTAAATAGAGACCCAGCATTTATCCTTCCTCCTCTCTGTTCACATTCATGCCCAATGTCTGAAGTTTCTACTTCCTTAGTATATTCTGTGTCTGTTCACCAGTCTTTGGACACGTTGCTGTATCTGGAGTTTTCCTCCAGCCTCATAACAAGGCTCTCTGGCTTGTCTCCAAACTGGCTCTCATCTATTCTCCAAACGGTTGCTAAAAGGTTATTTTGAAGCTCAAAATATTGGCAAGTAAATCTCCTGCTTAAACCCTTCAGTGATGCCCACATGCTACAGCATAACCATAAGGCCCTGTCTGAACTGCCCTCAGCCACTTTCCCAGCTTGTCCCCACCTTGTCCCATCCTCGTGCTGCAAAACAGCCACAAAGTCAAATACTCACTTCTCTAGATGGTCCACGATCTCACTTACCATATGGCTTTTTCACAGTTAACTTCCTCTGCCGGGAGCTCTCGCTCACATCAGGACACAGTTTTAATGTCCAGTTCTCTGTGAAGTGTCCCTTGATCCCAAAGACTGTCTGGTTAGATGGTCAACCCTCACACCTCAGGTTCCCACACCATCCCTTTTCAGAGCACTCACGATTCTGTTTGCTCCTTGCTTGTCTATTTCTCTCATTAGATTGGAACCTCCTTGAGCACAGGGACAGTGTCTGGTTGGAAAGAAATAAAAGAGCAAAAGAAATAACACATGAATGATTCAATAAGGAAGTACAACTAATATGCTCTAAGATTTCCAAAGAAGAGATCTTTGAAGGCACCATGGAGAAATGACATCCCTTTACTCTGGGCTTTGAAGGATGACCAAAAACTTTCTACAACCGGGGAGGAAGTATGAAGTATTTGAGGCTGAGGAGAAGGGGAAGGGCACTGGCATGGCAGGAAGGGCGTAGAGGACAGTGAAAATGGCTTAAAGCTAGCTCACTGAGAGCTTTGAGGGCCTGACCATGGAGTTAAGATTTATTCTGAAACAATAAGGATTGTTTCTATATAAGTGAGTAATGTGAACTGGTTTATGGACCAGAAAGGGTGAACAGGGTAAAAGATGGATTGCAAGGGTGAAAGGCTGAAGGTAGGGAAGCCACTGGACCCCATTCCAATAACCCAGATGAGTGATAATGAGGCCCTGGAAGGGGTGGGGGAAGACACGGTAAACATTGTGGAAGGAGTAGAGACAGCGTTTACTGTAGGAGAAGAAGAGGGAGGGTTGATCAGCAAGCGGGGAGGGTGGTAAGGCGGACTTCCAACGGGGCTGCTGAGCTGAGTGTCCCAAACAATAGTCCTCTGTACTGGACGCTGCTCAGCCCACGGGGGGAGGAGTGTGTTCCACACGGTGCATTGCAATTTAGAAGGACATTCAAAAAATGTAGCAGATTCTGCGAAGGTCGTGGAAGAGTCCTGGAAAACTTGACTCATGAAAAGTAGAATGAAGAAACCGGAGTTGTTTAGTTTGGCACCTAAAAAAAGAAAGTCAAGGGAAGAAGTGATGGCTACCTTCATGTGTCTGAAGACCTGCCTGTAGGAGGGGAACTGCGCGTGTCCGGAGGGCAAACTAAGGCCTAGAGTGAGCAGGAACTTAAAGCAAAGGCATGTTGTGGCTTCATAGCAGGGAGGTGGGGGAGGCTTTCTAAACTGTAGAGGTGTAAGTGGCTTTGTCTGGCTTGGACAAAAGGCCAGCAGAGAGTGAAAGGTCCTGTTGAGACCCATAGTAGGGCATCTGAGGGATTCGATAGGAGGGTTGAACTAAGGTCCCACAACCTCAGAGACCTCACGTTTCTCTCCACTGATGTTCTAATTCATACTATCTTTGTATCATATAGTGCTGAGTACAGAGACTGCAGCCGGGAAATCCCGGGAAGAGGAAGTGCATGAGGAGGACCTCATGGGGCAGCCTAGGAAGAGAGAGCTCGCGTGGTGAAGCCCCTCTGGGATGCTTGCAGACCTCCCCTCTCCCTGCTCCCTTCCTTCCTTCCTTCTCCGTAAACCATGGAATCGTTCTCTGAGCTGATATGGCCGTTTTGGTCCCTATGCACCAGCCACATGGCAGTCAGGAAATGCCCCCTGAATTCCTCCTTTCTTCAGTGTTTTTAGCCCTAGAACAGGGCAAATCCAGTGTCCCGTCTCTGTCTGCGGGGAATCCCTGCTTTCCTGTGCTGGGGTTCTTTCCCATTTCCAGCTTTTCTTTCAAAACCATCCAACTAGCTGACTAGTTCTCTCTCTCTCATCCTAGGGCTTCGTCAGCCATTGATGAATTAGATCCTTTTCAAGGATCTGGAGATGAGAGAATATGCCAAATTCTTAACAGAAATATCCATGATAATACAGATTTTATAACTTATGTAATTACAGCTAATATTTCTCTGTTGCTAATTAGGGCCAGACCTCAAAACACCCCTTTGAGGTGAAGAAACTGAAGCCTGGAGGAGTGAGGTGGATTTAGCCCAAAGTCACCCGCTAGTAAGAGCAGAGTTGAGGTTCTAGGTCTGACTTCAGAACCTCGGCCCTAAATCACTAAACTCTCCCATCTCTTTTTTTCTGGAATAAGCCTTCAGGTGACTCTGCCTCACAGACAGATGGTCTCAGACTTTCACTGTCTCTGCAGACTGAAAGCTCCTTGGAAACAGGGACTGACTAAGAACATTAATAACTGCACTGCCCAATACACAGCGTGAAAAATAATACATTTTAATATCATTTATAGGTTAAAATGATGCTATTTTGGATATATTCGGTTATGAAAAGATTAAGTTTACTTTTTCCTGGTCCTTTTTAGTTTTTCAATTGTAGCTATTAGAAAACTTCAAATTACATTGTGTGGTTCTTGTTGGTTTCTCTTGGACGACACTGCTTGAGAACACGGCATCTGTGCCGTTTCCTTGAGACTCACTCAAGTATTCCATTAAGAAGCTTGCAAAGGGAAGAGGTTAGAGAGAAAGCTGGGAACTAAATCCTTGTGGAATCTATGAATGATGTTCCGTATAACTGAAGCTGCCCCTTTACCGTGACTTCACATTTTTGGTCCCTTTCATCCCGTAGAATTCTGTTTTGTTTTAAACGTGACCTCACACTCACAAGACAGGTCCCTCTGTCCTGTCCTCCTTCCCAGAGGGCCTGTCCTGAGGCTGTGAGCACAACTGCCCTTCCACCCCTGCTCCTTTCCCCCGGGTTCCCTCACTGCACTGCCCTGGGCCTGAAGAGCTGTTTGGGGTGTTGATGTATAAAAGGCACAAAGGAATCCCTGGAGATGTAACGAGATGGGGAGATTCGTATTGACCAGAATTCCTTTCTGCGTGAGAATTGTTTGGGTTAAATTGTTGGAAAATTTGGTGTAGTACTCTGTATGGAGGGGTAGAAGGAATCGAAGAGCCTTAAGCCAGTCCTAAAGTTACTAATTTGCCTTCTAAAGAACATAAATTTGGTGAGTTGCCAGGCTTTTGTTGTGCTGAGCTGTGAGTGCAAGTTGGAGGCGAGAGGTGGGCCGCTCAGGGCAGCCGAGAGGTGGGAAGCAGCCACAGGGCTTCTCCTCCCCGCTTCATTCAGCCAGCAGGAGTTCTGTCAATAATTTAATGAGTTCCCATTGGCTGAGGAAGCAAATGACTAGTCTCTGGAGCACTCACATGTCTTAGGCTGGCCCTGGCTTGCTCTGATGCAAAGCATTTCCCTTATAGTTGCTTTTACCGTCTGACCTGGTTTGGTTAGGATTGCATGTGTCCCTGGACGGAGAAATGATGGAGGTGCGTGTGTGCATGAGGCATCCCCACGCTTTCAGAGACCTTCTCCAGGAAAGCAAGGCAGGGGCCATGTCTTCAAGCTGGACGATTGATTTCTAGGGTTTAGTAAATGGAACTGTTGCCTTAGTGAGAAATGCAAGCAAAGACATCCTCGTACGAGCCTGAAGTGAGGCTGAAGTAATGATGGAAGATGGAGAGGGAAAGCCAAGGAAATATTTGCTCAAACTATAACCCATTCAGTCAGTATGAAAGGAAAGAAAAAAAAAGAGAACTGTTCATGGGTCTGCTCTTTCTATCCACGTCCACCCCAATAGCCCTATGCAGGTTCTATTCTTTCCTGTAACCCAAGAGCAGCACCATCTTTAACTCCTTTCTAATAGCTTTCCCACCCTCCCCCAGCACTTAAGCTGGTACTCTGTGCCCGGTGGATGTTGACTACGTAAAGACAAGTGACTGAAAAGAGAACTTGGCAGGACCTGGCAGTGAGGGTGTGTCTGTGATCAATCCTAGTCAGCCTGGCCCCCAGGGACTGGTTCAGAGATGCTCTCTGCCTGGAAGCTGAGTGTGACTTGAACAGGCCTACGGCTGTTTGCCGAACCTAAAACTGCACACCTGATGGTGCACACGGTCCAGGCGGAAGCAGGCTGTCTGAGCTGGGCGTGGGGGTGGGCGGCTCTTTGAGTTGTGCCTGCAGAGCGTGTGAGGCCCAGCAGCTCTGCACGCATGGGCCACTTGATTCCCAGAGCAGATGTGGGTTGATGAGTTTGCCGAGCTGTGGGGAGTTGTTCTGGACTTTCTTAAGAGATCTGAAGGACGCAGAGTCGCACTTCTCCAGAGGGTGCCTGGGCATCAGCCCAAGAGTCTGACAGGGCTTTGTCATCTCTGTGACCCATGCGTGGTTGGCTCTGCAGAGATGCCCGTTCCTATCATCTCTATGCGGGAAATCAGAAGGGTGCCAAGAGAGACGCACTCCTTCCAGAAATAGAGACAAGATGAGTCTGTTCTAGTGAACACGGTAGCAGCAAGTGCTGGGAGTGTTAGTCATATTAGCACATACTTCAGTGGGATTTGCTGTGTGCCAAGTGCCATTCTAAGAACTTTGCAAACACCAAGTCATTTCATTCTCAGAATCCGGTACTATTATTGTCCCCATTTTCTAGATGGGGAAACCGAGGCACAGAGAGGTTAAGTAATTTGACTAAGTCCACACATTTGAAAAATAGAATAATCTGAACTCAACCAGAGTCTAAACTCTTAATCACTATGCTAGATTGCCTTTGACTCTGTATTTACTCACTAAAACATTTTTGTTTGTTTGTTTGTGTGTTCACTGATATTGCAGCAGGGGAAAATGTATGGCAGAACTCAGCAGTCACAAGCACATTGATCACAGGAACCGAAAAATGTTCAGTCTGACGCACAGGCATCTGTATCTCTGCATGGAATTTACTAATGCCTAGTAATTTAATAAAGTTGGGAATACTCCTTAGACCAAAAGGTTGATGGATGTGAGATCCAAAAACCTGTCTTGGTGGTGCACCTGCGGTGGGAAATTGAGTAGACCTCATTTTTACAGTCAGGTCTCTTTGGCCCTGGGTAGGGTAGTTGTGGCCTCTGACACAGGGTCTATGTACCTTCATCTCAATGCAAATTCCAAAGTTTGGATTTTGAGAAAAGAAAGGAGTCTTAAAACATACTGAGCTCAAAACCCCATGAACTAATTAATAGAGAATATGCTTCAGTAATATTAAAAATGAACTCAAATGGGAGATATGGAAGCAGTACTGAGCAAAAAAAAGCATAATTTATAATTGAGTATTAGATATTAGTTATTTAAAATATAACAAAATTTAGAACTAAAATCCCATATAATTTCAACATGTGGAAAGTCAGCGGAAAGGAGAGAGGACAGGAGGTTATACATATGGATTAGAGGTAGGCATAGTAGGTAATTGCAAGTTTTATGTAAATTTTACGTAAGTTTGAATATATACGTTAGAAATTTGAGTAGACTACTGGAGTAGAAGAGATAGAAGCTGTAACTTCCAACAAATTAAAGGAAAAACATGGAATAAAAAGAATATGTATAACAAATATAATCAATCTAATAAATGTATCAAAGGGTAAAATAATAAATAATAATGCATAGTAAATATAATACACACACAAAATAATGATTGGGCCAAATACAAAGTATAAGAAATAAATGTAAATGGTTTAAATAACCCTATTAAAAGACAAAGAACTACAGCTAAGAAAAATGAATATCCAGCTGTATGTTTTTTTATGAGTCATACAAAATGGAAGACCCAGGAAATGTAGAAAAAAAAAAGATGAGTAAAGATATTCTAAACCAATACTAATAAAAACAATAAAGATAACAAAAACTACTGTAATGTATTAATATTAGACAAAACAGAATTCAAGGCTAAAATTATTTAAAGAGCAAAGCAATATACATCATGTTGAAAAAGGTTAAAACCAATAAGAAGTGTATCTGTCATGAGCTTTTATGAGCACCAGTGTCAAATTACCTGAGGCAGAAATCACTAAAGATATCAGCAAGTGTATATTAACATTGTTTTAGAAACTGACAGATCAAGTAAGCAAAGGTTAAAACTATAGTGGGTTTGAATAAAAAATGATCAAACTTGATGTTCTTCAACTCTCAGGATCATGAGTTAGTTACTTGGGACTACACTATAGAGGATTAAAGACACATTTTGTTTCATAATTTATACCATCACACAGTCCCTTCCTCCATCCCTCTCTTTCTCTCTCTTTCTTCTACCTACATACCTACCTATCCCTATTTTAATTTATTTATGGTAAATAATTCAAACAACACAAAGGAGAATCTCGCTCTTCCCCCATCCCTCAGTCTCCCACTTTTCTACTCCGGATGCAATGACCATTTTCAAATTATGTATCATTCAGGATAATCTATGCAAATACAAGTTTATCCCAGTATACATGTATCTAAGTGCTTAGGTATATAGTTCTGCTTTTTTTAAATGCATGCTTTAGACATACGCATTTCCCCACGTTAACATTTTTCCACAGCATCATTTTAAAGTTCTTGATGAGGTTCTGTTGCATGAATGTATCATTTTTTGTGACCTTTATGAATACTGTGTCTATGACCATCCTTATATGTATTTTGGTGATCAGTTTCTAAAAATGGAATCAGTGTAGATCAATGGAAAGAAACCTTTGTAAGACTTTTGAATATATGTTGCCAAGTTGTTTTCTAGAATGTTTGCATGTATTTTTATTGTGAATTCAACACTGGTTACCCAAATACTACTGTTGAGTTTATATTTAACAAGTGAGTAAAATCTTAGCTAAGAAATTTGCTAGTGATGAACTGGGGGTTAAAGCATACTAAACCACTTTAAAGTTGAAGACACAGGCCTGTTTGTGTGTGTTGAAATCTATCAACCCAAATTTGCTGTAGCCAAGACCAGTGCATTTTTCACCCTAAACTTAGGCGTAAAAACTAGGGAAAGAGATGAATGACGTATACGCAGTAAACCTTGGCTTCCTCTGCAGTTTAGCCTTAAATGTATTATGTAATTTGCTAGCAGGGTGGAGAGCGAGATTCTTTAGAGGGAGTGACAACATGGCAAAGTTTCCTTTTAGAGGGTTATACAAGTCTTTTAATTGAGTAAAGCAAGAAGGCAAACAAACTTGTTTCACAGCATAAAGCACCAAATTTAGAATTGACCATGGGGCTATGCCAGTGGTTCCAAAAGAACAATTGTACCTTAATATACCCCCTTTATATCACCAACATAAAGATTTCCTAGAGACAATGAATTTGGAATTTGAAACTACTACTTTTTATTTCAGTATCTTGAAGATTCATAATTGACATTAACATATTAATGTCTCTGAGAAGCCCAATTAAAAAACTTAACTTCGTGTTCCCCAGCATTTTTGAAATTTCTTTCAGCAATAACCCACACTCCTTTAAAAAATATGTGATGCCTATTAAATGCCCTCAGAATCAGTTTCCTGGAGAACATATTTTTAATAATGTTGGTCTAAAATGTGGTGGATTCACTGAAATAATACCAAAATAGTTCATTAGTACAATTTCCTAGCAGCTCACTTAAGACTCTTGAATGATACAAAGTGATAGAAATGAATCATGCTGAATTAGGTGGCTTTAACTTCTCTTGTCCCCATTGACTACGTCTTGATACTGTCGACTGAAATAAATGCGCAGCCTATAAGTTAAGAGTTATGTTTTATTTGGCGGGAGGACTCGAGCCGGGATGACAGCCTCTCAGACGCTCAGAGGGACTGCTACGAAGAGGTAGGGGAGGAGCTAGGATATACAGGAGCTTTACAACAAAGACCAGGTAGTCGGAACAATAAAAGATTGCTTGCTGTCTAAAGAAAACCAGGCATCTCAAGTTAAAGAATTTAGTGCTTTTCTATGTATGGGAGGAAGCACACATTTGGGCTCACTGAATTCATTCCTTTGACAAGCACCTAGCTATCTAGGGCCAGTATCCTGTCCTTTCTTATTCCGAGTCCCCTCAGAGTGCACCATTGTGAGTGGCTGCAGAGGCTGGGCTGCAGACCTGTCCTCACTGGGGGGTGGCGGCAGCCGCTGATGACTTGGTTTCAGCATTCTTTGTTTATTGATGTGGTTGCAGTATTTTCATTCACATTGCAGTATTTTCGTTCACAATACTAAGATATAATTAGCTGTCTCTTCTAATTACAACAGATGGTAAAGAAGTTCCATGATTTTTCAGACACCTGGGAACAGGAATAGGATACAGGACTTAGTAATACTGTTTTGCAGACTCGCCATTTCTACAGTCACTCTGATCAAAGTCTATCGATAGCCATTTATTCTTGAAAAGACGTGGGGAAGCAGGCTAGAGGATTGCTCAGAGGTGGAGGAGGAAGCTGTTGTAGGAGAATGCCCATCCCCATGCAGCTCATCTCTTAGTCTGACATCAGGTTGTATGACCTGATCAATAACGGTTGACAGAGATCCCTTAGTTCTGCTCGACAGTAACTAACAGGAAATAACTTCATTATACGCCGCTGTTTAAAAAATATAAACAG
This sequence comes from Camelus bactrianus, assembly GCF_048773025.1. Classification (NCBI taxonomy): domain Eukaryota; kingdom Metazoa; phylum Chordata; class Mammalia; order Artiodactyla; family Camelidae; genus Camelus; species Camelus bactrianus. Next base: position 82,037,945 of record NC_133541.1, read on the forward strand.
CACAGATCAATCTTCTTTTCACTTCCCTCACTACCTATGTCTTACTTCTTTTCTCTATGCTGCTATAGACTCCTTCTGTTACAAAGATTTAAAGTGAAGCTTGTATTTTATTTTATTAATTGTTATGTCTTTATCACTTACTTTTGATTGAAAATCGACAGATACTCATTATAATGGCTTCAAACCACCAGAAACATCTAAAGTAAAAAGTGAGTGCTCACCCATCTCCTAACCCAGATGTTCAAGAAGCAAGCAATGTTAACCATTTGCTTTGTGTACTTTTAGATCTGGCAAAAAACATTTATATTTTTGTACATGTATCCATACATACTTTTTATTTTCACAAAAATCTTATTGCTAATTTATGTTCCTAGAGCTTATTTTTCTCACCCTTAACATTGTTTTTAACACTATTTCACTTTGGTCTAGATCTACATTATTCAGTAGGGTTTTACCAATTCCCAGTATATGGATAATTATATAATTATGTTTTTTCCTTTACAAACAATGCACGGTGAACATCATATTTAACAGTGCAGTCGCATCTTAATTCTAAAGTCAATATGTAAGGCAACAATCCCTAGAAATGAAATTAACTTGTAAATTCATTGAATAACAGTACTTGGTTTATCATGTGTGTGATATATGTGATTTGTAATAAATATTTAGTCTTCCTCCCCATTTCTGGCAGAGGGCTCCTAAAACCCTTGGCATTTCCTAGGTGATGAGAGCCAGAAAGGTGTTTTTGTTATGTTAATGAGTTGACTTTTGGAAAGCACCTAAAGATGGGGGCTGGTTGCCCGGAGAACCAACTGTGTGATTAGAGGGTTGGAACCCACCCCCAACCCCTGGAGAGGGAAGAGGGGCTGGAGGTTGAGATCAATTGCCAATGGCCGATGATTTAATCAGTTGTACCTTGGTATTGAAGCCTCCACAAAAACCCAAAAAGGAGAGAGTTCAGAGGGTTTCCGGGCTGGTGAACATGTGGCGATTTGTGGAGAGTGGCATGCTCAGAGAGAAAGCATGGACGTGCCTGGTCCTTTCTCCATGCCTCTTTGTCCTGTGCATCTCTTCCATCTGGCTGTTTCTGAATTATATCCGTTTATAACAAACGGGTAATCTAAAAAGTAACATGTTTCTCTGAATTCTGTGAGCTGCTACCAAATTAACTGAACCCAAGGAGGGTGTCATGGGAGCCTCCCATCTATAGCTGGTCAGTCAGAAGCACAGAAGACAACCTAGGCTTGTGGCTAGTGTCTAAAGTGGTGGTGGTGGGCGCAGTCTTGTAGGAATGAACTCTTAACCTGTGGAATCCGATGCTATCTCGCGGCAAATAATGTTACAGTAGAGTGTGATTCTTGGACTCCCTGCTGGTACCCGAGAACTGCCCGTTGGAGGTGTGGGGGAAATGCTCCTACAGTGGGACTGGGTCCAGAAGAGCCTTTGCCATGTGTGGTACAGACCTGCACTGTCATACGTATGCACGGATGTATAATATATACAAGCATGCACAGTAAGCAATGCATTCATATGCACTATACAATTTACAGTGTTTTAATTATATAGAAGAGAGAATGGGTGGTTGAATTCCTCCAGGTGCAGAGATTTTATTGTACTTACGTTTTTGTGTACATGTACCAGAACGCAACATAATTTTCTACATAATTTTCCAGCCAGCAGGATTTTTATTAAGATGTAAATTTGATCATGTCACTTCCCTGCCTAAAACTTGTCATTGACTTTCAACTGAACTTAGACAATATCTCAGATCTCTAACATGGTCCACATGGCTCTGCTCTGTTCAGCCCTGCCAACCTCTCCAGCTTCATCTTGCGACCCTTTCCCAGTCACTCACTGGCCTCGGGCCACTCGGGTCGTCTTCAGTTTGCTGGGTGTGTCTTTGTGTATCCTCTTCACTTCGCCGGGAAGGTTCATCCCGCTGGCCCTTGGATAATCCTTCACGACTGCCAACCCCTCATGCACATCGGGGACCTCCTTCATTAGTTCTCATATCAAGCACAGTTTTTCTGTTGGGATAGTTATCATAATTTTAAGAACACGTATATTTGTTGCTTTTGTCAACAACCTATATAATTTCTTCCATTAGAATGTAACCCTCATGGAGTTTTTACCACTAGATCCGCAGTCCCTGGCACATAATGGGAGCTCAATAAATAGTGAAAAGAAGAATAAAATAAACCCTTGCAGAGCACGTCACAACTCTGCTCCAAGTGGTACTCCTGTGGACACATTCCATCCTCACTGTAGTCCTAAAAATTGGTATTACTTTCATCCTCACTTTACAGATGAGAAAACTGAAGAAGCGTGGAAATGTTTAAGTCCCCCGCCTGAAGTCACACAGCTGGCGCTCGGCGGACCGGGGACCTGGATGTAAGTAGTCCGGCTCCGGCGCCTGCGCCCTGAACCGCCGTGGTGGTGCCTCGGCGTTTGCAGTGGCAGAGCTTTCATACACGCCAGTGAAGGAAAACCCCTCAGGCAAAAGTGCAGCAACTCTCCACCGTTTTAATTTTGTCCAAAGGGTTACTTATGGGTGTAAGACATATTTGCACTGTTTGGGCTTATTTTTGAGATATTTTATTTCTGATCATTAACTTCATCATGTTCAGTAAGTGTAAAAAAGCCTAAATGTTAAAAAGTGATAGAGTCCATTTATTACGAAAAAATGTTTGAGTTAAATAATTAAAAGAGCTAAGAAAAAAGATGACAATTTATAGAATCACTTTGGACTGTCAGACTTCCCTCCACAAAGATTATGTATATATTTTTTCATTCTGCATAGTTTACGAAAATGCCTTTTCCCTACCCTCTCCCAAACATTGAATATGATTTGTCTCTTACTTTTCTGTCACTCTGACAATGTGTTTCAAATGAAGGTGTTTTTGGTTAAATGAAAACTGAGCATGTGTGTGTCCTTGGGAAGTGCTGTTTTGCAAAGAGGTTGCTGTTTCACAAACTTTGCACGAATCATTTTATTTAAGGCTTCATAACTGCGTGTGTGTGTGGTGTGTGTGTGTGTAAGTGGCATGATGAACAATTCTAGGGTTCTATTCACCCAGCACTTACTGTGTTCTTAGTTATGTGTCAGTTGCAGTGCTGATAATGAAGACATAAACCACTTGGCTTCTGGCCTCAAGGAACAAGTAATTCAGTTAAAGGAGCCAGACTAACACTTCTGACTTAGAAGTGAACACTGAAACAACAGATGACTCAGTACTAAATAGTGTCCCCCAGACCACAAGTGACGCATCATCAACACTGTGTTTTGAGTGCCATTGTGTGTAGGACACTAAGAGAGGCCTTGGGGGGAACTAAGAGAGGAGAGGTAAGGTGTCCGTAGTCAAGAAAGCAATAGGCAGGTAGAGGTCAGTGAAGGCTGCAGAGGCAAAAGCTGATTAGACCTTGAAGAAGGATCAGAATTTAAATAGATTTGGGTGTGGCTTTTCGAACAAGGGCCATAACACCAGCGAAGGTAGAGTGAGGGAAGAATGAATGCGACCTATTTTGGAGAGTGACATTTTCTTCCATTATGAAAAATGATCCCACAAATACAATCACCTTGCTCCCTCAGAAAATGTAACAAAATGTAACAGATAGCTGGAAGTAATTAATGGAACACCGTGTAATCGCTGCGTGGGAGAGCAATCAGGAATCGGAGAGCAGTGCTCGCTAATAAGGTAATTTAAACTCATTTTCAAGGATGAGAAGAACTGAACTCTGAAGGACTTGTTGGTATGATTCCGCTTGGCCTCAGCAGCATCCTGAGTGTTCTGCTACCCAAGGCAGATGGTGCATATTTACGGGGCTCCATCCGAGGGCTTACAGAGACTCCGCCTACACAGTTGCCCTTAAGAAAAGGAAATAAAGCAGTTTGCTCTGAAAACCAAACCCAAGCTCTGTGCATCTAGTCATCCATCAGAAACACGGACTCCTGAAAGTGAATTCTGTGAACAGCAAAAGTGCTAACCACTCTTCTTGAGCAAGTTGGCTTTTTTCAGGACTTGAGTGAAACACATAAAGAGTGCTGAGTTGAGAAGCAGCCATCTTCAGTCTTGCGTTCATTTGTGTGTCCCCAGGAATCTCTGGATGTTCCCTTTCAACCAGTTTGGGAGAGGAGGTAATCCTCCTTTTGAAAACTTGCTGTCTAATTGTGGGCAGTTTCCTTAACTCACGTCTGACATGAAGGTCATGTACAATCTACCCCGCGGAGTTGTGCAAAGCAGAGAGTATTTAACGTGCAGTGGTTTCCATCGTGACTAGACACCACCTGAAGGCTGCTTCTCGTTAATTATTATTTTTCTTTTTCAAACGGGATTAAATAAATTTGAGAAAACAAGATGAGCCCTCAAGGAAAAGGGAGGAAAGCAGACATTCACTGGGTGCATATCATGTGCTCAGTGGCTTAAGTGGCTTATGGATGCCATCTTACCTTTTTGGCTGAAAGGCGGTGTTTCAGCCATAGGCAAAGACCGAGCCACGCATTACTTATAAAATCTAAAGGATTTTTCACAAAATAAAAGTTGTTAATGTTAACATGTACACTTCACTTGCTGCTGTCGTTTCAACCCGAATTTGAAATAATAGGCTTTGACCTGATGTTAACGGATTTAAGAGAGTGATAGAAAACTCCAGTTTTTCAAAGCTCCTAGGCTGGTAACAGACTGTAAGATCAAGTTGTTGTTTTGACCTTTGCTTGGGTAAATAGAGGCAAGTTATTTTGAAGTCTCTCAAATGGCATTGTTTAAGCCTGTCTTTAGGCTGTCGCCCTTGAGGGAGGAATTTGCTTTTTGCTTTTATTAGACATTGCAGTTCTCTGTTGGCTTTCTGCGATTAGCACTTGTTGAATACTTAAAGTATTTCTTATCAGGAAGATGCAATTCAATCTCCTATGTTTTGCATCTTCAAATGTATCTCTGAATGGCCACCTGAGAAGGCATTTAGCAGAAACACTTATTAATGGATTTTTTTCTTATCCTAGATTTACTTCTAATGCAAGAATAATCACATATATTTCCAAAGTGCTTTTTATCCACATGTACTGCAGAGCTTTACAAACTAAATGTGATTCTGGAATCACCTGTCCCATCTCAGCTCTGCAGCAATCTCTGGCGTGGAACAAAGGCAGCACAAGGAAATGAGTGATTCAGAGTAGGTTCCAAGATGAGACTGGACTTGGTGGGCAGGTGGCGCGCGATTGTTTTCTGTTGGAAATGCTGACCGCCTGGCCTGCAAGCTGAATGCAAATAAGTCCTCCAGGAATGAACCATTCTGCTCTGGGCCAGAGTTCCTGCTCTGTTCCCACCCTCTTTTGTCCCGCATTCATGGAGAGCCATTGGCAAGCCAGCCAGGAGACAGTTTTAGTTATAGAGAAGAGTAAAGATTGGGCTGGAGAAAAACCAGTGGAATTAGTTGCTTCACTCTAAAAACATAACCAGTATTTCATTGTTTTCCTCCTCCTCTCCTGATTACCCAAGCCATAAATTAACATTGCCTGTTGTAAAAATCTTGTAAAAGTGAATCATGAACTGTGCGCTATTTTGTGTCAGTTTCTTTTGCTTAAAATTTTGTTTGAGATCCATCTAGGTTTTGGATATAGCAGCAGTTCATTTAGTTATATTTGTTAATATTATAATTTTGAGCAAATATCCTACAATTTATTTTACACTCTCCATCTCTCTCTCTTTCTATTCACCTAAGAACATAAGGTTTAATGGCATTTAACTTAAATATATAAAACAAATTTTATGTTAACCAAAAGATGATAAAAGTAACTCTATGCCAGTTTCTAAAATGAATGCTGTAAATTACAGAATATCTACAGACTTGGGTACTTCATAAACAGATTGGACAGGGAATTCTATCCAAAAGGATTTTTCTTTCCATGTGTGACTTGATGGTATAGAGGAAAAGATACACAGGAGTTAGGTTGTTGAGAGGTAAAAATCCAATTGTGCTTGTGTTTCTTGGTACCTACTTCATAAAAGTTGTCCGTCATTTTTCCTATACACCTTGCCTGTGTATGCAAGGTGTGTGGGATGTCTCATATATGTTAAAAATAGCAGTAACACACAAATAGGAAAGTAACACCCCGAGCAACTTTTTGCCTTGGGAACAAAGCAGTAACAAGCTGCTAATTTATCACTGATACACTTCAAAAACCACACTGAGATTACTAACTATATAGTAGCAACATTTGACTGACAAAGGTTAGCATAGATAAAATCTAATTATATTTGGGCGAGTAGTCAAGGTGCATTTTCAGTGTAGAACCGTATTTTCTCCTATTCAGAGGAACCTTCTGTGATGTAGTGTAGAGAGGCTTTATTTTCCCCACTGCTCATCGGCTGTAAATTTTGCTCCTGTAGTTAGCTGTCTTCTGAGTGTCCGTTTGGATTAAGCCTGTGCTCATTCGGTCAGGAAGATGGGTATGCTGAGCTCTGCATCGGCTAATACAGTGGGAAGGAGAACCAGGTGTGTGGCTGTTTTCCAACAAAATTTCTGGTGTAAATAGGCACATATAAAAAAACGAATAAATCATAAATGTGCACCTTGGAGCATCACTAGATGAACACATCTGTGGAGCCACAAATGAAGTCGAGAAACAGAGCATGACTAGCACCCCGGGAGCTTCTCTCGTATCCCTTGCCCCGAGCCATTCCCTTTCCTGTTCCTCCCCTGATGGCCAACAATATGACTTAATTTTGCCTCTTTTAAACATTTTATAAAAATAGAGTTATGTATTGTGTATTATTTTGAATCAGCTTCCAGGTTTTGGAGAGAGCTATAGTTAATTCATTCAGGCTGGTGAATAGCATTGCATTATATGAATATACCCCAATTTATTTACCTCTCCTACTGTTACTGGATATCTAGGTTGTTTCTGGGGTTTTTTTTTTTTTTTTTTTTTTTTTTTTGCTATTATGAATATTGCTACTATTTCTTAGACCTATCTTTTGATATACACATATCTGCATTTCTCTTGGTTATATACTTTGGAATAGAATTGTTAGACCTAGGGTATTTTTACCAATCTTAACATTAATAGACACTGCTAAGCAGTTTCTTGTATTAATTATACCAATTTACACTTCTACCAGCAGTGTATGAGTGTTCCCCTCATTATCCATGCTGACAAACCCTTGGTATTTTGTGTCTTAAATTCTAGACATTTCGGCTGAGTAGTAGTATCTCATTATAGCTTTATTTGTATTTCTCAGTTACTAATGAGATTGTGTCTTTTCATATATACACTGATCATGTGGCTATTGAGAAGGATAAATTTTCATTTATCTTTTGATTGTCGGAGTAAATTTTACTGTATGCGTTAATCAACTCTCTAGCATGATTTTGTCCTGCAAACATAGACACACGAAAAAGTTACGAATTCTTACTCTTCTATGGCCATCGTAGAGGCATATGATTAAAAGATAGCAGAAGACACAGTGCCGCTGATCTCAGGAACTGGCCACCCCACAGCCACATTCTCAAATTACTGCTTGCCTAAATAGTCCCTCCACTTGTGATACGTGCTATAAAGAAAAATTGTCTGTTGAGGAAGATAGAGAGTGATGAGGTTGAGGGAGAAGGGGCTGCTCTACTCAGCTTGGCTAGAAAAGGCCTCTTTAAGGAGGGGTGTTATTTGACCAACAAGCTTGAATGTAGTGAGTGAATTAAGCAAGTGCAAATGGATTTGTTCGGGTTGTATTCTGCGTGAGAGGATGAGTTTGGAACATGATGCTTAGGAGACTAGTGTGATGAGACTGAGGCTTTAAAAACATGGCTCAGGTTTTTCCGGGTGAAGAAACACCTTAGGAGGTGAAAGCAAAAACAAGAGGACCACTTCGGGAGGAAAGACAAGGGGGTGACGATGGTGGCTTGACATGGGTCGCAGTGGTTCAGGCGGCAAAGAGGGGCCAAGTTCTGGATCCCTGATATGGAGCGACTTCAAGTACTTGCTGAGGGATGGATTGTAGGGTTGGAGGGGATGGGAGCGCCCAAAAATGACTTTAGTGTTTTAAGGATGGGACAGGCAGGTGACTGGGACTCTCATTGACTGACGTGCAGAAAACTGAGGGGAGAGAAAGTCTGGAGTGGGAGAGTAGACTGGAGTTTTCCTTTGAAAATGTTAGGCTTGAGATACCTATTAGACGTCAAAGTGGAAATGCTGAATAAGCCATTGTACGTATGGGTCAGGAGCGTTGGTGAGAGGTCAGGACTAAGACGTAAAAGGGGGATCACTTAACATTTAATTAATGCCATGGAGTTTGATAAAAAGACTTATAAGTGAGTAAACACAGAAAAGAGGGAAGCAGAGGAGACTCCAGATTGAAGGCAGGGATGCTCCAATATTTAGACGTTTGGAGGAGGGAGCAAAAGCAACGGAAACTAAAATACAGTGGCTCATCAAGATTGGAAAAAAAACCAAGAAGGAGTGTTTTCCTGGAAACCGAGTGAAGAACATATGTTAGAAGGAAGGGAGCGAGTGACTGCGTCAGATGATGAGAGGTCAAGTGAAATGAGACTGAAAATTGAGCATGGTGTTTGGCAAGATGGAGCTCCTTGGTGACGCCTACGAGAGAGGCTTCAGTGTAGCGGTGAGGATCAGATCCTTTTTGGAGTGGCTTGGGGAGAGAATATGAGACGAGAAAGCAGAGACAATGCTTTCATGATGTTTTCCTCTAAAGAGAGGCAGAGAAATGAGGTAATAGCTGGAAGAGTTCATGGAGTGTATGTGCTTTTTTAAATGGAAGAAATAACAAAATATTGGTGCTGATGGACATGATACAGTGCAGAAGAAGATGATAATTCCAGGAAAGACGATGAAGGGAAAGAAAATATAGATTTTTTTTAAGAAAAAGAGAATGAACCATGTTTGCTCAACTACAGTGGACACTAGCCAAAAGGAAATGATACATAAAACACTTACAGTCTGAAATTAAGAAAATCCTTTGTTTCTGGCTCAGAAACATTATTTCCCTGAACATAAATTATAGATCTTGTGTTTTGTTCACGGCTATGTTTGTGCATGTGTTTAAGAGTACAGAACCTTTAGACATTCCTGATGGAGATTCTATCCCTGGGCTGAACATTTACTTCATACAGACCATGGCTTATTTTCTCAACAGTTATCTGTAAAACCCAAGATTTTCTCAGTAGCAGGGTCACTCTGAAGATGCTTCTTCCACCAAACAAACCAGTGAAAGAAAGTGGTTTCAGCTCGTGTTCCCGTGTTACCCCAACTTCCCCAAGCAATTGTGTCACTGGCTAACCATCTCAGCAGTTTAAACAACTGTGAATGTTTACTAAAATTCTTTCCTATTTGCTTTATCAGAGACGTGCTAGAAGAAATTTGAGTGTGTGTGTCCCCTTTTTCTTTCTCCTTACTTTTGCTGCCTTTTATGTGTGTGCATAAAATAGTGGGGGATGTGCTTTCTGAGTTTCTTAAATTCTTTCATCTGCATACTTCCTACATTTTCTGGGCTCTGTTGACAAGATAGGGAGGAACAATGTAAGCAGTGGAGCTATTTCTTGTTCTTTAAATAAAGAGAATTAATAAGTTTAATTTTGTACAAATATGAAGAGGGAAAAGATACTCAAAACAAAATGGGTTTTCTCAGCAGTGAATACAGCACATATGATTAGATGTTCTTTGCAAATATCAAACAATGAACATCAGCTATCTGGCCACCCATTTTGGGTTTTTTCAGACAATAGTTTTGCTGAATGTTTATATTTCTTGCAATTTTCCGTTGATGATTAGTCTTATTCCTTATGTGTTGGGTGTGATAAATGTGGTTCCTGTACTTTGCATTTTTAAACATTCATTTGTATGGTGCAGCCACTTTCTAGGTTTCAAAGCCTTTTAATTCTTTGTCTCATCTGAACTTTTTTGTAACACATGCATGGAACCTGCTGCTCTGGAAACTGAGGCTTCGGGAGCATCAGTGACTTACCAGCAGCGAGGCTGGGTCTGAAACCCGAGAGTTCCACTCTCAACCCTGTGGGCTTCACAGCTTGCTGCGCTGCCTCTCCAGGTGTGTTTGCTGCCTCTTTAAGCTCATCACAATTTCTGAGAGTCAGACTTGGTGTTACCCTTTGCAACTGCTAGACTGGCTTTGCCAGGATGATCTTAAAATTGTATTTCTTTGTAAACTTTAAAGAATTAAAAATGAACTTTCTTTAATTTCATTATCAATATCTTTTAAAATAATTTGTTTAGAAATATGTATTGGTCATGGATGTTAACTGAATCATTTTGCAGTGTATACAAACGTCAAATCATTATGTTGTACACCTGAAACTCATATAATGTCATGTCAGTTATATCTCAATTATATATATATATATGAATGACATGTAACATAAACCAGGCATTGTTTTAGCTTCTGGATATAACATGGAAGAAAAGACAGGATCTTGGCTCTCACGGAAACTTCAATCCAATTACAGAGCTTTCTGACTCACAATTTGACCTAAATTCTTCTTGGGTCAGTTGGAGAGAGATTTTTTGCTAGCAGTCTTATTTGCGAAAGTCGTTTGTATTATATACTTGAGGTCACTGAGTTGGCTTTGTCAATGGTTCAGGTGAAGCCCTTTCATCAATTTTCTAAAACAGTATACAACTGCAGTCATCGGAACCGGGCACCATTGAGCATCCCTGTAACTGGTTTGGGTTGCTTATTGTAATAGGCGTAGATGGTGTTGCGCCTGAAAAGCTTGAGGACCATGAATTTGAAGGGCTTTAAAGAAATCCTGTGAAGATCGTTTCTATTCACAGATTGCACTAAGTGAAGGTATGATGCTTATAAAATGCTACCCAACAGTGTGTAAGATTTATCGAGCGTCAGGGTCGTGGTGAATGCTTTGAAAGAACCATTTCATCTAATTCTTGGAGGGAAGCTTTATCATTATCATCCATTTTAAAATTAAGGAACTGAGTCTCAGAGAGATTATTTAGTTTATCTAGGAAGTGTCATAGCTAGAATTTGAATCTAGGTGATCTCACTCCTTAGCTTTTGCGCTAACCACTACGCTGTATAGGAGTTATTGCAGGTTTCGTTAGACCACTGCAGTAAAGCGAATACTGCAATATAGTGGGTCACGTGAATTTTTTGGTTTCCCGGTGCATGTAAAAGTTATGTTTACACTATACTGTAATCTATTAAGTGTGCAGTAGCATTCTGTATAAAAAAACCAATATGCTTACCTTAATGAAAAAAAAAAACTTCTTTGCTAAAATATGCTATTTTAGTATCATCTGAGCCTTCAGCGAGTGGTAGCAGGAACAGCAAAGATTACTGATCACAGATCACCATAACAAATGTAATAATAATGAAAAAGCTTGAAATATTGTGAAGATTACAAAGTGTAACACAGAGGTACAAAGTGAGCAAATACTCTTGGAAAAACGGCGCCCATAGACTTGCTTAACTCAGGGCTGCCACAAACCTTCGATCCGTAAAAATGCAGTGTATCGGCGCCGTGAAGCCAAGTGCAGTGAAACCGGGCATGCCCCTGCTCCTCATAGTGAAAGACACCTGAAGCCTTGTGTGGTCAAGGAGATGAAGATTAGTGATGCACAGTAGGTTTGGTTTCCCTAAGAAACCTGGGAAAGTTAAGGAAGCACAGGCTGCATCAGCGTATGGCAGGATCCCTGCCTCCTTGTAATTTTACAGTTGTAGCATCAGCCCTCAGCCCAGGCAGTTCAGGAAGGATTATAAAGGATTGTTGTAATCCATTGAAAGGCTCAGAAGACTAAAAACAAGTCTACATTTTGAGATTCCAGTCTATTTGTTTCACAAAAACCTGTGATTTTTGTCATCTGAAATCTGAAAACAACCCCATTTCGAAGTTTTTATAACTACATACAGATGTGGCCCTGACTCTTGCCTTCATTTTGTGACTGACTAGTTAGCAGTGGTCAGATCCAACCTCGAGTCTTTGTTGTTGTTTTTTACCCCCAACTTGTTAGGAGAGGGTGAAATTCTGATTTTGCCTTCCCAGGCATTCACTTTGCAGGCTAACTGAAAGTCTTACAAAAATCTTCGTAAGCCTTCTTTGCATCCCTTCGTGCAGTCCATTGGTGAAAATGATGACTATCATGCTTTTTATGTGAAAAATGGGCGAGTTTGGATTTGGCAAATTGTGGAAGGAATTTTGTCTACATAATCTCATTCATATTTTTGAACTTTCTATCTTCTTTCTTTATCCTTCTTTTTCCCCTAAATTGAAGTATAGTTGTTTTACAATGTTATGTTAGTTTCTGGTGTACAGCATTGTGATTTAGTTATATATATATATATATATATATATATATATATATATATATATATATTCTTTTTCATTACAGGTTATTACAAGCTACTGAATATAGTTCCCTGTGCTGTACTGTAGGACCTTGTTGTTTATCTATTTTATATACAATAGTTTGTCGGCCTTTACTATCTTCTAAACAAGGGGCTAATTTGCCTTCAATGGTATATCATCTAATAAATCCCTGTAAAAGGACAGTTTTTCACAGAGTCAGCCATGTTTAAAAATGCTTCATAAATCATGGAGAGAAAGCTTCTTGTATTTGGGGGTCCTCAAGCAAGTGTTCAGGGAGGTTTCTATTTGTCAAGATCTTGTTCAAGGTGAACTGGGCTAAAAACAAGTACAAATGTAAAGGATTTAAAGGACATGAGTAACCAACTTTGTTATATTTCTCTATTTAAAGCCAGTGAAGAGGGAATGTATAGATATATATTTCCCTTATACTTATAAAGCACGTACCACATTTAGTTATATGCTTGGCCTACAAAAAGCTTTAACATTGTTTTCCCTAACTAGAATATTTGTAAGACACACTCTGACCAAAAAACCAAAATATTAGATTTCACTGGTACAACAAAACAATAAAAATCCACTTAGAATTTGAAAAAAAATTCTAAATGACTCTTGAATCAAGAGGAAATAAAACACTGAGAATATAAATGCTTTAGCAATTAATGCAAATGAGCCCTCTTCATTGAGAAGTCTCTGTGATGTGAATAGAGCTGCACTCAGAGCAACATGCATGTTAAACTTTTTAATTACTTTAATATAAATGAATCAAACACTTCACTTCGGAAACTAGAAAAAGAATAACAAAATAAACTGTAAGAGAAAGCAAGGGAGCAAGAAATAAAGGCAGAAATTGCTATATTTTAAAAAACTTACCCCCAAAACTTACCAAAGCACTGGCCTTAATCAATTATTTGATTTTAAACAAAGATGCTTAATGGATAGTCTTGCTAGATAAAATTAAAAAATATATATATAATATATAATAATTTAATACAAAAATTATTATTCATAGTTTATCTGAAATTTAAGTTTAACTCTGTGTCTTATATTGTTACTTGCTGATTCTGGCAGTGCTTTCAGTGGAAGAGAATAATTATTTAATTTTGAGAATCCAGACAGATTAGATCATTTTGTAAGAAAATTAAAATTAAACAAATTGCCTCAAGGGAAGATAACAGAAACAAAAACTAAACAAAGAATTAAGTACTGAAGAAATGAGAGTTTTTAAATATCTATGATCAAAAAGGCACTAGGAATTCTGCTTTCATCCTTGGAGGAGAAACAATGATCAGATTTCACCTTCTGCCATAAAACAGGACAAAATATATGGAAGAACTATTTTTAAATATTGGACAACAGGCAGTGCACACCATGGTCCCTGAGGGAAGGGAACAGATGAAGTAAAGCCCTAAGATCTTCTTGGCTTAATGCTTGGAGGCAATTTTCAGACACAAGCACGGGGTGAAGAAACCCACACATAGCCTTGCTGGCTTGTAGAGATGGGGACTGGAATTTAGGGGGATGGAAACAACTGGAAGTGGCAATGCAGAGTTTCAGAAATAAGGGCCCTGCAGATTAACAAAAGCTCCAAAACCTGTATGGGGTTCCTTTAAGGCTTTGCTGAGCATGAAGGATATGAAACTCCACAAGGGGGAAGAAGGATGATTGGGAAGTATCAACTGAATGATGCCCACAGCACTGGTAGGATGGATGGGAGACTTTTGAGTTCAACAGCAACAAGGGTGGCACCCAAGCTACAATTAGTCTTAGTATGACTGTCGGTACAGAAATCTTCAGTGGTACATCTAAAATTATATACAGAAATCTGTCATGCCCAAGTGAGATTTATTCTAGGAGTGCAAGGATCCTTTAGTTTAGCAGAGAGTGGAATTAAATGGGATTTGTTCAAGGAAAGCAAGGATAGTCCAACATTAATGAGTCAGTCTATCAACTTAGCATCTATTCTTGGTGGAGGCTTGAAAATAAATAGGAAGAGATGAAAAATATCTGAATATGGGAAACAGTATTAGATATAAATAATAATCATCACTTTAAATACTATTTTCATTAAACTCAGGAGTGGAAAGATGCTGTTGACATGTGTTTCACGGTTTTTTTTTGGAGAATTCTAGTTAATGTAATAATATACTAAGTAAATGATATTTATATTAGAAAAGGCACAGTAATAATCATATGTAGAAAACATGACCATATGGCTAGAAAATCAAATAGATCTAAATGAAACAGTATTCAAACACATAATGGAATTCACAAAAGTGTTTGGAAGCAAGGCAATTATATAAGATAGTTTAGTAAAATCAGCAATAAGCAGTTAACATTAACTTTAATTAGTTTATTTTTTGAGGGGGGAGGAAATCAGATTTGTTTGTTTATTTATTTATATATGGAGGTACTGGGGATTGAACCCAGGACCTCGTGCATGCTAAGCACACGCTCTACCACTGAGCTATACCTTCCTCCCAACATTAACTTTTAAAATATTAATGATAGCAGCAATAACTGTACAAAGCTTCAAACTAAATGTAATAAAAAATGCTTAGGTCTTCATGAAGCTCACGATGGCATTTTACCCAAAGAGATAGGGGCCTGAATAAATGTAGTCAAGATAACATCTTTCTTAAATTCCTTTATCAGTCTTCTGAAACTCCTGGCATAAACCTAATATGGTTTTGGTAGGACATCAGGGGAAGAGGACTTGCCAAAAATTTTTTTAATTATCTGAGAGATTATATATATGTGTGAGTTCACTCAAAAATTTTTGAAAGTGACTTTATTAAGAAGAGACTTAACTTACTAGGTATGAAGGAATTCTGTAATAATATAATTAAAATATTGTGTGTTGGCCCATATTGGACAAATAAATAAGGGAAACAGTAAAGAGGATGTGTTAGGATATGAAAAAAAGTATTGCATTTGAAATCTATAGAGCAGGAATGTGTTTTATAATAAATTATGTTGGAACATTTGGATTTCTCTTTGAAAATAAAAAGTTAAATACCTACCTCGTAGCAAATGTAAAATAAATTCTATTAAATTAGTGATCTAAGGCTAAAAAATAGAACAGTTAACATACTACAAGTAATACTTTATTATCTTCAGTAACTAAGGCCTTTTAAATATGATACACAACTCAGAAATCATAAAGAAAAAGATTAACGTATATTACTAAATAAAATTTTGAAATCTTGGTATGGTAAAAAAAAAAAGACCAAGGAATATATATTTCATTATAGATAATAATATGTGTATTACTATGTTATATATAATGTATTATATATGTATCTCACAGGTTACTCTGATGCATATGGATATAATATAATCATATTATATATACCATATCATATCAATGATATGTAAAGAGTTTATAAATCAGTGAAGTAAAGACAATACCCAACAGGTTGCCACACAAAACCTATGAACAGGTGATTCAGAAGAGTAAATTCGGATGAACAACACATAAATGAGAATATTTTAAACCTCGCCAATAGTTGACATTTGAATTAAAATGAGAGATGATTTTTCATGTTTCATCTATTGTATTTATGATCATTTAATAACTGATAATATTCAGAATTGGTGGGATTATCGGAAAGTAAGGACTTCCATGCACTTTTATGCTTTTAAACTTCTACATTTTGGAAGGCAATTTAATAGTATTCATCACATTTAAAAATATATCTACCTTTAGGTAGAAAAATACTACTTCTTGGGTTTATTATACTGAAGCTTCTTCCCTAGCAGGCTAGATGAGTACAAAGGCCACCTGGGTGCTTCGGTCACCTGCTTCTTCTAGACCTTGGATTCCACATGATGTATAATCAATTTACATGGTTCTCCGCCTTTAGTCTTTGACTTCTCTAGGTCGGATGACTACTCCATGTCTCTTTAGAAGAACCCATACTCCATGCTTCTTCGAATATTTTGCATTAGTAAAAATAGTTTCTCTTCCCTACTATTATCCCCTTGTGTAAGATTTTTCAGGACAAAACTCAGCCTGCTCCCTCTAAAGATGATATTTCTACCATCAAACTCAGCCCCTGGACTGTGACATCTGTATTACGGTGACAGAGGGCCTCTATTCATCTAAAATCCTGCTCGGAACAGATCACTCCGATACCTGAAGTTGATAGGACCCCTCAGTGCCTCAGTTATTATTAGGCCCCTGGTGTAATACATGTAACCGCTGTATTTCATGTATTTTAAGACGCAGAATATTTGTCTCCATAGAGCGTGCCTGTACTCATGACATGTCTTACAGTCAGCGTCATCCTGCGGTTTAATTGGCAACATTAGAAGCGCGTCTTACAATCTGTGGTATTTTAGTTTCAGTAACATTCAGTTGTTACACTTAGTTTAATGAAGCGATCAAGTGTTATTTTATTTTGCTAGTGAGATATGTCACATCACACGACATCCTATTGTAATTAACATTATTATTAGTAGTAACCTCTTTTTAATCTTTTATCTCATCAGTATTTTAGGAGATTTTTCTTGGTCCAAAGGCTGCTGTTTACCAAGAGTAGGTATTTGCAAGTCGATAATCAGCTTTGGTGTTACTCATGACCCAACAAGGAAACTATGTTCTGATCTTTAGGCATCATTTTATTTAGCATTATTTTACTTAGGTTGCTTCTTCAATTTCTCTCTTTCTCTTGCCCCTCCAAACTGCTTCCCCTTACTTTGGAAGTATTTATAGGAACTGAGATTCAGATACAGTGTTTCTGGGAGAGTGTTTCTGGGAGTGGCTGGATCCAGGTTGTACTGCTTAGCAGGTGTATAGACGGGGCAAGTTATTGCAGTTCTCTCAGCCTCAATGTCCTCACTTGTGACGCCTCATTTACCTCGGGGTTTCTGGGTTGAACAGTTAAGGTCATGCAGTGGATGTTCTTCCTTAACTCTAAAACTATCACATTTCTGGAGATTATTAATAGTCTCAGAGGACACCTTCAATAACAGGCAGTTTTAACTAATTTCCTGAGCAAACATGCAGGACACTCCCACATATTGAGTAAATCTAGGATGAGTTCCTTTATTTCTGCTCCGACTTATTGTGTCTTCTCATCCCCGATGGCACCTGCTCCAGAGTTCAGATAGCCTGAAGGAAAATGGAGTCACATCAAAGTAATATCATGAGCAGGTAAGGGGGAAAACTTCTCCCCTATGAGAAAGTAAGGGAAAATACGCTTGTCTCTGTCTTCACCACGTCAGTAGCTTCCCATGCATATGGTGTTCACTCTGCGTATTTCTCAAGTGAACGTTCTGCTTCTGTAACCTTGTAATCAATCTGCAACCACAGGATCAAGTACAAATTGCTAGCAACGCAGAGCTCTGTTCACTACAATATTCTGTGAACAATGGAACTGTGAGTCTGTAAATGTCTTGGAGTCAGTCCCCTTTCCCCAACGGGTAATCACATCTGAAGCATCTCAGACAAATTATAATTTAGTCTATTCTTAAAGACCTCCTGAGGTGACTTTCCAGCCTCTCTCAGGAACGCATTCAAATATTCAGCAAATGTTTCTGTCGGAAAATGCTCCTTTGTACCTCAGTGAAGCTTCTCATGCCACGGAGTAACCAAGGCTTTCTTTAGTTTCTGCCTCAGTGAGATGAACACACCATCTGCTTAAGCTTAGTGCTGAGTGCTCTCAAACCCTTTAGTAAAGAGCTCCCTCTCGCCTGTAAGGTAACAACATTCCGACTCCTCAGTATGACACACAGGACCCCTCAGCATCTGCCATTGGCTACAATTTCAGCGTCTATTCCCGACACGCCTCTTCGTGCATCGTCTAACTTTGCTGAAGTACTTTTCCGAACCCCAGCAATACCACGTTTTTAATATGCCTTGTTTTTGCACACACCAAAATGTTTTCCAATGTGTTTTCTCCTCATCTTCCCAACTGACTCATCTTTATTTCCATATTCAGTTCAAATCTCACCTCTTCTGGGAAGACTTCTGTCAGCCTTCAGAGCAGTTGGTCACATTGTACTCTCTCCAAACTTCCATTACGGTATTTGATTGTTTAGGATAATACTGCTTTTTAATTGTTTGCATGCTATTCCTTGCTCCTCACTAGACTGAGGATTGAAGGCTGGGAATGAGCCTTCTTCGTGTATTCTCTGTGTACAATCACTGGCAACCAGTAGAGATCAACCCATGAATTGAAGGAAAGAATGTCACAATACTCTATTTTTCAGAGAACCAAAAGTCTTTCCTTGCCATAAATTAGGAGGAATGTGAACACAAAAACATGAAAGAGCTAGCAAAACCGCCAACATGCTATGTGTCTGTAAAGTTACCCTAATTTATGTTACCATTATCAGAAATTATTGAAGGGCAATTGTGATTGTATATATCTCTGTGAGAGACATGATGGTAGGTCTCCATTTGCCATTCCTAAAGTAAAAAAACAAAACAAAACAAAACGAAAACTTTACTTAGCCAGAAAGTCAAGCATTGATGTTGTGTTATCAAAGAGTGATTTTTCCATTAGCTTTTCAGTACCAGTCAGCAGGACATTTTGCAAAAGCATATGGATGTTGGCAACCAGTGATGTATCAGATGCACCCCATTAAAAACGCTCAGGCAGTCCACCAATCCCATTAGAGGTTCTGATGGCCAGAGATGAAAGACTGAAGATCTGCTTATACAGAGTGCACTGACAGTGGCCCAGCCCTGGGATATAAATAACTAGTGCGACATCATGAGGTTTTCCTGATTTTATTTACACAGCAAATGCATCACTTCCCAGTAAGCCTGTCCTAGGGAGGATAAAGTGAATCAGAACTGAGAAGTGATCTGAGATGGTAGGGTCCATTTTGTTACCAACGTATGGGGAAATTCCTTAGGCTGCCCTTCACAAACACTTGTAATTTTGTTTTCTCATCATAATCTTTTCTTTGTAATGTACAGGTTGCTTCTATTTCTAGCTGTTTTTTAATCGCTTTGTATCCTATGCTTCCAAAAAGGATATGTTTTTGATGTTGTTTAGGTGGAGTTAGTGGGAGCAGAAGAAAAACAAAGGGCTTGTGTAATTTGCACTCTACTTTCTCTTTCCACCCCCATGACTGTGGCTATTGGCGATGAATGTTAGACGTCTGTAGGTTGCCCTTCTCTGGGTCCGTACGTTACCATTTAGGGCGTCTGTTAGGGACTCAAATTAGCTATTAAAGGAAGACATGAAATACCAGTCATTTTGTTAATGGAGAAAACAGAGTCTCATATGTAAATCTTCAAAGTAAATGGGCAGCAGTTCTCTTTCTTTTCCTTCTAAAATTGGCTTCTGAGGGGTTAAGTAAAGACGACTTCCAGCTCTCTGTGATGCATGTGTTTATTTTTAGGAATGCTGTTTCTACCACCCAGTTTCCCTTTGTGAGCAGTATTCTTCTATCCAGTTCTCTAACGAGGTGATAAGTAAAGATCGGTTATCAATTTCGGGCATCAGTCATGGCGTAGCTGTTATATCTGTATCTGGAATGGTTGAGTCTTGGGTTTGGAGTCCTGGATTTGCACTGTTGTATGACCTTGGGAAAAGTATTTAAACTCTTTAAACTTTACATTCCTAAGCTATAATAACAGACGTAGTGATTGTAACTACTTCATTGCTTAGTAGTACCTACCCCATAGGGTTACTGTGAGGATTTAAGGGGATGATGGCGCAAATTAAAAAGTGTGTATAGGCACAAACACACACACACACACACACACACACACACACACACACACGCATGCACGCACGCAGGCATGCATTCGCTTGACCTTTAGCATTACTTTTAGATCCTGGGGCTAGAAGGCAGGTCGTAGGTCAGAAGATATGGAATAGGACCTGACTCCATTTCTCCCAACTTGGCTATCCTGGCAGAAAACTGTCTATAAACCATCTCTCCAGGTGATTCTGATATGTAAACATGTTTGAGAACCACTGATCTAGAACACTTCCAGACCTTAAAACATAGCTGGTTTTAGGAAGTAAGGATTCCCCTCCTGCATTTACAGTGTATCAGAGAACTTGAGTCTGGAGACTTTTCCGGTAATCTATTCCACATACTTCTCTTTGTCACTAAATCCTTTCTTAAATTGTCTTTTTGAATCATCCGCGCTTCAGGTGAGCATAAAGCCCTTATTATAGCCTGTGTGACGATGAGGCTGTTTGACATAACATTCTATATAATATGTGGATGTTTGTGTATACCTCTTTCTTGATTGTATTGATTTCAGCTTGAGTCACAGAGAATGCCTTATGTGTATTTATCTGCATTAAGGTAAAATGAATGTACAAGCACCCTGTTGAAATTTACAGGAAGGAAAAGCCAGAATAAGTTTCTAGTGGAAGATTCCAAATGGAAATTAATGAAAATTTGCTCGTTATTGCAAATAGATGTTCCATAGAACATCATAGATATTCTTGGGCTCAATGTGTTCTCTTGACTGATTGATGGGGGAACATATTTATGACGTCCTCTATAGATTTTCCTCACGAACAGAGTCCCCCTCATGCAGTTCTTCTGCTGTGTTAGTAAGGACTCTGTTGGTTGCAACTGATAGAAACCTAATTCAAACTAAAATTTAAAAAAGGGAGATGAGTATTTTGGTTCTTATAATAATCCGGGAGTGAATCTGTTGACCTGTCTGTGGCAGAGCCAGATCCAGGGTTCATACCGTGTTTCAGGGACCCAGTCACTCTCATGTATCTCTCAGCCTCACTGTCCTCTCAGTTGGCTTCACTATCAAGCAGACCCTTGACTCCTCTTCTCTCAGCTTGGTTACCCCAGCAGAAAGAGCACTTCTCTTTACCGATAGATAGTTCCAGGAGAAGTCTCAGGGCTAGGGCTCACCGATCATAATTTGGATCACATATCCCTTCTTGACCTAACCACCACAGCCAAGAAGTAAGAGTGCAGTGATTTGCTAAGCCTAAATCACATGACGGTCCCTCTGCGGATGGGACCTGGCACATCCTAAAAACACACAGGGGTTGGAGATAGGTGATTCCCTCGAGGAATGTTAAGGGACAGTTATCAGAGGAAGAAACATGTTGAACAGCCAAAGGACAAGTGTTCATTATGTCTCCCGAGGTCCTCAGTCCCTTCACTATGAAACGTCCCACATTGGAGACCTTCACCACTGAGTCTTAGGGAGGGTAGACTAAGCTGGGACCTTTTCTTTTGAGGGGAAACCTAGTAGTTTCAGAAAGGTGTAAATATGACTTTCCCCCAGTCTCTTCTACCAATGTGTACAATTATTGTCTATTTGTTTGCCAGTGGTTTAGGGAAGAGAGGAGAAGAGAGTTGAATTCATCAGAGGGTTTTTACATTATGCGGAGGTGCCATATTTAATTATATTTTAATTATCTTTTTAGAAAATTTGAGTGGAGTAAATTGAGCTTATGTATAAGCTCCGAGAGAGCAGATCACAGGAGGGAGATTTGTTTTTTGAGAGCCTCTTTGTGCCATTAGGTCCATATTTAATAATATTTTATACATTATATGTCAGGTCTTCTATTATCTACAAACAGACATCCTATTTGGGTGTTTCAGCATCTTTTTTTTTTTTCTATTTGTCTTTTTTTTTTTTCAGTGGAGGTACTGGGGGTTGAGACCATGACTTCCTCGTTCATGCTACCACTGAGCTGCAACCACCACCACCCCTCCCCACCCAGTTTGGATGTTAAATATGCTTTTAAGCAGCTGGTGGTCTCTTTCTTTGCCTTCCCTACTTCCCCAGGAAACCAATCTTCAAGGACCAATGCAATTCCTCGAGTTTCCTAATTTACGGTATTTTGGACTTTACAGAGTCACCCCAGTTCATGTATTTTTATCCCCTCAATATAGGAGATTCATGGTTTGCAGTTAAAAGGTTTTTAACTGTTATGATTTGTGAATCTTATAAATACATTTTCAAAATCTGGAAAGAATTAGACTGTGATTCTAATTTGTGCTTCAAAAAATGTGATCTCAGATGCCCAGGGACCCATCTTCTCAATACCACTTGCTTGGGATGAGGTGGTGAGCAGGGATGTGGCACAGTCATCCTTTCTTGGTCAGAAATTATTTCCAGTAAGAAGGAAATCCTATTGGTGGTCCTTCCTGTGCACAGCCCTATGCTTGGTAACATGATATATTAAACAGAAGACAGCCTTTGCTCTCAAAGGTGCTAAGATTTAGGAAGGGATGGACAATTCATAAAAATAAACAGCAGACACTTCACAGAGTAAACACACGGTGTCCCTGGGAGTATAGGATGGTATGATCTCTTTGCAAGATAATTTATCAATATCTATAAGCATTTTAAATGCAAAATCTATAAAAACTTAATAACCAGAAAAAGATATTAAAAAATTAAAGCAATAATCTCCAGGTAGAGAAGCCATTTCAAAATATGACATAAAACAAAACACCATAGGCTGATAATTAGACTATATAAAAATCAATTTTTCTTCATGACAAAAATATAGTCAACAAATGTCAAGTGGTAACTTATAATTTGCACAAAGAACTGCTTTCCTTAGTGTATAAAAATCTGCTGCAAATCAATAAGGATGAGAACGCTAAACCAATAGAAAAAAGTACAGAATATGAAACGTTAGGTCACAGGAAAGGAAGCATAAATGTTTTATTAAACCTGTTATGAGATGCATATTTGTAAAAAAAGATACTCAGATTAATACCATAACGAAATACCATTTAAGCTCTCTGTTTGGCAAAGGTCAAAAAGTTTCTTAACACATGTTGTATGTTTTGGTAAGTTGAGAGTATGGGGAAACAGTCGTTCCTATAAATTTCTGTTGGGAATGTAAATCGGTGTAACAGCTATAGATGGCAATTTAGCAATTGTTGCCACGTTTTAAAATACAACTACCCTTTGACCCAATATTTTTATTTCTAGAAATGTTTTTTTTTTGAGGTGTATTTGTTCTTTTGCCAAATGAAATGTGTAGAAGATTATTTATTGCAGAATTGTTTGAATAGTTTGAATAGCATATAGTACACACTGAAAATAACCTACCAATTCCATCAGAAGGGAACTGGCTAAATGGAATTATGACACATCCCTCCATAGAGTCTACTCACTGTACAAAAGAGTGAGAGCTTCTCTACATGCTGGAATATAGTCAGATAGGCAGGATGTATGGTTACATGAGAAGAGGAAGGTGCAGAACACTGCATGTCTCAGCAAATATAAAGGAAGCTCTTAGCAGAAGTTGCCTCAGGAATGGGAACTGAATGGCTTTCAAACAGTGAAGCTGAGGAAGCTTACTTTTTCCTAAATACACACACACACACACACACACATATATATAATGTTTGTGAATATATTCAATCTTTAGAATTTAATAATTAAAAAATACAATAATGCACATATGAATTTATAGAGCAACTCTACTGCTAGAAATTAATCTAACAGCATCATTTACAACAGCAAGATACAGTCCACCAGTAGCAGCTTTGAAAAAGAATCCCATGAGTGGTGACAGGGAGGGCTCTCTAAGATAGAGTGTTCAATTTTTTTTAAAAAAAGGCAAAAGTTGCAGATGTATTATATTATAGTATAAATATATACTAGGTTTCCTTTAGGGAAAAAATGAAATATGTGTATATATATGTATGTAAACTGCTTGTCTAGGCGATGGACATCCACGTGTGTGAAGACACACAAAGTATTTAACAGTGACAGACTCTGGGCAGGTGGTCTTGGGGCACTTTCTTTTTTTGTTTTTGTTTTTGTGTGTGTGTGTGTGTGTTTTAGTGGGGGAAGGTAATCGGGTTTGTTTGTTTGTTTATTTATATTTAATGGAGGTACTGGGGATCAAACCCAGGACCTCCTGCATGCTAAGCATACACTCTACCACTGAGCTATACCTTTCTGGGAGCACTTTCTTTGCAATGTATTCTTTTATATACCCTATGAATTTTTGAGTCCCATGTCCAGATAATAATTAGTCAAACAAAAAGGAAACTATAAAGACAAGGACAAGCATGTAGCTGTATTGGTTTGTGAACAGCTGAGTTGACCTTCTGGTTGAGGAGAACCATGCCGAGTTAAAATCAATGTGAAAGGAAGAGCCAAGCTCGTAATGAGCAGAGCCCAAGTCCTACAGACACATTTGGGTTCTCTTTAGTTCCAAAATGACCAAATAGAAAAGGCAGTCACAGATGATAGATGGCTTTACATTTTGAGCAATAATAGGCTTAGTTTTAAAAGATATTCAGCTTAACAGTTTCCTTTTCATAGAAATGTTGCACTTTTTATATCCTCCGTGGAATCTGGCAGACAAGAAAAGAAAAATGTTGACTTTTTCACGTTGTCTGTTACGCAAAATTCTGAAATATTCAGAACACAAGAGACACATGCAACAAGCATGGTGACCTTAAAAAATTTTCAGGCAGATGTATCAGAATCCGTTTCTCATTGCTGATGTCCTTGGCCAGCGGGCCAGCATACAGCTGGCGCGACGCTGCCTCCACACCAGCCGGTCTAGGGATGTGCATTAGCCTTCAGTTAAAAGGGAAGCCAGGCAACGTGATGGTGGAAAGTGAAGCATGTTATTTAGAGTCAGGTGGCAAACAGAGGAGGGCCTGAAAAACACTCTGATGGTGCAGGCAGCAGGAACACTTGCAGAGGGCAGAAATACTCACAGAGATGGGATCTTGTCTCTGGATGTGAAAGCAAAGTTCAAGTAACCATTAGCCACGCATCAGAAGTCATCGTACCACTTGGGTACAGTATCTTTCCATCAGTAGCTGCTCTTGATGCCTTTTCTGTAAGAGGACTGTCTAATTCTGGAGTTCCAAAGTGACACCATGTAGGGACACATTTGCTCATTACCGTTTCCTCGGTTACCTGCTATTTTCAATCAGGAGTCTCTGTAGTCGTGCCTCTCTCATCCTTACCTAGACCATTCTCCACTTCCCCTCATCTGCTTACTTTTTGCTCTAAGCCTGTATCTGACCACAAATTCCTTGACTTCTGAGTAGACATGTGTGACCAATCCCGCCCAGCTTCCATTCTTTCTTTCTCAGTCCCCTGGGGAGCCATCCCCTTCTTGCTCAGTCTCTGTAGTTCAGATGGTAAGTTTCCAGGACCAGAAGCTGGGATCAGCACCAGTAAGGACCCCAAATCCCCTTGGCCACAGAGATCGGTTTGTAGGTGCACATGTGACTTGACTGATCAAAGCAGAACGAGTCCTGGAACAGGAGTGAGAGCTCCTGGACATGCTCTTTCCCACTGAATTTGCACTGGGGAGAATGTGAGCTGAAGCAGGCTTGCAGTCCTGCGTGGGGCCTGAGAATGAGGGTGCACAGCTGATGGCAGAGCCCAGAGCATCACAGAAAGGGAGTCTGAGGACAAGAGATGATCCCCAAACTGGGCCAGGCTTAAAGCTGCACCTCTGGTCATTTTGAGACAGGAGGGAAGGGGGCAGGGCACAACCATTAAAAGAATGACACAGCAGTTGAGGATATGATAAAAACTGGTTAGAACCAAGATGGCAGAAGATTTGACTCCCAGTAGACCTTGAGCCTCATTATATGCTCACTGTAATACATCAGCATGCTAAATGGCACACCCACAGGGGCCATGACAGTTCCTAGGCTGACCATTAAAGGTCAAAAGTGGGTGGGGCCCAATTCCTGGAAATCCCCTTCCTTTCCCCAAAATAGAAAAATCTTCCCATTTATTAGCATATGAAACTACCCAGCTCATAAAACCTAACTATCCCCAGGCCTCTTGGCCTCTCTTCCCTTTTGAGATGGCCGGCATTCCGTCTAAGGAGTGTGTATCTCCTTGAATAAATCTACTTTCACTTTTTTATGGCTCACTCTTGAATTCTTTCCTGCTGGAGACAAGAACCTATGTTCTCTGGTAAAAATTTTAGCTATGAATTCTCCAAACCCATTTCCCCTCCACTCCCATCTCCTTGGGCTGGGTTGGGTATCCAGTCGTCCGCAAGAGAGAAAACTCTTGACTGAAATATTTCCTGTGATGAGAATAGCAATAAACATAGGTCTTTACTCCCTCCAGACATTTTCATCTATATGAGCTAATTGGTTCTTCCAATGGCCCTCTGCAATAGTCAGGACAGTTTAGATTAATTTCCATTTACATGTGGGAGAACACAGAGGCTCAGAAAGGTTAAATGACTTGGCTTGGGGTCATAGCTAGTAAGAAGGAGAGCCTGTTCTGGAACTCAGGACTCTGGATTTCATACTCTTTGCTGTGCCTCCTGCTGCAGGTAGGGCGTGACTTCCATCTGGTGCACTGCTGACCTGTAGCTCAGAGGGCCTCTCACCTCCCCTCTGAAGACGGCCACTGAGGGCCCTGCAAACTCAACCAGGAGAGCATCTGAGGCCTGGGAAACGGAAAAGGAGCCTTTTGCTGAATGAACAGGAAATAGCCAATCCTCACCCTGTAGCAGTGCCAGAGCAGAGATTGGTTAACTGTCAGAAATAAGCCACATCTGGGTGAAGAGGGTACCGAGGGGCAAAGCCAAGGAAAGGGAGGCAGAGGACAAGTGGCTTCCTTGGCCGCAGAGTGGATCTAGGGGAAGGAAACTGGGGGGGGGGGGGGGGGGAGAATAGGTGGCAGCGTTTCCATTTCTGGCTGAGCATCTAAGCGGACCGGCATCTTGTGCCCTTGGAGTGCTGCTGGCCTGCTTTTCCGGTGCCCGGGCTCCGCCTCCCTGGCGCCCTGCTTACCTCATCTTTTCCCATTGCCATTTGTGCTCAAGAATGATTTCAATATCAACATGCTTAATAGAATAGACTGTAAAGTCTATTTAAAAAAAAATTAAGAGGAAGCCATTTTTTTACATCGCAGAAAGCTTCAATTCCTGGATGAGGTTTCACGTGTTCTCTCCACATTTGTCCCAGTCCTCGAGGCAGGGAGATTCAAGACCTCAGACACCAACCTAATTAAAATGGCTAGGTTAGAGCAAAGTGGAAACAGTGCCTGTTAGCATGTTCTGTAATTAAGGTTTTTTTTTTTTTCTTTTTAAATGATCACCTCCACTGATTGTAGAAGTGATTGCCATTGAGTCAGGATTTCGTGGGTTCCTGGGGAGTAGCGAGGTCATGGAGGAGCTCACATGCTCCCCACCCCTCCTGCCCCTAACCTCTGCCGGCCCCTCCACCAGCTCGTGGTTTTTCTGCTTCAGGTTTTGGCAGGTATTTTCTCGCACTGATCTTAATCAGATCACTGTGTAATTACCAAGGGACTGTCAGGATATTTTTGGTTGTCATCTTCTAACAAAATGCAGATTGCGTGGCATGTATACATAGAATTACTCTGTAATTCAAAGTAAATTGACATTTAATTTCAATTTAATTACACAGAAATTACAGACATGACAGATACAGTCTAATTAGGAAGCAGAGTATAAGAATCTGTTTATGGAATGAAAAATCCGTATCATGTCACACTTTGAACAGCATCGAAGTAATTTCTCTGCCTTCTTGTAGAGGGTATGCAGTAACAACAACAGTAATAATTCAAGTGACAGTTCCGGCCAGTCCATCACGTACGTGTACTTTACCTCGTTTAATACTGGAGATGACGCTCTGAGGCTGGTATGGTCATTCCCCTGATGCAGATGAAACCGACAGTTGGAGAAGTTAGGAAGTGTGTGTCCGGTGTCACATACACACTAGTAAGTGGTCCAGGGGAAATGAAGTTTGGTACTGTGAACGGAAAATACTGCAAACCATATCAGTAAACAAAGAATGCTGAAGCCATCAAGTCATCCCACCACCCCCCAGTGAAGTCAAGCCTGCAGCCCAGCGCCTGCAGCCACTCACAGTGGTGCACCCTGAGGGGACTCAGAATAAGAAAGGACAAGATACTGGCCCTAGATAGCCAGGTGCTTGTCAAATGAATGAATTCAATGAGCCCAAATGCTTGCTTCCTCCCATACATAGAAAAGCACTAAATTCTTTAACTGGTTTTCTTTCCATAATGAGTAATTTTCTATTGTTCCGACTACCTGGCCTTTGTTGTAAAGCTCCTGTATATCCTGGCTCCTCCCCTACCTCTTCGGAGCAGTGCCTCAGAGCCATCTGAGAGGCTGTCATCCCGGCTGGAGTCCTCCCACCCAATAAAACATAACTGTCAACTTTTAGGCTCTACTTCAGTCGCCAGTTCCTATGGACTGTAAGGTCCAAGCTCGGACCGCGGGCTGCCTCCTCTCTGGCACTTCTACGGAGCGGGAGGCCTGGGGTGGGGACTGGGCCTCGGCCTCTGCCCTCGCTGCTCTTCGGGTCCCTGGCCTGGAAAACTGGGCTGTTTTCTCCCTTCCCCTTCCCACCCCTCCCCTCTCTCTCTCCCTTCCTCCCTCCTTTCTTCTGCATTTCACTCACTTAAACTCTTCCTGGCACTCCCGCTGTTGGGCGCTGGGCACTGTTGCGGGCACTGGGTGCTAGGCACCAGGGGAAGCTGCCATTGTGGCGTTCACTCTGCCCGTTCTGCCCCTTCCACCTCAGACAGCTTGAGCTGCCCGCTCAGCAGCCGGGTGTGTCGTGGACCCAGACCGCCTGGCTGCTGGGGCCAGGCCTTTTCAGGACGCCAGCCGGTGTGGATGGACGCGAGCCGGTGTGGGTGGCGGGGGCCGGGGCCCATTTTGTGGCTGCTGTGCCCTTGGGACAGTTGCATCCAGACTCGGGGGCTCCCCAGGCTTCTCTTCTCTCGTGGTGGGTCTTCTCACTGACGTAGTTTGGAGTCTTCTAATTGAAGTGACTTTTGTCTGTTCGATTTTGAGTTTTTACTCCTCTGACCCCTCCCCTCGCTGGGGTTTGGATTGACCCCAGATCGCAGCTGGGGCTGCTTCCGGCCTTTCCAGGACCCAGGCCCGTGCAGCCACAGTGACAGCTGGATTTGCTTTCCAGCTGATGAACCAGTTTCCTTCAGCTTCACTTCCCTTTATCCTCTCCTGCCTCCCTCATCACTCACAAAATGTGATAATCCCTGAACACGGGGATGGTACTTCACAGTTTGTAACAGGCTTTCCCTTACAATTTCTCATCTGATCCTTAACCCCAGATTTGTGAATTAATCAAGTGAATATTTTTGGCTTTTCCTTTTCCTTACAATTTCTTATTTGATCCTTAACCAAAAATCTGTGAAATAATCAAGTGAATATTTTTCTCTATCCAGCTCAGCGGTGGGAAACCAGTCTCCAGACGTTCCTCACCTCCTGTGACCTGTCATTACGAGTATCAGTCTCACCATCCTTTCGTTGATAAGACATTTGCATTGTTTCCATTTAAAAAATTTTTGTAACAAGGTTGCAATGAATATTCTTCAAACTCCTGATACAAATTTGCAGTGGTTTTCTTGGATACAGTACGGATTTTACCTGTTGTGGATTTGTGCTCACTGTCAATCTGGTAACTTCTTACCATATGTTTTGCTGTTGAGTTCTTGAGAGGTGCCTAGTGTGAACTGCAGTGTCCTCTAGGTGGGAAATACACCCTGGGTTTTAGTGACATTGTGAAAAAATGAACATCAAATATGATGTTGATAATTTTGCAGATTGGTTATATGATGAAATGGTATCTTGGATATAGTGGTCTAAATAAAATATACTATTAAAATGGAAAGAAAAGAGTGCCAGCCTCAGGCCCAGCTCATCAGGGGTCGGTACCAACTTTTTCCCCCAGGACAACAGCTGCGTGTCTTCCACCGAAGGCCCTTTAACTCTGTCTTCCTGTTACCCCAGATGTCATCATTAATGTATCAGCTACACAATTATTTTTTAAATTTTTTTCTTTTGAATCAATGAAAGATACTTAAATACATTTATTTTTAAAGATAACTTTATATCGCTCCTTCCAGTGGACAACGAACATCCCTTGGTAGAAAGAGAAGGTAAACATAAAACCACACAGCAGGAGAGGAACAGCATCACTAGATTGTACCTGGCTACTGTCGCTTGCCCGGGGTTCTTACCCTGATGCCGGCTCTTGGGTGACAGTGGAACTTAGCAAGGATGGAAGGAGTGTTAAACGTCTACTACCACAGAGCAGAGAGTTTCTCTTTAATGTCATTAGAAGCACTGCAAGAATTGAAAAAGAAAAAAGCAGAGAATAATTTTCTGACCATGCATTCCAAAGTTTCAGCTGTTCTGTGTAAGATCATCTTGAATACCACTGCTCTGGCCTAACCCCCCTCTTTCACAAGAACTCAACTGGACTCGTGCCTACAAAGACTGCCCAGAGGTCATGTCCTGACTGAGGTTCAGCAGAAGGGCACTCATAGGTGTGGCTTTCTTTACCAGGCACAGAGCAAGCCCTGTGCCTGGAGCCTGAGGCTTTTGAGGCATTTTCTCAGTCTGCTGGGGGCAGGGGGTGATTGTTCTAAAATAGATTTATTTTAGAAATTGTATAGACTTAACATATCTGACAGAGAAGTGTAACTTATGGGGAAAAAAAAGCCCACAGATATAAGAAAAAGGGCTTCTCCAGAGTCTGCAAAAGCTTGGTAAGATTACTTAACCTCTCCACACTTCGATTTCAACTTGCCCGTCTGTCAGATTTCCAAGGTTCAGATTTTGTCTGCTTATGGAAAATAAAAGTTCCCCGTGCTGAGAAATGGAGCATTTCGAGAAGGACCTCAAGTGTCTCCTTGAAAACATGTCTTGATGAGATGGAAATGGTGATGGAAATGAATCAGACCCAGTGGATTAATCAGATCATTAACATATCAGTCATTAACAAGTGGATTTGATAAAAAAGAAATCAGATGGAACGGCTCCTGCGCATTGATCGAAATTCATCCATTATGCTACCTTGAATCTTTCCTGGAACAGAGCACGTATAAATAAGCAAGCATAAATTAATCATAAGATAACAACAACCTTGTCCCTCCTTGTAATTTCAGACTTTAAAGTTAAGGAAAGAAGCGCACAGGGAAAGACACTTCTGCTTGTTGGATGCCCGCGCTCTGAGCACAGCCGGAGAGTTGCATGTGTCTGATGCGTGGCTGCCGCTGCAGTTCCTGCCAACTCTACTCCTGGTTCCACCGCTTTCTGAGCCTCATGCAGATGACATGTAGGAGGAAGCAAATTCCTTCTCAAAAACACACTTAGAATTCATGTTCCATCTGCAGGAGATGAAAATCAAAGAGTGCGTTGCGTCACCTTTGCCTTCTCATTAGTTTAAAAAGAGTGTAGGCAAACAGCAGATCCAAACATGCAGAGGGATTAGCCAATCAAAAAGAGATCGGAGCAGTAAGAGACTCTCCACGCAGTGCAGGGGGGCAGAGGAACAGGGACACTGTAAAGGGACCATTTGTCACCAAGCAAGTAAAGGATGAGCATTTCCATAAACGAGGACACTAGTTACCAGGTCACACTCTCCTTGTCCTGGAGATAAGGAGAGAAATCTTCCCTTCTGGCCTGTGCAGCTGCTAATCCTGTTCGCCTCTGTGCTGGGCCTGGCAGAGAGAAGAGGGACTTCCTCTTTCTGATGCTAGTTGGTGCTGAAGGGTCAGCTTATTTGCAAATTGGCAGTGAGGGGGAGGCTGAGAGCTCACTGTGGTAGTTCACTTACCAGCAAAACTGTCAAGTATGCTTATTTTTATTGTATCTCGGTAACCTGGCTCACTTGGCCGCCTCACCTTGTCCGGCTTGCTGGATTGCTGGGTTACCCTAAAGAGAACATGTTATCTCTGGATCTGAGCCTCTTGCCTCCTTGTGCCCCAACCCTCATCAGAAAATATCCATGCCGTGTCCTGGGCCTGAGAGACCAGAAGTGAGGGGGACAAGCTGGGGCACTGCCCAGACAGGCAGGTAAGCAGTAGGTGTCCTCCAGCAGCCAGAGCAGGGGTCCCTGTCGTGAACAGGGGAGTAAATGCTCACTCTGGAGTGGCCAAGTTGAAGGCACTGTTAACTTCAGAGCCTGCCTAATAAAACACTTCTGTGGGGAGGCTTCCGTCAGCTGCGAGGGCTCTCGGTTGGAAACCTTTGCCAGATCTGATAAAGAGTGATACAGGCAGTGGAGTTACCTTTTTTTTAATTCTTATTTTTTACTAAAGTGTAGTCAATTTACAATGTTAGTTTCAGGTGTACAACAAAGTTACATATATATACTTAGACACCTATATGTATTTTCAGTTTCTTTTCCATTACGGCTCATTACAAGAAGTTGAATATAGTTCCCCCGTGCTGTAGAGTAGGTCCTTGTTGTTTATCTATTTCATATGTAGTAACGTGTATCTGGGAGTTACAGTTTTAATGAGTATGGTTTACACAGTGTGTTACCTCTCTCCCCTACCCACCCTCCCTCAAAAAGAAAATAAAACGGGTTTGTACTCTGAAGGGAGTGCTAATCACCGGAAGTCAAAATGATGTGCAGTGTAAGCGTTCAAGACGGAAAGGCAGGCTGGGAAGAAAGCGTGCCCCTTCAGGTCACAGACACACCACGCAACGCAAGGCCACGGATTGATTCTCAAGTCACACCCCAATCCCTGCGCTGTATACTGGTCCATATGCATGGCCTTTCTGCTTACTGATCTTAGAGTAATCGGGCAAAGACAGTTTCTGCACATGGCGCTCCTGGTGGTCACACTGCTCAGCTAGGACTGGCAGGGGAGATCAAGACAAGAGACCATTCCTGTGTACCCGGAGCAGGTGCTGTTTGAGGCTGGGCGAGGAAGGGGCTTGGAGGTACACACCAGAATTCATCAGAAGGCCTTCATAACTCTCCAGCACCACAGGGAATGTCTTTTGTTAAGAAATCTCTTACGTACAGGCCGATGGCCACCAGACCCCATTGGAAAACTGGATTCAGATTGTAGCTGTGTTCAAAAAGGACTGATCTGGGAGTTGGACAATCTGAATTCTAGTTCCCTCCATTTATTCGTTGTGAAACTTTGGCTGAATTGCTTAAGTTCTCTAGACCTCGATTTTCTTGCCGTTAAATGACTTTTCTAGCTCCATCCTTGCGGCAGAGTCCGGAAAGAGAGTAATTAAGCTCATATCACAGAGTTGTGTGAGGCTCAAAATGAGATACTATATGGAAGTGTCTTGGGCAAACTCAACAGCACCTCACACACGTAAAATTATTCCTCTCTGGCTCTTTCCAGATGTGACGTCAGATGCTGTGGAAAATTATAGAAGCCTGTTGTAAATTCCTAGTATCCTCCTGAATCCAGTGGAAAAACATAAGGCCAGTTGTAAACCTATCTGTCTCATACAGAGGAGTTTTTTTATGCCAAAATAAAAGTTTTATTTACTCTAGAACTTGATGGAAATAAAATGAAGGCTGCAGGAACATTAAACATTTAACCTATCATTTTCTCGCTCTTGGGAAATGTTAAGAAAAAAACAAAAAACCCGATGCATTGTGTTCTGTTGTCCTGTCTACACATAATTAAAGATCTCTTTTGCCATCCAAGACAATTTCAAGTTCACTAGGAATAAATACCACCACTCTTGCAAATGTGCTAAATTGATGTTTTAATAAACTGAATTTTACACTGCCTGGTTCTTGCAAAATTAGGAATTATAAGCATATGCTTTCCAGGAAAAGCAGACATTTGCCTTGCTTTTGTCTGGACTAGAATATGACCATTTCCCCAGTAAAGAGGAAAACAAAAAAGGCTGGTCTATCTTTAGCACTGCTTGATGACCCTGGGACCAGCTGGCAGCATAGAAAGAAAAAGAGATTTGAATGTTGGGAATAGAGGTGGTCTCAAGATGGCAAGTCTTAGGAAAGGACTCCAGGAGCCGCCCTGCTCTTGGAGGTCTGCAGACTACATCTATTTTTCCTCATTGAGTGTGCCTTTAGAATTTCTGAATGTCTTCTGAAGTAACTTTAACTTGCCTTTCTTTTCTTTAAAGCGGTTAATTCCACTCAACGCATTTTCACTCTTGATTTCAAATCCCTTTGTCATAATTTTTGTTTATCAGAAGAACCTTAAGTGTTAATTATCTGTGGGTCCAGTAGTGATTGAATGCCAAAACATTATATGATAACAGGTAATCCTGAAAAGCCGAGCACAGAGTTAAATTTTATCAACATAGTCACATTTTGAATGCACCGAGAGACTTCTTTCAAAGCATGGCGGATCCTTTATAAAGGAAACTGTCACTTCCAAGTAGTAATTATTCTTGATTTTTATAATTATATGGCTAGATGAAAGCTAGAAACATGTCTGAAAAAAGTTGTCAATGGATAGAAAAGTATTGCTCAGCAAATAAAAATTCTGTTTACAACTCAGAGTCACATTGCTGTCATTATTAGAATGTGATGTAGCCTTTGTTTTAATAAAATAATACCAGGTAAGTCCCTGAGGCGGGCTTCCAGTGAAGAGCAGGTGTGTCTGAGAGAAGAGGGCAGAGCTGGTTTCCCAGAACTGGATACTGTTTACCTGTAAGCCTTACTTTCTACTTTCTAAGAATGCCTACACCCAGTCAGTGAGTCCCAAGAGCGAGCAGCTCATGTGTGCGTGTCTGTGTGTGTGCACATGTGTGTTTGTATATGAGAACCTTCGTGTGCATGCATGTGTGAGCGTGCACACATGTGTGCGGGTGTGTGTGCTTTGTGGGTCTGCCTGTGCGATTGTGCACGTGAGTGTGTGTGCGTGTGTGTGCACATGCGTTGGTGCTTGCATCTGTCTGATGGTGGTGTGTGGACAGAGGGAGGAAGGAAAATACTCTTTTTATGCTTTTCCTTCAATTCAGATAACTTCTCCTGTGGCAAAGTTAACGACATCTGGTGTGAAGCTTATTCTAAAGTATCACTCCGTTCCCACATTCACAGAATTAGAGGGAAGGCAAGGAGGAAAAAAAGATGAATAGGTTTGGTAGAAGGTAAGTTACTGTTACTATTTTCTGTAAACATAACACTGTCCCACCCAAATGATGCTGAATTAGTATGGTACAGTGCTAAGGAAGGTTTGTGAAGAACATCTTCTGGGGCTAGTATGGATTAAGAAACCATGGCCTTGAGGGTGCAGGCGGGGCATGGGCGTGGGAGCACAGTTCACGGTTCCCTGAACCTCCACTTCCTCATCTGTAGAGTGGGGATAATGGTACCGTCCTCTGAGTGGGGCTGCAAGAAACTGAATGAGAAATATCAGGGTTCATGGAATGTCTTCTCCATTCACGTACAAATTCTATCCTTAGGTGAGTTCTTTTACAAGAATTAAGTGTGGGGAACTAGGTTCCCTTAGATGAACTAGTTATCGTTCCCCTGTAGGTCCAGCCAGGAAACTGAGGAAGGTTAGGTTCTTGAGTTAGGAATCTGTAATCCAATCGGCATCAGTGAAGAGCTGTTTGGGCCCTGAATGCTGGCTGTGCTGTGTCCTGCGGGTCCTGCGGCCAGTGAATGTCTGTTCAGCCGTTGGTCTGTAAGTAAGGGAAGGTCGGGAGAGAAAGGGCACGGTAGTTCCAGGGTAAGGAGGTCCCACTGGCCCTTCTGTTCTTTTTTTTTGGTGGAGGGGTGGTAATTAGGTTTGTTTGTTTATTTATTTATAACAGAGGTACTGGGGATTGAACTCAGGACCTCACGCATGCTAAGCACACACTCTGCCACTGGGCTACACCCTTCCCGCCCCTTTGGCCCTTCTGCTCTTGATTATTAATCTCTCTAGATTTCCATCCTTAGAAGAGTGCCTTTGACAGAGGACACTCGGCTTTCCTACAGTGGATGGGTTAAAAGCATGCTTGTTGCCCTAGCCTGCCCTGATTCAAATTCTGACTCTGAGAGTTACCAGCTTAGCGACCTGACCAAATTCCTCTGTCTGTTTCCTCACCTTGAACATTACAGGAATCGTGCCTACCTTACATGGTTGGTGTGAGGATTAAAGAAGTCAATACATGAAAACTGGCTGGCCCATAGCCGTGAATAAGCATTGGCTTTGACAATCAGATGATGATGGTTACTGTTGTAGAAAATTGCCTGGTGCTGAATTCTGGGCCTATCCTTCGAATGCAGAAAGCATTTGAGAAGACACAGAACTGTGGGGTGTGGGAGCTGTTTTGGGATGATGGATTCCACAATCCTAGAGCCAGAGTGCTCAGTTATCCAAGCTAAGAGCCTTACCAGTGACTCCTAGACCCAAGTGAATGAGAAAAAGTCCCAGTTGATTCTTTCTTTAAAAATCTTATTTATTTTTATTTTTTCTTATTTCTCTATGGCAGTCTGGTGATACCAGCTTATATTCCCCTGTGTACTCACTGTGGGGCGGGGGGTGGGAGGGGAGAATGTTTTTCTGTTACTTTTGCTTTCCAATCAGTCCTCATCTCCAAACTCAGAATCAATACATCAACCATGAATCTTACTGCCAATGAAATGAAGAACATATTTTCCTTTTATAATCAAGCTGTATGGTCTGGTGGTTGAAACTCCATGTTTTGGAGTTGAGTACATCTGAGTTTGATTTGAGGCAAATAACCTGAACTCCCCCAGAGTTCAATTCCTCATCTTTACAATGAAGTAATGATGGTGCCTTGGGTGATGGTGCTTTTGTGAGGCTTACATGACAAAATGCATGTAAGTGATCAGAACATGGCCTGGGATGGACTCATCATGCAGTAAGTATTAATTTCTGCAGTGTTTCCAAATGTTGCCAAAAGGAACTTGGCAGTAAAATGCATCACCATGAGGTTCTGAGAACTCACCTGGCCCCCAGAACCCACATCTCTAAAAACTAACCCCAATGAAGTCAAAAGCCTCAGAATGTTCACCTGCTTCTTCTCGGTCCAAACTTTAGAAGTAAGTTCTTCAGAGACAGAATTGCAGTGGCCGAAGAAGAGGGAGGCACACGTCCAGTTACTTTTTGTATCCATTGAACTGCTTCAGCAGAGGGTTTCCCTTCCAGCATGTTCCCTCTGGGTCAGGATCCCTAAAGCTGCGGGTGGGACTGGCTACAGGATTTGCAGAGCCCAGTGCAAAATGAAAATGCAGGGCTTCTTGTTCAAAAAGGATGAAGAATTTCAAGATGGCAGCCTCC
Source organism: Camelus bactrianus (assembly GCF_048773025.1). Classification (NCBI taxonomy): domain Eukaryota; kingdom Metazoa; phylum Chordata; class Mammalia; order Artiodactyla; family Camelidae; genus Camelus; species Camelus bactrianus. The sequence continues at coordinate 82,075,251 of NC_133541.1, forward strand.
ACAAAGCATGAGACCAGGTGCAGAATCATGCTGAGCCCAGGACCCCTGTGCAGCACTCAGGATGCATGCCCGGAGGTGGCCCTGGCAGGGAGTGAGGGGTGTGCTGAGCAGAGGGCCCTACCTTAGGAAAAACCACAGGAGCCACTGTCAAGAGGGATACCACACTGGTGTCCCAGGCTGGGACACCCTTTTATAAACCTGCTTCATAGGAGGTGTGCCCCATGCTGTGTGGAAGGAGTCAGGCTAGTGGCTGGGAATTTGTTTAGGTTTGTGGTTGTCAAAAGCAAGGTCAGGATTTTGGGGCCAGGGTGGAAGATACAATTTTCAGGCTCTTCCCAGTGCAGAGTACTTTACTTAGGGTTAATATTGGTTTATTAGAGGAGTAGCAAGGACATGTGAAAGACGCCTTGGAAGGGCTCCACGTTGCAGCCTTGACTCCTAATAAAACGGGCTGTCCCCACCAGTCCCTGGCACGACTTCCCACGATACATCAGCCCAAAGAGGCAGAAGCAGGCTCCCCGCCAGCCACTCAGCACTCACTTCATTTGCTGTGGCTTAAGCACCAGCACTGCCTACCCCGCCCCCCCCCCCTCAGCTTCCAGGCCTTGCAGCCAATTCGTGGCCTGGGATTGAAGGGAGCAACAGCTTTGTGGGAAAATGTGCTGGGAGAAGGGGGAGGGGCTGAGGGCAGAGGCGACAAGAGAATGAGGCCGGCAGAGCAAGATATTAATCAACGTGCAGCTAGGAGAGTCTCCTTGCCAAGAACACTCACTTACTCCTAAGCTGCCAAGAGACCTGATGGAGGAGTTGCTATCCGAACTCCAAGCAAGCCTTCTCTCCTGCAGTTAGTGAGAGCAATTAACAGCAACATGCAGGTTACAGTCGAGAATCATGCATCACGTGACCCAAAGACCTTTCAAATACCAGTGATGGATGATGCATTAGTTCATTTGTGGAACGTGAGGGATGGTTTCTCAGTACTCCAAAACATGGGGTTCCCTCCTCCTGCCTGGCCTCAAGAGCTGCACAAATAAAGAAATATCCCCGTGCCTTCTTATGTCATTTCAACACCTGGAATGAAGTGACAAGACCCAGGACAGTTCATCTCTTCTTCAGCCCTTTGTGGTCACATCCAAGGGATTCAGCTGTGCAGCTGAGTCCGTGAGTGGTGTGTGCTAATCCGGGTTTATGGGGATCTGAAATCGGGGTGTGTGATTCTGGGTTTCTGTGCCTTGGAAATTTTTCTGTGGAGGACTGCACAGTCTGTGCAGCTCAGAACTGGGAAAACGTGCCTCTGTAAATGACACCTGTCACAGAACAGACAGCGAGGCCTCTTTCTGGGAAGGACAGCAGGCGTCAGTGGATGGGCGATGGCAGAGGTGACTGGAGCTGTGCTTAGCCCTTCTTCCACTGCTGTGTTTTGTCACTGAAGAACTTTGAGGTGTTTTAAAGAATTTTCACTCCTGCTGAGAAGAAGCAGGTGAACATTTCTGAGGTTTTTGACTTTGCAAGTTCTGGTTTGTTTCTCTGTTAATTTTTCGGGAATTAGTCTCTTGAAAAATATTTTAAGAGAGTCTTGCTTCAAAGACTCTTGCTCCCTTAACACAGAAATTTATGGCTGACATAGATTATAGAAAACCCTTAGAACTCTTCTGAATAAAGATGCTCGAGACCATAACAAATAGGATGAACCTAGGGGAAGATTTGCTTTTAAATCATTCTCTGACAGAAAGCTATTTAATAAACTCCCTGATGAACGACCCCTGAGAAAAAATTCCTTCGGATTGGTTTGAACACTCAAAAATTAAATATAATTTACACTTAACATTATAAATAATTTCTTTTAAAGTGAGAAACTAATATCAGTCAGAATAACTAGCTACGTAATCTGTTCAGATATAAATGGTGATAAAATGTGTTTTTACATCCAATGTTTATCGTAAGGAGCCGAGTGAACTGCGAAGTTTTTTTTCAGTCCAGCTCGGCTGCCCAGAGGGACAATGAAATTGAGCAAACCCAGGAAAGAAGTTGGGGGTGTGGAGAGATGCTGGGGTGGGCTCTGCCTGATTTACAGCCTGGACAGTCAGCCCTTCTGACCTCAGGGTTGATTGGCCCTGACAACTGGTCCTTTGCAGGGTGAGCAGGACAGAGCCAAGCTGAGGAGTATTTTATGATGGGTTTGCTACAAATGTATTTACTGTAGCAGGTAATGATGAACATTGGATAATTTCTGGGCTTTTGCTAATATAAACAGTGTTGCAATGAATAACCCCATATGTATGTCTTTGCACACTCTTTGATTTTATAAATCCCTAGGAGAGCTGATTTCTTGTCGAGTCAACGGGCCTGTGCATTTTACACTGTCAACGTGCCTTCCACGGAGGTTGTACCGATTTATACACCTGCCAGAATTTTATGAGAAAACCTCTTACTTCACATGCATGCCAACAGAGAGCACCCTTCAACTTTTTGATCTTGATTCATTGGTTAGGTGAAAATGGTATCTCAGGTTAGTATTAATTTGTATTTCTTTTCTTATGACTAAGTTTGAGTATCTTTTTTAATGGGTGAAAATGTCATTTTGTAATTCATTTTTCTTGCCAACTTAGTCCGTGCTCTTTGTCTTTTTAATTTTTTTGGTTGCTGGTCTTTTTCTTATTAACTTTTGAGGCTTCTTTATATAGTAAGAAAATATCCTTTTGTCATCTATGTTGCAAATACTTTCCCCAAATTCTCACTTGTCCTGTTGACCCTCTATATGGTGCTAGTTCTAAATTTTACATTGCAGAAATGGAAAATTTTTGATGCATTAACATTTCAATCATACTGAATGTGCTCATTTTTCAGATGCTGTGGGATCACTGTGGGATACCACATAGGGAAATGCCAGGGGTCGAGGGCCTCCTGACCACCGTTGGTGTGTCTTTTCTGCCCTGAGCACATTTGTCTCAACACAGTGCTTTCCAGAAACCCCTGGCCTGGAGAGGGCTTCGGAACATCTGCCGCTCTCCAAAATATTCATGGTCTGCTGCTGCCTTAGGTTGGGTTCCCCAAGATACAGACTCTGTGGCTGTGCTTCACACCCAGGAAGTCCTCTGGGAAGTGCTCTCAGCGTTTGCGAGAGAGTGAGGGAGCAGGGAGGAGGAACAGTTGAACTCTGCTGCAGTTGCAACCAAGAACCCAACCACAGAGAGCCCTGGAGTGGGGCCGGTCCTTCCAAGATGTCCCAGATGAGGTAAGGTGGGAGGGGCTTGTACCCCACGTAGACCTGCTATTGAATGGGGGTCACTCCCGGGAGAGGGGAGGAGGTAACCTTGGGCACGGATGCTCCCTTCAGCTAAGATAATTCCAGGAGAGGAACCAGGCTATGAGCGGAAAGCCCACAACACTCTTTGGGAAAGAAGTCCCTGGTTCTGACAGGAGGATCGGGTGACCTACCACAGTCCTCCCTCCACAAACTACTTTGGATGCTCCTCTTTCAATTCAAATCTAGTCCTGGGGTCCCTCTGGCCTTAGTGCTCTGCCAACATATGCTCGTTTCAGTTTTGAGCGTTTTAAATACCTTTTCAGTGACAAAGAGGAAGGGCCAGGGGCACCGTCATTGGCCTGAGTGAGCATCCCCCCCCCCCACCGGGTCCCTAGGATTCCTTCCCACCTTGCATCAAGATGTGAAAGGGCTGTAAAAAGCTCCTGTGATTGCAAATAAAGTGAACCAGAGACAGTCATTACAGAGATGACTATGGCTGCAAAGTGAGGGCTTTTTAGAAGATTTTGGCTGCTGTGTTTTAGCAGTGAAGGAAGGAGAAACAAGATTGCATTTAATTAGCTCAGGGTCCCAGGAGGCCTTCACTTTTCCACGCCTGTTACCCACTGAACGCCATCGCACCGCGGAGCTGGAAGCTCCTTTCTGGACGGGTTGATAGGCGTGGCAAATCCTCTCAGAGGACCCTTTTCAGATACCACAATAGCGCTCCTAGCAAAACATCACCACATGTTCGTAGTCCCATTTCCTTTTTCAGGGCTGCCGGCTCTTACTGGAATCGGGTTTTCCTGGTGCTTACTTTGGCTCACGGCCACCAGCTGCTCCTGTGCCTGGAACAGGGCAAACAATGACGCGCGGAGCTTGGAGCAGATGCTGCTGGTGCCCTGCCCATATCTCCTCCGCAGACACTGCCTCGCAGACTCCCACAGCCAGGCTCTGTCCTCAGAGTGAGTGACCCTAGAAGCAGCTCCCGATCAGGAACCGTAAGTAAAGACTCCAGCCTCGGTGCCCCCAGAGTGGGGCGACTCTGAGGCTTGCTGGAGTCTGAGGGGCTCCAGAAAGGCTGAGTCCCAGTTGCTCACAGTGAAACCCTGCGTATTAACTCACTTTATTCTGACTTCCTTCCTTCCTCCCTTCCCCACCTCACTCCCCTACTGCTGTTTCCTGGGATCACTTCCCAACTCCACTACAAGCATTCAAAGCCTTATCTGCCAGAACCAGGTGAGTTTCAGGGTGTTAGAGTTGCCAGGCAGAGGTTCCATCTGGGAAATCGTGCTCAAAAGTCTATGTCCTGCCTTCTCCCCCATCTTGTCCACCCAAAGGCAACACTATCCACCAAAGAAAAACAAGCAAACAAGAACAACAACAATAGCCACAAAAACCGAGTGACACCTGTTATGTTGCCCGCAGAGGACTGGCCCTAATCGTCTGGACTGGTCTTTGCAAATGTATTAGTTTTTACACGGCTGGCTTCCAAACCTACTTTCTGGGCAGGATTCCAACCATTCTGCCTCCTGATTCTTAACTTGCAGTTTGCACCATCTCCTTGATTCCTGACATCACACTGAGCACGTTGTCAATCTAAACCCACCGGCCTTGGAGAGAAAGGGGGTCTTGGGTGACGAGTCCAGAATGACGTCCAGCCACCCAGGACCTGGTTCTGATGAACTGCATCTCATTTTGGATGGGCAATTATTTTCTCTATGTCCCTATCAATACCCTGAGCTGATAAAGATTAAAAGGGGAAAAACAGGGCTTGAGAGCTTTACAACTCCTGTTGGAGTTGCAGTGCATTTTCCGATTTGTCCATTTGATTGGAAATTTAAATCATCTCACATTTCAGGAAATTGGTAGCCTCATAACATACAAAATCTGACAGTTTATGGCTCATTCTGGGTCTTACTGTCTTTAAAGGAAAGGTAGTAAAAATTGAAATTAAGGAAAACAAATACCCTAGTCCTCTGATGGTGCATTTTGTAATTATCACATCTGCTGCAAAGCGTCTGAAAAATGGCTCTGGAAGGCTGCCGGCGCCGCGGAATGGCTCACGCGGTGGAGAGGAGCTGGGCGGGAAAGGATGCGGGATGCTGGGCTTTCTGCATGAGAGGTTAACCTTGCATCCATGAGTCTTACTGGCCTTTTCTCCTGTTTGCCTTGTTGTTGTTGCAGTTGCTCTGCCTCTTTCAAAGCACATGAGGCTCCCGTCCTTCCACGCCCTTGCTCTGGGGTTGCCGGGTCACAGCGCAGGAAGGAAATGGACAAGGAGTGTCAGCAGGCCTGGTCTGCATGAGCCCCTGGGAGAGAGGTGAGGAGAGGCCGGAGAAACAGGCCAGCAGCAGAGTTACCCTTTGCTTTGTTTTGTTTTTTTCTAGAACGTGCTTTTCTTTTTTTAAATGGAGTTACTGGGAGTTGAACACCAGGATCTTGTGCGTGCTAAGCACACGCTCTACCACTGAGCTATTTACCTCCCCCAAAGTTACATTTTGCTCTGGATCTTGGCTTCTTAGCAGGTCAGGAGGACAAGTCAAAAGTTCAAGGTTTAACCAGATGGTTTAAAATTATAAAGATAACCATGAGAAAGTATTCATTCATACTAAAATAACGGCTAAGTTTATTATCTGCCAGGCTCTGTGCTTAACAATTGTGTGGAATATTTCATTTAATTCTAACAACCTTTAGGGGTGGGTGGTATTATTATCATTATTCCCATTTTAAAGATGAGGAATCAAGGTTCAGAGAGAGCACAGGACTTGCTCACGAAATCAAGGTGACTGCAGCGTTCTGATTGGCGTTGGTGCCGTGTTCACACTAGCACAGCTTTTCCCAATCAAGGAAGGGGGCGGAGGGATGAGTGCCCTCCATGCTCCATGACCGGCTCTTGGCAATTTCTCACTCACTCCCTCCACCCAGCTTGCAGTCACACCCCTGCTGCTCATTAAGGTATAAATAGCCCGCAGTGCTTGTCGGGAAGCTCCCCTCAGGGGGTCTGCATTTTCACTTGGGCCTCATACTGAGACCAAGGAGCCTCACGGACCAACCCAAGGTATTCGGGGAAAACTGTGTGTTGGGGGAAGGGGTGGTTGGAAGGCTGGAGCTTTGCATTAGTGTGGGTTCCTCCATTTGCCATCTCTGAGTCAGCAATTTGTTGGGAGGTGAAGGGGTCTCTGGCAATGGGTTGGGGGGATTAAAGGGCAGGGAAGGCAGCCACTACAGCTTGCTGTGTTAGCAGTGACTTCTGAGGGCTCCCGGAGCCTCATCCCCACTGGAGAAACCTGGTAGACATTTGTCGTATCGAAGAACCTGTGCTGCAGGATGGCCCTGTTCAAGGGGCAAGGAAACTTGGGCATTTATAGCCTACTCCCTTGGTCGCTGGTTGGCGGCGGCTTGCTGGGGCAGTGTGCGTTCTCTGCTTTTTCCTGGCCCGCGGAGTAGGCAGAAAAGCAGGCTTCCATGTTTAGAGAAAGCCATCAGGCTGGGAAATGCAGGAGCTGGCACTGGGAAATGAGGCCAGAAGTTGCTGGCAAGGAAAGGGCAAGGAGGTGTGGTAGGCACTGGGTCCTTCCCACCTGCTGGAAGCTTCCTTGGTCTTTGACACCAGAGGCCCTGAAGTGAGGAGTCTGGTCCTGAGAGGGCATCCGACTGCACCTCGGGTTCACCACGTGTTTTTCCTTTTTAGGCCCCAAAGTGATATTGGATCCAAACTGGGGCCCTATTCTGTGTGTGTGTGTGTGTGGGGGGCTGGTTTATATAACTGTCTTCTAAATGCTGGAGGAAATCATGAAAAATTACACAAGTTTTGTGTGGGTTGGGTATTTTCTGTAGCTTCCCTTCTCTTCTTAAGAAGCTTTGATTTAAAGGCCACAAGATCCTATTACTGCTTCTAAGTCACTAAGTAACACAATTGAAATTGTCTATTGCTCTGCATGGCAGTAACCAATTCTAGGTATTTTATATTTTAAAGCACATATTTATTCAAGTGATAGTAGTACGGGGCCTCTGTGTTATTCTCTCTGAGTCCTTTAAATGGTAGTTACAGCTCGGTTTTATCCACGCATTCTAATGGTCCCTTTGTGAGACAAACTGGTAGCAAGCATTCTTTACACACAGATTTTTGCCGCCTCTATGTGCGATCCAAATGATTAAAAAACAAAACCAAAGTAACTCATTCATTCACTAGACAGCTGTTTCTGGAAACAATAGTTATTTGGCTAAATTCAAAGCCTACCTTATCTGCAACTTGGTGTGTGTGTGTGTGTGTATAGTTCAGATGGATATTGGCCATTGTTATCAGTTAACAAAAAATAAGCATTGGGACAGTTTCTAAATGGTGTATCTGTATTGGGTGTCTTTGGGGATTTGGGAAGGATTAGTCCCTCCAGAATCCATCTCTTTCTTTTTTTTTTAAATTTTAAGTATTTTTTTATTATAGTTGCTGTACACTATTATGTAAGTTACAGATGTACAATATAGTGACTCACAGTTTTTAAAGGTTGTACTCCATTTAGAGTTATAAAATATTGACTATATTCCCCACGTTGTACAACCTCTCCTTGCAGCTTATCCTGTTCCCAGTAGTTGGTACCTCCTCCTCCCCTGCCCCGTATTGCCCCCTCCCTTGTGCGCTGTCCCCACTGGTAACCACTAGTTGGGTCTCTCTGTCTGTGAGTCTGCAAGCTCCTCCTTATTTTGTGCGAATTTTCCCAGCATAGGTGAGTATTTGTAGTCTGGTCTTCGCTCCACAGATGAGAGCCGGGGCAGTCACATGAGTCAGGTGGCCAGTCAGAACCTCCGGATGATTTCGTGCCCGAGGCAGCAACGCCCAGACGGAGCTTTGGTGCCTGTCCTCCGTGGGAGCGGTAGGAGTAGGGCTGATGGTGGGGCAGAGAGCTGCCGGTCAGAGCAGCCGCATCCAGTTGTGATCGCGTTCTGGTGGGTTTTGTGTTTCCTTTTTCTTGGCCCTCTGGACTTTCCTCTGTTTGCTCTTTTAGAAAGTATTTACTGAGAGCCTGCTCTGAGCCAGCCACTGTTTTAGATGCTAGAGACACGGAAGTGAATAAAACAGATATAGTCCCTGGGATAGTTGGTAAAAGTAAGCACCGATTCCTCTTCCTGCATCTAGGACCCTGCTAAGCGATGTTGATATTATAGGTCCTTCCAGCTAAGAGGCACAATCTATTCCTCTACCTTTTGAATCTGAGTGGGCCAGTGGGCACTGTCACAAATGGGACTCACTCAGAGGCATGAAAAACCCTTGTGCATTAGAACCCTGACCACCACGTGAACAAGCCCAAGCTAGGCAGCCAGAGGGTTAGAGGTCACTTGGAAAAGAAACAGGACAGCCCAGCCGAGACCTGACCAGCCTTCTGCTGACCCAGTTAATGAATGCACATGTTTGAGGAAGCGTCAGTCAAGATCAACCAAACCTGACCTAGGCCAGAGGACTGCCCAGCTAAGCCCAGTCCAGAATGCCGGCCAATAGTACGAGGAGCTAGATAAATGACTGCTTTTCATAGCCACTAAATTTCAGGGTAGTTTATTCCTCAGCACGAGTCAGCTGATGGAGTAGCTGCCCTCATGGTATTTATATTCTAGTTGGGGGAAGATAGTCTGTGAAAACATACGTCATGATCTCAGCTTGTGAAACTGCTGTAAAATTTTTAAAAGAGAGAGAAGGCAGGTAGAGAACTTGGGGAAGCGTAATCTGAGAAAAATACCCAAACAAAGGGAGGGACTGCACGTTGTCCATGTTGGGAGGACAGCTCTGTCGAAGAGAGGGGAGCATAAGTGCCAGGGCTTTAGGCAGGAATGAGTTTGGTGCATTCAGGGGAGGTGCAAAGGCCAGTTGTGGGCCACGAGAAAGATGGTAGGAAATGCAGTGGGAGAGGCAACGAGGGGCCAGGAATTGTGGCAGAAGATACAGCAATCAATTCATGTTTTCAGAGTGGAAGTCTCTGTCAGGACACGCTGGGTTCCCGATGCATCACCTAGGCTTGGCCAGCTCCAAGAGGGGAGATGACCAGGAGATAAAGGAGCAGGTTAAACCATCTGGAGAAGTGTGGAATTGACATTTGGAAAAGAGGGGGAGAAAATGAAACAAGGGAGAGAAAAGCAATACAAAAATATGATGGACAAAAAGTTTAATTATCTACTATTTGCTCTTTGCTCCCTATATACTCATCATCAGTTTTGTGGATTTTTTTTCCCCAGGAAAGCTTAGAATCCCGTACTCCCTGCTCTTTTTTGACATGCTTTTACATCCTGCCCCTTGTCCTCTTAGGCAGTGATAGGTGCATTGCGTGGGACATTGTTTTCAATTTTAGCCCAAGCATAAATTAATGAGGGAGATACATATATTATATGAAAGAAGCAATTGATTTACTCATTCTAAAATGAAATGGTAAGTTTTTTTTTTTTTAATCCAGGTCACTGCACTTTCCCACTATGAAAGATTGTACTGAGTTTTCTACATTGTTTTCAAATTACAAATTGTAAACAGGAATAATTAGTACAAGATACACGACAGTGAGTTCATGTGTGTCAGGAATTTAATTCCACACAGTTAGCCTCATTCATCCAAGAAGTCTTCAAGCATAAACCCAGATACCATATACTTCTAGGACATAGAGACTTACATAGAGAATACTCTGGTATTTTAAAATGGTTGATCCACCTTGACTGTTCCCTGGTGGTGTACGACCTTCAGCACTAAGTGGCAAGTGAGACCCAGAGGTGTGTACGGAGTGGCTTCTGAGACCGCAGGCCAAGGCTCGGAACTGGTGATGTGTGTCCAGAGAGACCTGGAGTGGTTGCCTGAAATGAAACACGAGAGCCACAAGACTGGGGATCCCCGGAAAAACTGAAATGGGGGACCAACAGTGGGTCGAAGGGTACTTGGAGGAGAATGCAGGTCAGTAAGAAGATCCTCCTGTTCTTTGCTTGGTACTTAGCCAGGGAAGAGCAAGGAGTGGGAGGTGCTGGAGAGGATGAGGGATGCTTTTCCAGGGAAGGAAATTTGAATGTGGATATAGATGATGCCAGGTTCCCCTTCTGCCTGAAGATTATTCAAGGAGAGGAGTTAGTGTGGAACAGGCCAGAGAACGTCCAGCCTCACAGTCCTCAGTGCAGAGCACATCTGGGACAGCTCCAGTGGACTGGATGGCTGTGGGCCTGCTATGATTGCACCGCAGATGCTCTAGGTCTGTGACCGTGTGGGTGGTTTCAGCTTGCAAAGCTTCCAGGGACAGCACTGTCCAGCAGAACTTTCTATGATGATGGAAATGTTCTGTATTTCTGCTGTCTACTAGGGTAGCCACAGGTGGCTGTTGAGCACTTGAAATGTGGCTAATGTGACTAAGGAGGTGAAATTTAAATTTTATTTAATTTTAATTAGTTAAAATAAAAATTTGCATTTGAATAACCACATGTAGCTGGTGGCTACCAACCCTATTGGACAGCACCATTCTAGAACATTGGGTTTCACGGCCTCTGCCTTGGATCTGGTAATGGGAATATTATGGGAGATCAGGGGCCCCACGAAGGCAAAATCTTCTTTTGTTTCATTCTAAGACCTAGAATAAAGCCTGGAGTAGGGTAGGTGCTCAGTAAACATTTGTTGAATATGTCAATTACTTAATTAGAGAGAAGGACAACCAGTCACGCTTAATAGTCTTAGACCAATAATCATTTTTTTACCAAATTGTCACCATCTTGTTTCCCTTCTGGGATTGGCTCCCCAGTTTGGGATGATCTGTTTCAAAGCTTTGCTTTGGAAGCTCCTTGCTAAGGACAGGACCAAGACAGAGTCTCCATCCACAGTGTCTGCAGATGACTCTCTCATTTCAAGCTTAGTTGTTAGGTATTTTGAAAGGTGTATTATTCTTTGCAAAGTTTATAGAAGACAGTATTATTGCAAAACGGAGCTCATACATGGTAAATTCTCTCTCCTTCAGCAGGCCGTGTTCTAGTTTTTAACCACGTGAAAACAGTCATAATATCTACTATTGATTTAGGCATCCTATGTGCCAGGCAGACTTTGCAGACAGTATTTCTAATGTTTGTAACAATCCCACCAATAGGAAGTTCCATCTCCTCATTACGAAGGAAGATGCTAAGGCTCAGAGATACTGATTTACTTGTCCAAGGTCACACAATTTTCAAATATCCCTCCAAAAGCCATGCAGTTCCACTGTACCGTACTTACTCAAAAGACTGTAGCTGCGTCCTTCAAGAAGCCCAAGAGCCTAGGAATGTAGTAAAGAAATCAAGTTCACTGCAAATGGCTTGTTTTTTTGAATATATAACCCTGAAGAAAACAACCCATTATCTTAACTAGCTCTGTCTTCCTGCAGCCCCAATTTAATTATGCATACTGTGTAGAAATGACAGCCCCCTGAAACACGGGCCTGCCCTGTGGAAGAGGGTGGTATTTAGCCTTGATGATGGATTGCCCCATGTAGGCAATAAATCTGAGAGAGCTTCGTGAAGTGTAACTACTGAGAAGAAAGGTAAGAGTTTCCATGGGGCAGCTGGAGAAGGGGGGTGTGGATAATTACTGTGGTAAGTTTATTTATGTTGCCACTTTGGGCTTTTATGGGAAATCCTAAAAGCCACATCTCTGGAGCTGGAAACTTGGCAGGAAGACAAAAGAAAATGTTGTCCCATTTCCATCCAAGTGGTTACTAACATGATGGCCACGGGAGTCATTCTCTTTCCAGAAATGATTGAACCCAGTGTACAGTAATCAGTGGGGCAAAATGAGCCTAGGATCAAATCAAGATGACTCTCATGTCTTCACTTTCTGCCAGCGTCCAGCACCTGCTGGGCAGTGGTGATGAGCGGGCAGTGTTCTGCCTCATTGTCATCAGGACTTCGCCAACAGAGACCAATGGACAATGCAGAATTGGACTCCAAACGGCATTGCTGAAGAGGAGTTAAATATGGTTAAGAAAGAGGAGAGCTTCAGGTCATGGGTCCTAGTTTCCCTTTTGTATGAATTAAAAAGCATTCCAGAGGGGCAGGATGAGCTATCAGAGGACCCTGGGCCAATCTCCAGAATCCAAGTCCAATCTATTTTGAACACCACCGCTCTTAAGAACCAATCTCACCACCACTCTGGTCCCCATGGCCTCGTTCAACCCTCACCCCAGCCATAATTTTTGTCATGGGCTTTATTTTTCTCCATACTTTTCTGGAGGCATAATTACCCATGGATTTAAGTCCAGAAAAAATGCTTGCCTGTTGCTTGTCGTAATTGATGCCCCTCCCGGTACCGAGCAGATCTCAGTCATTTAGAGACTACAATTGTGTGATAAGCCCGCTGAGATGTATTGTAACTTATTTTGGAGTAAGTTTGGGTGGGAGAACTGTAGGAGGCTTCTGGAGGAGGAGTAGGAGCAACAAGAATTAAGTGTAGTCGGGGAGGGAAGTAGCTTAGCGGTAAAGCGCGTGCTTAGCGTGCACGAGCACGAGGTCCTGGTTTCAATCCCCAGTACTTCCACTAAAAAAACAAAACAAAAGAATAAGTGTAGTGATGGGGTGGTCAGAGCAGGCGTATCTAACATTTATTGAGCACTTAGCACGCACCATATCTGATAGTAAACATTCCGTGTGCATTGTTTCCTTTTAATTCTCGATGTTCTCATATACCCATGAGATGGCTGGTAGTATTGGGGGTGTTAGCTGCCATTCCTGAATAAGGAGACTGAAGCTGAGACAGCGTAACAGTTTGTCAGAAGTCATGCTCTGCCGAGTCTTACTCCAAGCTTAGGTCTTTCCATGACTCTATTTGGGGGGTTGTGTGCCAAGCATGGAAATATATTTTGCACTTAAAGCCCCCCTGAAATGTGGGACTCCCTGCTCTTCCCCCCAGATCTCTCAAGAGTCCTGTTGGAACCTGGGGCTAAAGTGGAACGTCCCGATTCCCTGTCCTTTCCTGGGTCTGCTGGAATCACACGGTGGACCTCGCCTCCCCAAAGGGCCTGCGCCTTCTGGTCCATTCTCCCCTGGCCCCAGGGAGCACGTGAATGCAGGAAGTCTCCCTGGTCAAAATGATAAGCCTACCTACCATGTCTGTACCTGTGCCCCAGTCCACCGTTAGCTTCACACCACAAGTTAAACTCTACTGTTTCTTAAAACCCTCTTTAAAATGCCAAGAGAAGTTCCAGGCTCAGAAATCAGCAGGGTCTTGAAAGTTCTTTCACCCTCTGGCATTTGAAGGGCACTTTCCTCTCAAAGCCCTGGTGTAAACATCGGTTAGATTTTTCCACCCTGGCCCACAAATCCTTCACTTTCCAGCTCTAATGTACATGTCCTTCAGTATTTCTGTCATCCTGATGTTAGTTCAACTCCAAGTAACTGCTGTCCAAAAGTTATTCCAATGGGAAAAGTGAGGGGAGTTTCAACACAGGCTGCCAGATACACATCCTTGTCCTTTCAGCAGTGGAGCTGGGGACTGACCGCCTGGCCTTCCGTAAGAGTGACCATAGTCATCTCTTGGCCCGGCCCAGACAACAGGCATCCACGGCACAGGGCTCTGGCTGCGCTGGGGTGTCCAGCCTTGGTACAGGTGCCAGGCGGAACCCGCTGCAGGCGCTGTGCGCGGAGCTGGGGGAATGCTCAGGGAGGCAGGGTCTTCGGAAAAACAACCTCAAGCCAGGCAGAGTCCAACAACATGATCTAGCGAAACTTAGTAAAATTCGGTCAAGTCCTTTTGATCTCGTCATCCCTGCAGAGCTCTTGCCTCAGAAACAAGAGATTCTGTAGGTAAGGGGACACACACCCACGGTGGCCTGTTTTTTCGCCATAAAATCTAGAAAACAACACGTGTCCATCAACAGCCAGATAAATTCTGGTACAGGTTTAATATGGAATATTACGCACCTAATTAAAATTCCAGTTGAATTTGGAAGGATGTTTATGAGGGGGGGAAAGTGGAAAGGATGTGTGTATTCTAAGTTGAATTTTATAAAATGGCATCAGCAACAGCCACAAGCAAACAGAGAATCTGCCCTGTCTCTGCATCTGATGGGAGCTGGTCTGAGAGTGGAGAACGGGTGGGGTGACTCATCGGGGGTCCACAGTGGTGGTCTGAAGGAAGGAGGGGTGTGGAGGACTAGAGACTTTGTTTTCTTTGTGCCTCTTTGGCTTGTTTCACTTGTTTTGGAAGCACATGTTGCTTTTCTAAGTATAAAGATGGAAATAATAGTCATTCTCAGAATAGCGGGAGCTCCAAACATACCTCTAAAAGCAGAGGAAGCAGGAGTGAAAGGGGGGAAGGTAAGGCATTCCTGAGGAACAGCAACTTCTCCACCGTGTAGATTCCTACAGGCAGAAAAATAATCTTACTTTGTACCCCTAGGTCCTAGCACCATAGCTGGGTCAGATACTAACAGGGTGTTGTGATCTGGGAAGCGAAGGTCAGTTCCAGCTTCTGTCCCTCCTCCCTCCCCCATCCTGGTACCCCAACACACACACACATACACACACACACAGGCTGGGGGGACAGGCAGGAGTCTGAGGGCTCTAGAGGAAATTCCTTTTATCTATTAGGCATTAATAAGGTGGGTGTGGGGTCTTAAGCCAGGGATAACTTTTTGGAAGTGGGGCTCCATTAAGCCATTTGCCCCTTAAGGAGAACTAGCTCATGGGGATTTTTTCTTATACTCTTGTCTGTGATTTGGCAGGGTGACCCAAGAAACATGCCAAATACAGACTGAATAATAGTTCTGTTAGACGATTTATGTCTTGTTGAACAAGCATTTCCCGACTCTGTTAGCATATCACCAAGTCATCTGCCCTTTTTGGTATTTTGATACCATAAATATCATGAGCATCAGCATCCTCACTATCATCACCATTGTCACCATCATCACGTCATCTTCATCACCACCATCATCACCATCATCACCATCATCACATCATCACCATCATTGCCATCATCACCATCATATCATCACCATCATCACCATCACCACCATCATCATCACTAATGCACCTTGAGTGCTTATGTTCCAGACACTCTGTAAAGGCTTTATATCCATTATCCCATTTTATCTGCATCACAGCCTTGTGAGGTAGGTTCTATTATTATCCTTATTTTACAGAAAGGGGAACTGAGCCAGTATTCAAACACATGATCTCTGACTTCAAACCCACACTCCTAATAACCTTGGGAGGTTAGTTGTTGCCACAAGTGTATGATTTCAGATGGTTGGTGTGAGCTCCCAAATCCGTGGTGACAAGCTCAGTCAACAGTGTGTCCTCATTATTAACTCAACAGTCCCACCCAACTTGAGTAGAAGTCCAGGGTTGTAATGTTATTGAGAAACAGGCTCATCATACTCTGTTGTTCAAAACCCATCAGGAGCGGTTTTCCGTTTGGACAGTACATTTTCAAAATAGGCGTGCACAAACAGGAGTGTGTCAGGAGAAGCATGACGAGGAATTTTCCAGCTACTCTGAGCACTTACCCGAGGCCAAGCTCTCTGCTAAGCATTTTACATGCGTCCCATGTAGCCTCTTTTTCATCCTCAGAAGGTTCGAAGAGATGTGGTTCTCAGGAGAGAAAATCAGGCTCAGAGCACACAAGAATCTTGCCCCAGGTTATACATCTGATAAAACCAGAGCTGAGATATCCTTCCAGTCTTGTTGGAGGCCAGAGCCTAGGACACTGCCTCTAGCTGGGACTCAGGTGGCTGTGGCCTGTGAGCCACGGTAAAGGAAGTTGAGGATGAGCCCAAAGAAAATGGAACTTTGGTGAAAACCCCAATAAGTATCTTCTGGTATCTGGATAAATGTCTTACAAAGACATATTATGTTGCATCCACAGAGTGGTTGCTATTGTTTGTTTTCTTTTTAAGGCGAGTTTTACTTAATGATCCTTGTTTCCTACTTTCCATAAAAAATCACAAGCAGCACTAGACTTGCCTGTTCAGTTTCTGTAGCTGCAGAGCATCCTTGTCAATGAGAAGAAACAGGCTTTGCAGGTCATTCCAGTGCCCATAATGCCTGATGGAATCCCCTGCCTACTTGATTCCTTTAAGTATCTTGGCTCCAGGCGAGAAGGAAAAAATATTGGTGGCACTTCTGAAAGTGACACAAGTAAGTAGAAGGAAGACCAGTTTCCTCAGCAAAAGCCCTTTCTGTCAAGGACAGCTTCTTGTGCATTTAAACTAAGAACCTCACGAGGCAGTGAGCTTCCCTTCTGTGGAGGTAATCAAGTGGAATCTGAATCTGTCAGATTCTGCGTAAGGTTAAGAGACCGGAGTAGATGACCTCTACCTTTTTATCATTCTGCTGCTCACTTAATGGGTTCTTAATTATTTGCCTTTAGGTTTCAAGTCCTAGCTAGAACATTTTGTTGCAGGGCTATTTTCTTTTAGGAAAACAATACCTATCAGAGAAGAAAATTGGTGCTGTGTTTGCATGTTCCCCACCACACAGGTGTTACATTAATGATAAAATAGTAGCTAGAAAGAGCAGATGAATGTAGCAAAGTATTTTACTCAGTCAGAATCTTCTTTGCCCACAAATAGCTGGATATTGTTTTCTGCCAGTTAATTGTCCTATAAGCTATTGCAAGATTCTTGCGGGTGGATATTCAAGAATAATGTTTGAATCCCCAGGGAAAGCGGGGCTTCTTGACAGATCTAACTGTAGCATTTTTGAAGAGTTTAGAGAGAATGTGTATTAGGTAAGCTCATCAAATAAGAAAGACTGAGTAGAGGGACGATTGATGGAAATTGAGAGAAATTGTTTATAAAACTTCAATAAAGGGTGAGATGATGGTTTGAAAATCATGACATGTAATATCTTGCAATTTATGTAACTACATAAATTAAACTACGTTGCATGTAACTTAATGAATGAAATGTAAACCACATTGAATGTAACTACATTTAAAATGTAAAGTTGCTTGTAGTTCTCGTTACATGGGTGGACGTGTAGGACAATGTATGGATAATATGTCTTTGATAAAAATAATGCTTTTAATTTTTATTGTCCTTTGCAAAGCCCCATCCCACCACTGGATTTAAATCACATGACACATTTGTGTGATAGTTGCTCAGTTAGTATACATGACATGACAGCGTTCTGTCTTGTGATAGAGTGACTTGTGTTCACACGATGTCCCACTAGGGTGGCAGTTCTTTGATATAAATGAAGTGTCTTCATTTTTCTCCCTTACAGCTCCTAGCAGGGCATTTTAAACCTGGTACATTTTGTTGAACTGCATATGTAAAATTACCACTAAAACTTGAATTGCTCCCAAACTTTTCCACAGCACATATAGAACACTTTCTCAGTGATGCCATGGCCTTTAAATTGGAGTAGGAGGGGGCTGTAAATGTGGAACACAAGCGGCACTGGCAGGAACAATGTAAGCATGTTGATAAATGGCAGGTCAGATGTGGCCTCAGCATTGGGGAGAGCAGGCGTGGTGGAGCTGTCTCTGCTTACTGTGGTCACTCAGCATGCAGCCTGCTGTCCCATATCCTTCTGTGTACATTTCCGGTTTACAGGTCGGTCCTCTAGGTGCATTAGGCTCTGCCAATTACATGCACTTTGGTGAAACTCGGGAAGTGGGATGGGGGCGTCTTTCTCTTGCTGTTTTCACTTGATGAATAAGGTTGCAGGTTGTAGAGAGGCAGCACTCGCCTTCTGACCTTGGATTGCAGATAACACGTTGTGTTCTTGTAGAGATTTTAATGTGGAAAAAGTTGATTTTTAAATATACTTTTCATTGTAGAATACTTTATATTTACACAAGTTACATAGAGTTCCCCTATGTCCCACACCTAATCGCCTCTACTGTTAATATCTTACAAGGAGATGGCACTTCTGTTAAAATCATTGAACTAATATTGACACATTATTAGTAACAAACATGCATGCTTACTCGGACTTCCTTGGTTTTCACCTTACATTCTTTTTCTGCTCCAGGAGCCCATTGCAAATATCACATGACATTTAGTCATCATGTCTTTTCTTGCCTGTGGCTGTTTCTTGGTCTCTCTTTGGTTCTGATGGCCTTGGCAGTTTTGAGGATACTGGTCAGGTAGTTTGTCGAAGGCCTGGCAATTGGAATTAATCTGATGTCCTTCTCAGAATTAGAGGTTATGAGATTTTGAGAGGGGGACCACACAGGTAAAGTGCCATTCTTATCCCCTCATATTAAGGGTACATATTATCAACATGAGTTGTCACTGATGATATTAACCTTTGTCACCTGGCTGAGGTGGTATTTGTCAGGTTTCTCCACTGTGAAGTTATTCTTTTTTTATCTCCTTTTCATGCAGAAGTCACTCTGGACAGCCTACGCTATGGAGAGGGGAGTTAGCTCCACTTGCTTGAGTGTAGAGAATCTATGTAATTTATGTGGAATTCTGCACAGGAGACTTGTCTCTTCCCCTCACTTAGGACTTTATGCCATCACTTTTTAATATCAGTCTGGCCTCACAGATGTTTATTCTATATTTTGAGCTATAGTTCAGTACTGCATTATTTATTTTGATACTCAGATTGTTCCAAACTTGGCCACTGAGAACTCTTCCAATTGGCTCCTATGTCTCTTTGTTATACCCCCATCATTCTGGTTTCTTGTTTTTATTTTTAGAACTTTCTTATTTTCTGGTACTACAGGATGCTCTAGGCTTATCTTGTGTATCCCCTCCCCAGGCTTAGAATCAGTCATTGATCAGTCAACTGATTTTTAAATCTTGTCTATTTTTTTTTAAGAAAAAATGGGGCAGAACAAACAAAACAAGGCCGTGGGCTAGATCAAAGCTGGATCAGTTTTGCTGGCAGAAACCATTTTCAGGCTCTTGGGTCTTAACTCTTGTGTGTCCATCTTCACCTTCCGTGCTCTCTCCCCACCTCTGAATCCAAATCTGTTCTCATTATCTTCATTCACACTAAAGTAGAGATGACTGTCCATAGTTCTTTTATTTTAAAAGCAGGGAAATATTAAGATAATTCAGTCACGTAGAAGGAAGCTAGTATGTTCAGAAAAAACACAGTGTTCCTGCACCCTCTCTCCTCCAACAGTCCACTTGTAAACAAAAAGTATCTATCAAACAAGATTTAACTTGGAATAAAACAAGAATGTAGTTAGTAAGTGGCCACGAGTAAGCAACGTGCATTTGTGAGATCGAGACAGCACAAGGTAAGATCAAGCAGTGGAGACTGGGGAGCCCAGAAGGACTGGCTGGCAGCCTCTGTACTGTGGGGACTGAGAAGCCCTGTGTCATCTCTGCTCTGATGACTCCTCAACCCTACGTGAGTCTTGCCCTGCAGGAAGAGTGCTCAGTGTTGGCAGATCTGATTTTGAACAGAAACTCAGACATGTCCAAAAAAAGAAAAACAAAACATTTTGTGGTTCAAACATCCTTTGGGCCATCAGTTTGAGATCTCCCCTGGGGAGGATATTGCTGACATCCTCGCAGCAGGTCCAGGAGGTTTCTGGAGGACTTGCCTGGACCCAGGGTCTTGCTGGGAGGCCCTGGGTCAGACAAGCCGGCAGCTGCTGTTCACCAGAATGGTGGGCCTGCTCCGACCCCTTCTCGTGATCCTTTGTCAGTACCACCATCGGGAAAGCTGCAACTGTAGGACCTAAACAACTTGGCCAACAGATGTTGTGCCTCCTTGCTCTGTTTCCTGCACTTTTTTTTTTTTTTTTTTAATTTGCTGAAAACATTCTCAACCGTCCTAGCCTGGCTGAGGTGCTGTGGGACTCAGGGTTGCAGTAAAATAATTGTCATTACTAATGAAGACGGGCACTTAGAGAACAGTTGGCTTTGTACATTTAGGGAGGAGAGCCTTGGGGAGAAGAAGCCAGCTCTCCCCTGCTGACTCCGTGCCGGGAGCTGCACTCTGGGGCTCTCAGCCATCCATCCCTTCTGAGGCTGCGCTAGGCCCGGAAAGTCTTTTCTCTGCACAAAGAAAGCCACTTTGAGAGGCTCGGTGGCTGGGTGATTGTCTGTCCCTCGGCCTCTCTTACCCGAGCTCCCAAAGCTCCCAAAGAACAGCCTGGCTGGAGGGGATCCCCTAGAAACCACCTGCCCTGCTGTTTCAGGATTAATGGAATCAAGTGATGCAGCAAAAATGTCACGACAGAACCTTATGCTTCCAATCCTCGCGGGGTCATTTAGCTAAAGAAGCCGTAAACAAAAACGAAGAAGAAGGAAACAGCTGGTGGTATAATCCTGCTCGGTCCTTCAGAAGAAAGCGGAGGAGAGAGGGAGCCCTTCTTTTCACATCTTAGAGGACTCCGTTGGCGGAAACTTCTAGGGAACCGCCTGCCTGCGCGTAGCTGTAGCTCCAGCTTCATTGTGAAACGTTAGAGCTGGGATTTAGCTGCAGCCCCTCTCTCTCCTCGAGAGAGCCTGACTTCAAACAACTCCATTTCAGGGATTTCCTAGCTCCTTACACACCCAGCCGTGAGGAGCAGATTTTATTTCCCCGGCTTCGGGAGAAGAGAAACCAAGGCGCAGGGTGAACGTGCACTGACAGGGGCGGTCGGGGACGAAGCGCACCCGCAGTCTGACGTTTGAGTTTGAGTTACGTCCCCTGGCAAGCACTCCTCACGATTTCTTGACAGATTTCAAATTTTGCTCTTGAGGGAGGAACTGTTATTGTGACTTTGTTCAAAGACGTGGAATCAGGGACTCAAATGTGCCCTCAGTGACGAGCAGGTGACGAGTGGGACAAGTCAAGGATGTTAATGGCTCAGGCAGATGAGCAGGTGATTCCCTTTCTTTTTGAACTCAAAACCTCGCCCCCGTCCCCCTCCTGAGAAAGCAAATGGGCTGAAGTGTGGGGTCCAGATGCTGGCTGGAGACTCGTATGATGGTTCTGTCACTTAACTTGTGGCTTATTTAAAAAAATGTCCCTCAAGTTTGTGTTCAGAGCTAAATGGACCTGGAATAGTGGAGAATACTGGAGAATTGGGAGCTGAACGCAGGGTGGAATTATTACAATAAAATATTCCTTTTTATTTTCTTTATTTTTAAAAATCTGTCTCAATCTATATTTATCTTTATCTTTGTATCTGTGCTTTAAAAAAATTTTAAGAGAGGTACTGCGAATTGAACCCAGGGCCTTGTGCATGCCAAAAGCATGTACTCTGCCAGTGAGCTATACCCTTCCCACTAAAATATCCCTTTTAGAAAGTCTCGAATTTTCAAAGTTCTGTTCTGCAGCTTGGGAGTTCTAGAGCTGGGATGTACAGGGGCTGAGTCATGATGTGGGAAGTTAGTATCCAGCTTCTCCTAGTGTATAGTATCCAGGTCTTCTTCTGTGTTAAATCAGAAGTATTACTTACTCACCATCAAATCATTTATACATCCAAATGCCAGGACTTTTGTGGCTTAATACCAAGTGCTTTATTTAGGTCGATAAAAGCAAATATTTATCAAATGTTTAATATGTGCCAGGGACTGCACTGAAGTAGCACTTTACAAAAGATACTGAATTTAATCTTCATACTCCTATGAAAAATATGACTATGCCTGTCTTACAGATGGATAAATTAAAGCATGAAGAGGATAATAATTTGCCAAAGCTGGTGCAGCTAATGAGTGGTAGAGCCCTCAGTAGGCAGAGCTGGGTCTTGAACCCAGGGATCTGGGCCAAAGGCTCAGGTGTTGGCCTCTTGCCACGTCAAGGTCCATTGGTTGGAATGCGGACTCCCCGGTAAGTTCCTAGTACTCCATACCGCACCCTTTCTCTGGGCCCCAACTCTACTTCTTTTCAGAATTTTAGGTTTCCTATTTGTGAGGCCTCAGAGGCTGGCAACTGGAATCTGAACACGCCCCCTTTGCAGTGATCACACCCAAGGTACCGCACACCAGTGGCACACACTTGGCTGTGCATTGGCTGTGCGAGCTACACATTTTTGTTTCAAAACAGTCAAGCACCAGTGAACTGAGCTGATTACGTTTAACACAAACTAGACAAGCCAAAGGTCAGAGGAAGTTAAGGAAGGCTCTATTTCATCGATTTGTGTGCATGTTGGAAAAGTACTTAGGGAAGCTGTTCTCTCAGATGAGGAGAGAGGGTGGAACTAAAACAAAGCCCAGGTCCCGTAAAATCCCAAAGTGTAACTTTTTCCGTGAGTATCCTCACTGATGTAACATGCTGTTATGCCAGCCTCACTTCTCTCCACTCCTCAGCCATTTATTTTTCCTTTAAAGATTTTCTTTTTACAACCTCCCTTTGTAATAAGATTTTTGTCTCCAGATTAGTCTTTAGCCAAAATTGGGAGCAGAATCCTTTCTTGAAATTTTCTTTACTGCTTTTTAAAAAGATGACTCTGAAAGTCTGATACTCTAATCTTAGTTTTCTGGTACATAATGAGATTCTTCCTGTGCCCAGAAGTGTGGCCAGGTGCCTAGACTTAGAAGAAGACTAAGAAAGGAACTTACCTGTAAGGAAGATTTTAGGTCCATCAATAGGGAAATGGC
The DNA here is from genome assembly GCF_048773025.1 of Camelus bactrianus. Lineage (NCBI taxonomy): Eukaryota > Metazoa > Chordata > Mammalia > Artiodactyla > Camelidae > Camelus > Camelus bactrianus. Next base: position 82,097,973 of record NC_133541.1, read on the forward strand.
AAAAACAAACTTGAGTATATTTACCCTGTAAATATGATAGCATAGTTAAAAAATGATGAGATGTTCTAACGTGGCAGAACAAAATCACAGTATAAAATACATGAAAGTATTTTTCATTTCATTTATGTGAAAAGCAGTCACCAAGCAATGCTATCTCTTTTCCCTGTGAGCACGCTTATGTGGATGCGAACGAATAGAACAGGGTCTTCCGAGAGTTCAAGATGTATTCCAAACCATAGCAGTCCCCTCAGGAAAAAGGGGACGGAGTATCAGGAAAGAGTCGTGTGAAGGTGGGTGTGAGCCTTATCTGGCATGCTTTAATGTGGAAAGAAAAATGAATTCATGGACTTTGTATATAATTAAAAATCAATTTAAAAAATGCAAAAGAAAATTCAGCTTTAGGAAAGGCTACAGTGGTCCCCAAATAGGAGAGTTCGACTTATATCTTGGGGCATATGATCTCTTATTGCCTTTTAACTAGAGTTCGCAACTAGAGTTAGAATTAAAGCAAAACCAAACATCAAGCCAAAAAACAACTCCACTGCAGTGGTGACAGTATGTCTCATTATGAGTGACTTCAACAATCTCTGAATTCTGATGACTAAGGACACATCATCTCAGTTGAAATACAATCCAGAAACCCCAAACCTGCCTGCATTTAGCACCCAGTCTGCCAGGGAACTGGACCTCCAGGACCTCCTGGTGGAATGATGTGGCCGTGAGTCACGTGCTCTGTGTCCTTCAGTGCCTCTGAGCTGACTCTTGGCGAATTTACCACTTAGAGAGGATTTGCTGTGAAATCTCTGAGCTCAGGGAAATGAAGGAATTGGGAAACTGGGTAAAAACCTGCGCTGGGTGGTCTAAGGAAAAGCAAGGCTGAGAACAAGTTGGGAAAGTAAGACGAGACTGTTACCAAACCAAATTTGGGTCGGCTCACTTGCATATGGTAAAGCCAGTTTACTGACACCAGGTTGTGGTGAAGGAAAGCGCAGCGTTTATTGTAAAGACACAGATAGGAAGGACAGGTGGCTCCTGCCTCTTAAACCCCAAACTCCCGGGAGGATTTCGGCAAAGCATTTTTACAGGCCAGGTGAGGGAGGGGCGTCCCAGGCTGTGATCCCCTCAAGCACAAGTCTCTGATTGGTTGATGGTGGTCAAGCCTTAGGCACCAGAGGGCCTGGGGTCTTCCTGCTCCTGATCATTAAGTAGTTAATTTCATCCATTTGGTGGTAGTTTTAGCATCTGAAAAACTGAAAAAATGTGCATCAGGTACTATGATCTGGGTACTTCAGAGAGGTACTGAAGCAGAGGGCATGGGGGAGGGGTCTGTCCCAGGTCGGACCCATAGGGTCCTGCGTGGTTACAAGATGGTACAAGGAAGAAGGGTGGACAGCATGCAGGTGAAGGAGGAGCCGGAAGCTGCAGAGGCTCTGGAGGGGGAAGAGGTGGTGAGTGCAGTGGAGCAACCCCGTCCCCTGTGACCTAGATGGGGAAGGTTGTTGATCTGGGGCCTCCCGGTATCCCTGAGGCTGTTTCCTGTTTAGGCTCTGCTTCCCCTCTCACCCATCACCGTCATGCCCCAAAGCTCCTTACTTAGACAGACACTCTGAGTAGCCACAAGCTACTTTCTGTGTGAGCTGAGCTGGGAGACTAGCTCCACTTTCAACCAGATGACCACTCTCCAGCCCTTGAGTAGACAAAGAACGCCCCCAGTGGCCACATTCTGACTTTTCTAGGTCCTAGAGACTTGGCTTTTGTGGGCCCTTCCTCCTAAAGACAACCTTAAAAATTACATTTTATGATTGTGTTGGTATAAAGGCAAATATATCTTGAAACTTTGTCTTTGATTTTCAACTTCATTTTTTTTCTGATTTAAAAGAAATGAGAACGTTTTTGTTGACTGCCCCCCCCAATCCAAACCGGAAGCATGGTGGGCCCTAGGAACTCTGTCTGCTGTGCCTGATGGAGAAGTCAGCCTGCCTCCAGTGAGTGACACCTTGTTTGTTTTCTCCTATAAATAAATTTGGCCTTGAATCATAAGCTTTCCAAGAACTCATAATCTGGCTTTTCTCTGATTTTAAATTCCCTGTTCTTTTTGCAGCCCTCCCGCTCAAACAAATCACTAAATAAAAGCATAAAATCAGATTTTCAAATCAGAGTTTAGTGGCCTTTGAATCTCAAAGGGTTTATCAAGACAACATAGAAAATCGACTACCTTTTAGTGAGTAATTACTATGTGACATTGAATAAATAATCCTATGCATCTTTGTGAGTTAGATACTGTGACCCTTTTAAAGCGTGACCTTTCACGGGGGGGCCTAGATGTGAAGGAACCTGTTGGAGGTCACATACCAGACAGCTGAGATGAGATCCAAGCTCTGTCTGTCATTTCCCTCTTCTGCACTTGCTGACTCTTCTGCTTGGAATTCTCTTTCCCCAGGTTCTGACCCTGGCTGACCCCTGCTTTCCTTCTGGGCTCAGTTGATGAGGATCCTGCTCCAAGGGCAGCCCTCAGGTCATTCTTGATGATAAGACACAGTGGTAGTACCTGACATTGCGTTTCCCATTGTCTGACTTCTTTCCCTCTTGTACAAGTGTTCATATTGTATATCAGTCTGTTTCTCCCTAACTTTCAGCCCCATCCAAGTGTCTGAACTCCCACGACAGCAAGAATTTTTTCCTCTCTTGTTCATTACATACCTGGCACACAAGCAAGTATTCAGTAAACACTTGTTGATGAAATGACTCAGACGCCAAAGCCTGTATACACGTAAGCAGCTCACTACACTGCCTCTGGGGGAGGCTTTTTTCCTTTCACTTAAATTTGATACCACCGAGCAAATTTTAAATTTTAAATGGAGGCAATGTGACTTAATGAACAGGAAGCCCAGGCCCAAAGTCACAGGCTACGTGAATTTTGAGAAGTTGTTTGACCTTATGTTTAAAAAAAAACAAACAAGAATGAGAGAACAATGCCTCTCACTCTAAACGTAAGAAATAATAGAAAAATGAAATGCACCTTCGTGGTGTACAAATGACACTATTAATGAAGGTTAAGTAGCACAATAAGTGTGCTGTCTTGGGATACTCAAGACACTGCTCATCAATAGCACAGTAAACCTTGAGCTCTGAGACTGTCCATCATGAGGTGCCTTCTGGAGAGAGCTCGGAAAAGCCAGGAAGAAACGATGAGTCAGCCAGCATTATTCGCCTCTGGTGCAAAGAGCTGTGAGCTCTGGGCTTTGATTTCATGCTCAGTGTTGACCTCATTTGATGCTACAGGAGGACTCCTGGGACCTGAGAGTCTGTCCATCTGGGGGACAGGCCTTTCCAAAGAATTGGATGAAATCAAAACTTTGGGAGATGTGGGGAGCTTCCCTGGATCTGCTACATCATTTAACCAAGTCTGATAGCCAGAAAGCAGAACTTGTTCTACTGCAAGTTTTGTGTCAAATAGGTAAAATGAAAATCAGAACCTGAGCAGACACTTCTGTCAACAGCCTTTGGGGTCCAGATGGGCGCTCTGCATGGCTGGGGTGCATCTTGGCATCCTGGCAATGATCCTCTCACAGTAGAAACCATCTCTAGGGTCCAAGGCTGTGTGTGTTGACACTGAATACCTAACAGCTGCTGGATTTTTACTTGCATAGTCATTGCTCTCTTATGGCCCAACTCATTACTTTGCAGAGTTCTTTGGGATGCGCAGGGTCTAATTCTGCCCCAGAATAACAGAGACTGATTAATATTTAAGGCTGTCATTTGATCTTGCTTTATGTGGATTAACAAATAACTTTTTTGCAATCATATGAGTATATTCAGAGCAGGTATTTTCCATTTAAACCCATGCATCTATGTATATTTGACTCTCCAAAAATATCTTTGTCTAATTGCTGTCTTCAAAAAAGTCAGCCAACGTTAACCAGGCATTGACGTTGGCAGATGCCTTTTATAGAGTCTAAAGCACGTTAACTGGGGAGACTGAGTGACTCCTCGTCAACGTCAGATTGGACCCCCCCCCCCAGCAGTGTTCTGTCTGTGCCTGTTTGCCTGGCTTTCAGTGTAGCACACCCTTGTTCTGCAAGAGAAGGCTTGTGAAATTGTCTGCATCAGTGTGAAGCCCAGCGCTCATTACTCTATCATCTTCAAGCCCCAGCGTTTTTCTTCAGAGTGGTTAGGGTGTCGATCCACTTGGGACCCATTGGTATATATTTTGCATAAGGAGCCTTGTATTTTACTAATTAATTCATCAGGAAAAAAAAATGGGCTTTGGTGTCTGATTCTTTGGAAGGAAATTCAGTGTCTCATTAGAGATCATCATGGTAGCTTAATACAATTGTGTGTGTCAGACTGAGTGACATTTGACATTACGGTGTGAGAGGTTCTCTCTAAGTGGGACATGACTTGGGAAAGTGATAAACTCGGGATAGTCTTTGTGTCATTTTTTTTTGCCCCGTTTAAACAGAAATGTAGGTCCATGAGAAAAGCGAAAGGCAAGAAACCTGAGGGCTCCCTGGAATCTCCTTAGTCGCAGACTCAAGTGCACAGCTCACTAAATTCTCTTGTTGAAGGCTGTGACTTAGTGGTGGGGAAAAAAAAAAAGAATTAGAAATGATATTTTCCTCTGTTGAGATGTCCAGGGGTCCTAGGAAAATAATACCCCAAGCAAAGGTCTATGGTACAAAATGTTGGACCTAAAAATCTGTCCAGGGTCAGTTTTGCAGGCTAAAACACACAAACAACAACAAAGAGGCTTGTATATGCACGTCAGTGAGGAAGAAGTGATGTGCCTACACGTTAAAGGTGTATCATTTTGTAAAAGTTCCCCATTCATTCAAAAGAGGCCTCCCTAATTCCATAGAATTTTTGCTAGTCTATCCTGATCACCAGCGCCCTCATTTCGCCTCTTCCCAGACATATAGGCCTCTTCTCTTTCACTTTTCCTTATGTTGAGGACACAGGTCTAAAGGTTTCCTGTGGCTAAGGGTTGACCAAAGACCAAAGCCAAGATGAACAATGACAAAATTCAGGAAGCGCTGGAGAGGTGTTGTGGTACAGTGACTTTGCTTTAAAGCGGGATTGTAACTGACTTGCTTCCCGATCTTGGGAAAAAAATTTTAAGCTTGATGTCTTCAAGTATTATCTCCCATCTGTACTTGTGTCTGTCAGACAACCAGGGGCTTCTCTTGCACCACAACTGTGAATGACACTTTCTCCATCTCCTGTGCATAGCCACCCGGGACTGTGATGTTAATTCTGAAAGTGAAGTGTTATCCTGTGCCCAAGGCATTCGCTTAGCTTTATTTCTTAGCATTAATAAGAGAAGAAGTATTTCTTTAAATCAGTAGGTCTAGCTTAGGACACTGAAGAAATTTGGAGAAATGTTGGCAATTTTGGTTAATACAATCAAATTTTAAATATATTGAGAAAACTTTCACCTTTAGGAGTTCTGTTATAAATGCCACGGTTAAGTAGTCAAGATCCATTTGCAAATGAATTCACACTATTTTTCACACCCACTTTGCTCAAAATAGGATACACCCTTGTGAACCAATCTCTTACACCCACCTATTTAGAATTCACCTGGAGATGTCTGTCCATTAAAGATAGAGGGGGGAAAAGCAGAGTGTGTCTGGTTCAGAAGTTCACCTCCCTGCATGCCAGGAAAGACTCACCTACCTGCTAAGGCCTTCTGATTTGCATCTGCTTTGTTTCACAGCAGATCAGACTGTCTGGGAAGTGGAGGGGAGAAGTGAGTGTGTTACACTCATTTGGAAGGCGCTCTTGAGGGTAACAGAGCAGAGGCCGAGCTGTTTCTGACAAATGTGCTCAGTCGCTGTGAATGGTGTTTTGAAACCTGCTGGGCACCAACGTTTGTAGCTCTCCAGGGACCTTATTAGTTATCCCTGAGAAAGTCAGTGACCAGTAGCCCCTATGGTGAATCTCTGTTCCAAAGCCAAATTCCCTCTGCAGATCTGAAGGAACTGCAGACGGTGGCTTTGCTGAAAACACGCCTTGGACCTGTAGGTTTGTTGCCTAAAAACTGGCCTCTGTAGCCCGATGGCCAGATTGAGACTCAGAGGCAGACTTGTGGGAGAGTTAGAGGACAGCTTCATGGGTTTGCCAGGCAAAGTCAGGTCACAGCAGGCTAATGCCTTAGAGACTGTGAATCCATCCTGGGGTTGGTGTCCTGAGGTTTTATAGAAAAGCTGGGTGGAACAGGAAGGCAACAACAAACAGGGTGTTCTTCCAGGGCGCTGCAATCTTCTTAATCTTGATGAGTCCACCTGGAGTCTCGGAGAAACCCCGGAGGGTCTGTTCATTGTTCTGAGGCCATCAGCCCGTGACCACCTTCCTGGAGCACAGCTTCTGGGTTAAAGGATAATCTGCTCTGGGTAAAGAACATATAGGGAGTGGAGAGTGTAATGGAAAGGTGGGGGGTTATCGGAGAAAAGAGGAAAACAAGTTGCAAGAATTCTGAGTCGGAATGAATCAGCAAACAGCTTTAGCGTCAGGGAAACCGTTTTGTTAGTTTCCTGCTGTTTCAGGTTTCTCTTTTAAGGGGTGAATTCTCCTACTTTTGCCCCAAGGTCCCACTGTTTCAACAAGCACATTAGGGTTTGCCTAGACTGAAGAACTCTGTGAAGAGCTAGCTTTTAAGTAAATACCATAAAACATTTTTAAATGCCACTTGAGGGTGAGAGAGGGTCCTCTTGCATGTGTGTGGCCAAACCACGCTCCAGGACTTTTCCTCCTCGCTCTGAAAAGGGGCATGTGGAAGTGATTGTCAGGAGAAGGGAGCAGCTGCAGACGCAGGGTGAAGATTCCGCACCAACACCCCAAACACGGTTTTGGAACAATGTACGCTCTGTTGTCCAGGAATGCATTCTTTACACAGCGATTTCCTGAAGACCCCAAGAGACGGAGGTGGTAAAAAGCAGAAGGCCAGACTACAGGGACACCTTTGCTGTTCTCTGTGGACAAGATTCATGACTCCCTAGTGAGGTTGTAAGTGAATGTGCAGCATTCACACATGGGCGACGTCTAGTTAGATAATGTTAGCACGTGGGGTAGATTCCACATGTGAAGGGACAGGCTGTACACAACGTCGAGTCATCAGTATCTCAAACTTAATACATTGGAACTGTAGAAATGCTAAAAGCAAAACAGAAAAGGAAATTGGGTGAAGTGGTTGCGGTTCAGTGGTTAGAAAACCCTGACATTTTCACCGAAAATACGCGATGCAGTTCTATTACGAGAGACAAACTAGCTTGAGCTCCTCCCACATCAAAATCATTTCCAGGGTAGGCTAAAGATGGCCACCTAGATGCTGGGTTAAATGACAGAGTCACCAGATTATCTTAGGGTTCTTTCCCTTTTCACTTTCAGAATGTTTTGGGCGTTGGACAGAGTCTGAACTCAGGCTACCTACTCGTCTATTCATGATACCATTTATGTTTTTTCTTTCCCCAGATCATCCCTCCAGCTAAACCTGCCCTGGGTCTGAGACAGGGGGCAATGGCTGCTCCTGACATCCCTCTGGAGAGCTGAACTTCCAGATGGGATCTGTTAGTTGCACTTCTAAGCCTGAGAGATCGTCTTCCCTTTACCTTGAAGCTAAAACTTCCCTCTCTAATAGTCCGCAGAGTGATTTTCTTATCTGCAATTTAGATTACTGGGGGCCATCTGGGGAGATTTGCAAAGCCTGCTGTGCTGTTTTCCAAATAGGTGTCTGAGTATACATCTAAATATTTCTCCTCCTTCCCCCACTTGATGGAGCCTGTTTTCCTAGTCCAATTTTAAAACGTGGAATGGGTTAACCCCAGTGTAAATGAGGGACAGACGATGGCTATAGAGAAGCTTTCATTTAGCCACTGATTTTAGTGTGGGGCTTAAATGAGAAGGTCTTCAGAAGTATTTTAAATTGAAGAATAAAAACAGACACACCAAAGGGAGATTTGCCAACCATATAAATACATAGGCGTTAAGCCCCCTATACAGAAACCAAATATAAATGGAAAGACAATGAGTAAACTGCACATATAAACAGACAAAACCCCAGTGGCTAAGTCATAAAGATCTGACGGCAAGGACCATACGTTTTTAAAACTCTCAGCTTTTCTACTCAAGTATTGTGTTATTTGTCCCAGGTTCGCAGTTCAGTCATCCTACTCAGCATCGTCCTTGGCACTGTTCAGTTTGTCTGCTGTCTACACGTTTGGGCTTTTTGGCAAACGGAGATGCTCTCAACAAGAACAGCTTTTGAGTGTTATTCAGACCCCTGATGGGCCTCAGATTGTATAAAACAAGGATTTGTAGCCCTTTAGGGATGTAGCTCTGTTTGAAGCAAAATATCTTCTCACTTCTTTCCAGCGCTTACTTGTGGGGAGCTAATCCCAGAGCAGGGAGGAGAGGCAATCACTTTCTTTCTTACAGTACCAGCACCCAAGTCAGTGTCCCAGAGTTTGGGGGAAGGTGAGCAGATGTTAGAGAGCGGACGAATTGTCTCTGATCATCTACTTAAGCAAATTTTGAGTTGTGTTTTCCAACATAAAATAGTCTCAAATAAATACAAGTTAGATATCTTACAAACCCCCATTGTTTTTTAGTACTAAATGAAATGACATATGTGAAAGTATTGTAAAACTGTAAATCACTATGCGAGATTATTATTGTTAGAGGGAAGAGAGCGGTTATAAAAATTGACTTCAGAAGTCATGACATCACGGTGATTGAAAGCTGGAAACCACTTAGCTTCTTAGAAGATGTGTTTCCACAGCACTGAGCACATCTTTATTCTTCATTTAATGGTCGAATCACGTAATGCCCAAATTACTCAATTTTTTGTCAGCATATATTAAAGTATCGTTCCATGGTCTGATCTCTGGAGTTATAGGTATATTTCCCATCCTGTTTTGGAAGGTGCTGTTACTGTGAATAGCGCTCCTACCACGAGCTCCCCAGTTTCTTTGACTTCTTTGGTGTGCAAGCACCCCGGCTGTGACAAGTGTGTGTAGTTTGCACAGAAGGGCAGGGAGCCCAGCGGGGGACTCTGAACAGACCGGCCAGTGAACGTTACGGCAAATCCCGGTACAGCTGGCCATCCGGTGGCCGTGCTGTGAGTGATCGGCAGACAAGCCTTCCAGAGTGGTAGCTATTTACGAGAAGAAGGTGGAATATTCAGTCCCAGCAAAGACAAGCAGCAGCACAATCCTGAACAAAAGGGTCGGGAGGCAGGGCACTCTGCCTTGCTCAGAATCATTCAAGAGACTTAGTAGCTCTGCGTAGCAACGGCAGGCTTATTGACAGGAGGTAAAGGCTCCGGGAAGAGGGCGCCGTTCTCTGGGACAGCCACACACAAAGGCATTAACCCCCTGCGGGAAAGTGTGAAATTATCCTGTATTGGGGGCTGGGTTAACGTGTGTGGCCCTATTGAGGCCACTTTCCCCGCTGGCCAGTTGAGAACCAATCTCCTCCTCTTTCCGTGTATAATTAGTGAGTTTGAGGCCCCACATTGCCAAAACAGTTGAGGTCCCAGCACTTTCCTCCTTACTCAAGGGGCCCTCTTTCCCCTCCGTGCAGAGTTGCATGGTTGGCTACCGTGAGAACCACAGCCTATCTCCCACCCCGCTGGGAAGCGAGTCCTCACAGATGTGCTCACTTTGACTTTGGGAGGAAATTCTTGCTCCCCCCACCCGCTCTGCTCTTCCTTCCCCAGAAGGAGGCGCAGAAATTGTATTTCTCCTTCTCCTCCAGCAAGGATCTCTTGTACTTGGAAAGGTCGATCTTTTTAGTATGAAGAAATGAGGGGAGTCTTCCCTAAGTAACTTGTTCATAACCACACGGGCCTTTCTAACAGTAGAACTTAGGACAAGTCACTTAGCTTCTGAATCACTTTCTGTGGATGCCATAGGGAAAAAAAAAAAAAGTACTAGGTGAAGGTCTCAGTCCAATAACCAAAAGACTCTACCATCTTGTTGGCAGATCTTGTGTCTGGTGTTATGTGGGTAAATATCCAGTACAACGGAAAAAGCAGGGACTTCGAAATTATACAGACATAGGTGTAGGAGCTAGCTCTGGTGCTTTTTTTTTTAAGCAGAGCAATATCAAGCAATTAACTTGTTTATCCTTTTTAAGCCCTGGATTCTTTCCTTGTAAAATGGAGTGGCTCATGCCTACTTAATAGAAGATAGTAGAAACAACCCAAGTACTACTAATGGGAAAGCAGGCAAATAAATTGCGGTATGTCTACAGTAGGGAGTACTACACACACTCTTAAAATAGGTAGAGACAAATGTTCTGATGTGGAAAGATGTCTAAAAATAAGAAGTGGATTAAAGCAAGATGGAGGGCAATGTGTGTATTAGAGTTCCTTTTCTATGAGTGACTGAAACAGGTTTACCTGGGGAGATGTGAATCCCGATGTGTGCACAGTAAGCAGTGGGGGTGGTAGGAATCAGAAGAAAGAGTTAAAATTTAGCTTAAAGTTGAGGGGTGGAAAGTTAGGTGTCAGGAGGAAGATTTACACTTTTTATTTGTATTTTTTTCTTGGTCATTTTAGTTTTCTAGCCAGGGCCATGAATGACTATTATTTTTAAAACATTATGAGAGTTTATTTGCATAATATGATTATGTATCTTTCTTCCTTTTCATGTTTTTATGGATTAAAAAATGAAAACCTTTGTAACTGATGTGGGAATTAAGTACATGTATCAGGTACCTGAAGCATAGAAGGGGCCTGGTTAATGTTCGTGCAAATGAAACAGAAGGAAAGAACATGAAATTCTCTTTATCAAAGTTTTTTAAAAAACAGGTACAATTTTTTTAGGTAGTAATGATTGCTATCTGTTAGGTACTATTTATCGTTTTTATTACTCTTTTTTAGAGGATGTTTTCTGTCTTCCTGTTTCTCTGTCGTCTTTGGTGCATGGAAGTTGTGGAAGGTCACGGGATTGGTCGTAGGACCAGATCTGCCGGCAACTTCTGTGGTTTGTGGCAGGCTGGTCATCTCATCTTTCTGAGCTTCTGTGTCCTCAGCTTTCAGTTAGCCAGGAATCTGGATGGGTTCTAAGTTCCCTCCAAACTTAAAATTTCCATCTCCATTTGCCCATGAAGCTGATGTAGCTCGTAGCTCAAAAGCAAGGGTGTGCGTTGGCGGACAGTCAGGAGTCCAAAGACAAGAGAGGCAAGAAATGTCTTTAAGAGAAACTTGAGGATGGGAAAGTTTCCTAAGACAGACGCAATCTGTTGCAACCCACACCGCCACTAACTCACTCAATTCTGCTTATGCAATAGAAATTTTAAGTTGTTTCTGCCAATGAATCCAATGAAACAGAGGTCTATCATTGTTATAAAAGGCTGCTGGGGTAATTTTATATTTCCTCGGGTCGAGTTTTGTCGGCAGGTTTTTCTCTTTGATGATTTATGTCAAATCTAAAAGGCAAGGCAAATGCTTTGGGATGCATGTTTATTTTCTCCATCTCCCATTCTTTGGCGTAGCTAAAGTCAATTCTCTTATCCAGAGCGGTCCCTAGGAGGGAGCAGGCCTGTCCAGAGGAGGCTTACGCTGTCATGTATGGAGGATATGTATGTATCACATTTATTTAAATAAAATAAACATGTAGTTCGAAGTACTGTGGGGACCCAACCAGGAGTAGAGTACAGGACATCTGTTCTGCTTGCTCCCATCCAAAGGAAAGGCCCACCCTCATCCTTCTCTTCAGAAGCTGAGACATCAGCTAATCAATGGGCAGCCTTTTGCGAAGCTCCTAGCATGTCCTTCCAGTCTTTTTTTTTCTTTTTCTTTTTTTCTTTTCTGTTTTCTAATGGAGGTACTGGGGATTGAACCCAGGACCTCATGCATGCTATGCGCGCTCTCTTCCACTGAGCTATACCCTCCTCCTTCTTCCAGTCTTGCTGTTGTGCTGGCAGCCAGGTGATCTGGTCTGTGTGGCTGCAGGAAGCTGGGAAAGACTTTGTTCCCCTCCCTGAGCCTGGCTTCCCTGGGAGCGGAGATGTGTCAGCAAGCGGTGGGCCTGGAGGACTCTGCGCTCTGTTGCCATGGTCACTTCCCAGCGTGCCAAGGACAAGTCCCCGCATCTGCTGTGAGACTTTCCTAGAGACAGAGCAGCGTGTGACCGCAAGCCTCCAGCCACTTTCATAAAGACCAGAGCCTGGCCCTTTTCCTTCGTGTCGTTTGGCCTCATGAGTAGAATGGAGCTGATCTGGGGCCAACAGACCAATGTTTTCTTAACACCAAGAAATAAACGCACTAACACTTAAACCACCATTGATAGGACCAACAAGCCAAATTACAACAATGTGAAGGGAAGCAATGAGAATATTGTTTTATAACCAAAACAATCGTCTGAACAAATCACTGATGTGACTTGACATACTTGTAATCATCCTATACCCAGAATTTTTTTTTCCCACATCACATAACTTTGTGAACATTCTCCCATGTGGCTTTGTTGCCTCATAATTAGCTACATGACAATTTAAAGGAAAACAAACATGGTTGTTGTTAGGCCCCCAGGAACTAGCCTCCAGGACAGACGACATGATAGAGAGAGAGCAATGGGATCATAGAAAATGTCTCTAATTTGGATTTGATTGTATTTTAGTTATGGGAGTTTGCCACTGCTTGCAAGGAAGTCCCAGACTTTAGTTTCTTTGCCTTCGAGGCAAGTCCATGGATTTCTTTGCTTGTCTCCATGTGATGGGCTACAAGTGGCAATTCTTGTCTCTTTCTCTTGTCTGCCAGGGGACTTGCTCCTCATTAGTAGGGAATCACATCCCGCCAGCTGTCTCACCAGCCGTGTGGACATGACCGCGGTTCTCAGGTAGGATTTCTCAGTGTCCCATCCTCTTCCCTTAAAGTCACTCCAAGAACTCCCATCAGAGAGAGAGAGTAACGAGGCCACTTATTGTTAATTGCAAGGGCTCCGATAAATAGGCAGAAAATGTACCCAGACTTCTACTTGGTTCCTGAACACAGGAAATTTCCATGTCATTGATCCTCAATCTGTTTTGAGTGAACAGGCACAGGGCAGTCTCCATTTCCCCAGGCAGAGCTCTGATTCTCTGGCTAATGAGTGGCTTTAACGTGTGAGGTCCTGGCCCTTGGGGGATACATGTGCATCTGGGTGTAAGCTGTGTTGTGAGGGCTGATCTCCCACAGCCAGACTGGGCCCTCCTTCCGCCACTCTGGTACATTCCCACCAGCTCGCCAGACCCCAGAGGCGGCTTGCCAGAGTAAGGACCCTCCTCAGTGCCTGGCGGGCCCCGCAGGGCAGGCTGTCTGTGTGGCACCTGTCAGCCATGCCCAGCAGGGCTGTTTGTCGCTGCTTGGAGCCCACCTGCTGCTGAGAGAGGGGATGCTCTCTGAGTACTAGGTAGCCTGTGTGAAAACCTGGACAAGGCTGAGAGCATAGATTCCCAGGGTGGGACCTGTGCATCCCCTGGGAGAAGCGGTCCCTGGAATCCTAGGCACGGAGCAAAGGAAAACCTCTTGTGAGACCAGCCACACCTAGTAAAACTGGGAGCCCCATGTGGCTCGTACCCAGACCATGTCAGACCGAGAAGGGAAGCAGGGATCATTAAAAACATGGACAGAACTTTCAAGGTCAGTGGCCCCGAATCACATCTGGATGGAGCAAATGGGAATGGCAGTTCTAATTAAGGGTTCGCAATTTTATTCGAGTCATCTGGGGGAGAAGGAGGAGGGGGCGTTTTCTTGGTTTGATTGTTTTCAGCTTATAAGACAAATTCCATTTTCCCCTACAATTGTGTTCAGTTACTGGCTCCAAAGAAATATTTGACGTATGGACGCCCTCTGATCTGTCTTCCCCGGTTGCGTCTTTCACGCAGGCTGGGAGGGTCATTCATGATACAGCAGGGGCGGTGAGGCAGGAGGCTGGTTTACGGAGTGTAATCTGACTGCATCCTGGAAGTCGTTGCTTTGATCTTTTCTCCCCATAATCATGCTTGTCAGAAAATAAGGAGGGGGAAATCACCGCCAGTCAAAACTTTTGCTGAAAGATACGATGTTATGATCTTCTGCTAATTATGTTCCTGCAATTAAGGAGTTGGGGCTGATCGCTCAAAGCTTCCAATACATAAAAATCAGCAGCCGTTTTAGCTGAAATGCTACATCCTGTGACCTGTTTTTAATTGACTTCCCTCCTCTCACTCTTCAAAGCCGGGCTCTGCCAAAGCCACCAGCTTCTGACTTTGAAGCTTCCTTGAAAAAGAGAAAAAACAAAGGCCAAAAGTCAGGGCTTTCAACTGCATATGTTTTAGGCTGAATTTACAAATGTCTTTTTTTTTTTTTTTTTACAATTTTTTCTAGTTTCTCAAAAGGTTACTTTTAGTGAGTTCTTTGATCTAGAAAAACAAAAACAGAAACAAAGACACCCCATATTGATCATGTTTAACACAATTATGTAACAATTGGTCTAGTCACACATGTCTGCTCTTTTCCCTGAAGACTGAAATTTAATACTTCTGATAGGTCCAGAATAGCAGATCAACTTTTTTTCACTTTAAAATACTTCTTCTCTAGTGTAAGGATCACATCCTGGCCAGTGGCTGGTTCTGTTGGATGAGCTCTTTGCTGAATCCTGTGGGCAGCTGTGGCTTAGTCATAGGTCTGTGGAACTATAACTGGGGTTCCTGGTTTCTGTTCAGGGAATACATCGGCGTCTATGACCTCCTTAAATTGTCGTATTTGTATTACAGAAACAAAACCCCAATAATTTAGCATTACACTGATGATTTGCCAAGTTCAGACGCATGGGAAAAATGTTTGCAAATTTATGGAAAAAAACCGAAGTATCCCAGCCCATGTTGTAAGAAGTATTTTGATAACAGACTCATGTAAATGCTCACAACTTAAAAAAGGGCCTCCTTGAGAATGCCAGTGAGACTTGCAAAGTCTTTGTTTTTTCAGGGCTGGAACACAGTGCAGCCCGCTTAGTGTGGTGCCTGTTCGTGGGTCTTCAAATCCAAGCTAACGCATGCTTTGTTCTTGGCATCACCATCTCATTCTGACAATGTTAGAATGTCCCGGGTTCTATAGTGATAACCTATATTTGGATAATGCTTTTCCGTTTAGGAGCCCTCTTCCCAAATTTTCTCATCACCTGAACACTTACTCCAATCCTGTGAAGTAAGTACTGTTGTTTTCTCTGTCTAATAGATGTAAATACTAAGGTTCACACAGATTCTAGCAAGTTGAGTAGGTAGATGAGCCAGGACCAGATCTTCTGACTTCACACCTTTGCATATGCTACGTGCATCTCTTCTCTCAATGCATCCAGGCTTGGTGTTCAGAGGAGCAGGGACAGGCAGTGTCTGTCCCGTGCCCCTATGCTGAGATGCTAGTCAAAATCCTATACATTCTTTATTCTGGGAAACTTGCATGTCCCATGTTACCCACAGAGGACCCTAGGAAGGTAGTATTTTTAGTAGGGTGTTCATTGTCAGCCTGCCTGAAGACATTCACATTCATGGTTTATAGGTTCTCTGCCAACATAGGGATTCAGCTGATGCATTGCATGAGATCTTTCATGGAGAATGGTTTTCATTTTACAGATAAGGAAAAACAAAACAAAACAAAACCTAAGAGAAAAGTCAGGGAGCTTGAGGAGGGTCACATGAGTGATTTATACAAGTTTAGGGCCAGGATCTATGTTTGTTTGTTTGTTTGTTTGTTTGTTTGTTTCTTTCTTTCTTTCTTTCTTCCTTCCTTCCTTCCTTCCTTTCTTTTTTTCTTTCTTTCTTTTTCTTTCTTTCTTTCTTTCCTTTAAACTTTATTGTTAGTATTCAACAATTTAACCTTGGGCTAAGAGCAGTTTGAATTATTTGCCAATTCTTAAAAATCTTTTTAAATTATTTATTTATTTTTTATTGAAATATAGTCAGTTTACAACGTGTCAATTTCTGACATACAGCGTAATAGTTCAGCCATACATACATATATTTGTTTTCATATTCTTTTAAAATTTATTTTTATTGAAATATAGTTGGTTTACAATGATGTGTTTGTTTCAGGTGTACGCATAGTGATTCAGGGTCTGTTTCTTTTTTTTTTTTCCTTCTAGCACAATGATATTTATTTACTTACTTGTTTGTTTGTTATTCTTAAGGATCTGTGTTTCTCGACCCCCACAATGGAGCTCTCTCCATCACACTGTACACTGTTTATCTGCGAGAGTCACGCGCCCTAGTCACAGCAACTCAGTTGATCCATCCTGCCTTTTGCCAAAGGCTAGAGAAACCCAAGCAGGGAGACCCACGGTGTGTTCTAGATGCTCAGAGCCATGTTCCCTGACTGCGAGCTCCCCCAGGGCATGCTAGTACGCACGCAGCTTATCACAAGCTGCCAGACTATTGGTTGTAAAAACTGAGCGTATGTGTGGCAATTGGGCGTGGATTTTCGGGACTCCGAGAACCTCTGTGCCGAGGCGATTCTTTGTGGAGAATTATAGACACAGGGTTTGGCAAGGCTGATGGTTCTCAGGCCACATGTGCCATGGAAACCCAGCCAGGTCAGCTTCGATTGAAACAGTCATTTGGTCTGATTCCCAACAGTCCACCTCTCCATCGCTGGTGGAGACCTGGAAGCACAAACTGGCCTCAGACAAAGCCTTTCAGCCACATGCGCTAGACCCCTGCCTGTTGTTTCAGCTAATTTCATCATTTTTGGCTCTACCCTTGGAAAAGTACTTTCGTATAATTGGAACAGCAAAACATTTTATTTTCTCACCATAAAACAAAAATGCACGTTCATTGCAGACAATTTTGAAATTACTGAAGAACACAAAGGAGAAATTTAAACCACTCACTCTAACCTGATTCCCTGACAATAATCATTAGTAAAGGCAAGTGAAACCCCAGTCCAATTTTCCATGACTTCAGATACTTGAAAAAAAAAAAAACAAACCAACAACTGGATTCTACTATACGTTGCTTTGTAATTGACTAATTTTTAATTTTCTTAGTAGCATAATAATAATTTCATCTGAACTGTTATTGGCTGTCTACTACATCTCAGCTACAAAAATTCTGTGCGACAGCTGCTGCAGTTCCTGCTTTGCTGCTGACGAAACACGGGTTCTGAGATTGTTTATTCTTTCTCTCCATTGTCTCATTGGATAACCTCATTCCTTGCCAGGTCTCACAGTTCGTTTGTAAGCTCTGGCTCAAAATTTTCTTGTCAGCCCTGACCTTTCCTCTCAGCTTTACCCTTTTATATCCAATTGCCTACTTGACATCTCACTTTGGATCTCAAAGATGCCTAGGACTCAACCCATTCAGAATGGCGCCGAGGTTCTCTGCGTTGTGCAGGGCGGGGCCTGCACACAGGCCTTCACAGCCTTGGTCTGAGTTACCATCTAAGCTGGTTTCCCGCAATGTACTCTTGACCTTCTGGATTTTATTCTCTACACAACAGCCAAAAGATCTTTTCAAAATGCAAATCTGATTATGCTCCCACTTATAGCCCTTGAATGACTTTCCTCTGTTCTTCAGGTAAAGACCAGAATCGTTAACCTGGCCCACTAGGCCGGCACGAGCTGTCTGTCTCCCCAGCCTCGGTTCATGCTGCGTTCCCCACACTCTGTACCCCAGTCACGCAGGCCTTGTATTCATTTAACTAAACCTCAATAGGAGTTTTGTACTTGCTGTTCCCTCTGACTGCAATGCTCTTTCCACCATCCTCTTCATCCTTTGCCTGGATAATTCCCAATTTCTCTTTAGATGTTGACCACGTCACCACGTGCAATATAGGAGGGGAGACTGAATAACCTCCCCAAAGCCACAGGGCCACTAAATGGCAGCTCTGAGCCTCATATTCAGATTCCCAGACTCCAAGTTTCATGATGTTTCCACTGCCCCTCGCCTCTGTGTTAAGTGTAAAAACTTAGGCGGTACTTCTCTAAAATCTCTATGAAGTTTCCCCCAGAGGCAGAGGCTCCCCATCCAAGTTGAAGAATGTACTAGGAACAATGCAGAACCTGAACTGAAGCAGCCCTGACCTCTGTAGGCTGAGCCCTTCCCTCTCTCTCTGCATTAGGCAGGATGCCAGATCTCATGGAGCAGGGGTTCTGTGCCAGATTCAGCAGGGAGCATTAGATTAAGATTCTCACGTTGACAGCAATTTTGTCTTGTGAAGATGCACAAAGCCTGCCTTATGCATTCCTTTCACACCTGGGGGGATTGGAGTATATTTCTATTTGCAAACATATATATCTTGATACATAGATCATAAAAAACAGAAATGTGGGCTCTTTGAAAAGAATTCATGATTACTCTTCCATTTCAATCGTTTGGTGAGTTTTGAATGTATTTTTCTTTCCGGAGTCCATGAAAAGGTGTTTGTTTTCCGCCCTCTTTTAACTAGCTGGGTGCCAACATTTTCTATCCTTCTCTTAATCTGATGTAAGCTCAATGTTTTGCTTCTGCTATTCCAGCCTGTAACCTGCAGGTAGTTGGATGAAAGAAGCTTTCTTTCAACTCAGGCAAGGCATCAAGTCCCACCCCAAACACAGATACACATACACACACACAAACACTGTGGAGTACAATAGTTTGACGTACAGGATGCTTTGCAGAAGGAGGGCAGTTCACTTCCCCCCACAGTCCTCGGCAGGCCAGTTCAGGGCAGTGAAATTGGCTCCCGTCTGTGCAAATCAGCATCCTGGAAAAGGAAGGTCTGGGTCAAGAGGAAGGAATATCCCATCCTGAGGAAGAAAGATTAGGTTTGTTCTGTGTGATTGCTTGGGGATAGCTTCCAAACTTACAATGCACTGCAGCTCTTAATTTAGCCTGCTATCAGTCTAAGATTACTAAACTGTATTTAGAAGAAAGACATATTCATTATTGTTATTAAGCAATCTAATTTTAGAACTATTACTAGACTAAAACTCAGGAATATAGTAATATTTGACTAGAAGAGTGACTAATAAAACTCCCCATGTTTCCACATTTAGGTATTAAAGGCTGTAATTAAATGTAAACAGGGAAACAGGGAAACTTGGGTGATACGATGAAGAATGAATGGCTTTTAGCAAGCATTGTTTGCTTGAGTGAGTTACTCAAATGACAGATTGCCTTTTCTGATTTGGTCGCATTTCATTTAGATTAGAGACTGACTGTACAGCATATTCTTGTTATTTAGGCTAGGGGGAGACAAGGGATCACTTCGTCATAGGACTCACATGACCACTTTAGTGCAGATCAGCTAGGAACCACCTCAGACCCTGCAAATGTTGGGTCAGATATAAATCAGATAGTGAGACCAGGAATCTCAGATGACTTGCACCTCAACTCAAGCGTAATATATAATAATATTGTTTGTTAACATGATACATTTCTCTCACTCCTTTCTTACATGCGTACCTCTTTTTTGTTGTTATTTTGTTTTCTTGCCTAATTGCTTTGGCTAAGACTGCCAAAACAATGTTAATTAAGGTAATGATCGTAGTTCTTTTTGTCTTCTTGACTTTGATTAGAAAACTTT
Organism: Camelus bactrianus; assembly: GCF_048773025.1. Lineage (NCBI taxonomy): Eukaryota > Metazoa > Chordata > Mammalia > Artiodactyla > Camelidae > Camelus > Camelus bactrianus. The sequence goes on from NC_133541.1 coordinate 82,117,495, forward strand.
GTTTTCAGTCATGATGGCAGCTGAATGTTTTAAGTTTGTATTCTGTCCCTATCCCTGAATGATGAATTAATGGTAGTCCCTGAAAAGACATCTAGGGGAAAGAATTTTATGGCCTTTGTGATTTAAGGCCTATGTGGTTCTCAGTCACTGCAACTTTTATCTTTATCATTGCCTAATTAGCCTTGTCCAAGTCCCCAGGACCAGTTCCCAATCTGAGTCAGAAGAAACTTTTGAAAGTCTAGCCCTGCGTGTTGGGATGAAGCTTTAAGTTGTCTTGACGATGGTCTATCACTGTACTTTCGCTTTGCCTCTGACATACGGATTTCTACCTTGAGCCCAAGACTTGGTCTTGACCTTGTACCAAGCTCCCATAAGTGAATTTCTGTGCTTGAGTGTCTGGCTCTATAAATTGCTTACGATAGGTACTGGTTAGTATCGTGGCTCTGGACCACAAAGTCTGGATTCAAATCCTGTTTCTTCTACTTATTAGCTGTTCAACCCCAGGCAAGTTGTGTGATGTTTTTCGTACTTTCTCACTTGTCAAATTAGGATAATAGCCATACTTGTCTCACAAGGACATTGTGAGCTTTAAATTAAATAATGCGTATAGAGACCTCAGAAGGATGTTGGCACATAGTAAGGCACTCACTAAAGGCTTGGAGTCATCATTACTGGCAGTGGAAATGCAGTAGTACTGTTATCCCTTTGAACTCCACTGACTTCCTTCTGTCAACCCTCCTCTCAGGGTTAGATGTCCATGACTTGAGTCTCATCTTGGTGGTTGGGGATCTGCTGCCTGCTATTAGGCTTGCCTTGGCAGGACACCCCATGACAACATACTGCCCTTTGGAATAATGAGTGTTTTAAAGCTATCCTATTGCTGACCTCAGGTTCCAGTATTCTACCTGCTGGGTCAGCATATTCATAGCCTTCTTTTTAAATAGCACCTGACATACTCATGTAACTTACGTTAGTGCTTTTCTAGAAGTGACACTGATTTGTGATGAGGGATGTTGTTCCAGCTCTGCAACATCCCTTTTATTTACCCTGAACCAGACTTCCCAAACAGAAGATCATATTAGTTAATCGGTTTGTTTATTTAGCACATATTTATTTAACCTATAATCTAGGGATAAACTGTGTCAGCACATGAAATAAATATGAAATAACGTAAGACATGGCCACTGTCCTTGAAGAACTTACAGGTTCGTTGAAGGAGACAAAGACCATGGCTCTCTGAGGCCAAGCTGTGGAAGTGAAGGTGAGGATGGACAGCCCAGGAGGGAAGTGAGATCCTAGTCGAATCATGCAATTTTTAAATACAGTACAGCGAGTTTTGAATTTTTGTTTTCTAGAGTCCATGAAAAAGTATTTGCTCTCCCTTTCTTATAACTAGCTGTGTGCCAGCGTTTTCTTTCTCTTTCTCTTCATCTAAGAAAGAGGAAGTTGCTCCAGTTGGAGCACTAACATTGGTAGATTCCAGTTTGATGATATTAATTACAACTGATGTCAATTGACTTACTTATTCAGCTATTCTTGGACTATTTTCACAATTTCCCCTTATCTGTGTATTATCTGCACTGTTATTTACTTAATGGCTTTTGTTTAAATGACTTTATTAACATGTTGTCATTACTATCTTGAATAGAAAAGCAGTATATCTTGCTATAGAAAGGAACCACACAAGGTATGCACAACGACTTAAACTTTAAAAGTTAACCTGTAAATCACCTAAAATTGTCTCAGTGCCACTACTGGGAAGCTCTGGCCTTGCCATCCTGAAGTTCCTTTAGGAAGGAACCCTGGACAGTTTATTGAGGTCTCTGATCAAACACTGCTCGGCAGTTCCACTCCCTCAATTCTAGACACCTCCCATCACTCTGTTCCTGACTTTGTTTTATTTTCTTTACAACATGTCTTATTTTCTAAAACTGTATTTTTTGATTTCCTGGCTTATTATCTGTTCTTTATGGCTGAAGTATAAACTCCAGGAGAGTGAGGACTTTGTTTTGTTCACTGCTGTTCTCCAGAACGTGGTTTGTAGGAAGCCAGTTGCCTGACTTTCATGGCAAAATGGTAAGAAACTTTAAAAACCTGAGCTTAGATGAAATAACCCTGCTTGCTAGCTCAGCACGTTATGGCCTGATTTTTAATTCCCTGTGTCTTTGATGGTCTACTGTGGCTTTGGACTTTATTTACCCATCTGGGCTTTTGAGACCTTTTAATTTCTCTGAATCTTTTTACTTTCTTGCGCTCAGGTCCTTCTCTTTATAGTCAGCCTGTGGCCTCCAATTCCTTTCCTGCCAAGACTACCCAACGGGACCCTGACTGGACTCTTCTGTTCAGATAGCTTCCTGGGGTGCCCATCATTACAGATCTAAGTGGCCAAAAAAGGCTGTGTAGCATTTGTCCAGGAAAGGGCAGCTACGACAGTTCAACCCGCCTAGATGGTGTGCTCTAACAGGTAAAACCGAAACAATAGGACAATGGCAAGTACCTTTGTGCGTCTGTGCCAAGAGTAGCTTTAGCTAAAGGCTTAGATATGTCCCTCAGCTTTAGTTCTGAAGATAGTTTGGATTTTTCATTCTTAAGGCAATAGAGGTATGATCATCAAGAATATACCCCCAATAGATTAGATGATTTTAAATAATTCGGATGAATTTTTATCCTTATTTTTTAGATGCTTTGCTTAATATTCATGTATTGATTAGAATCATTTAAAGAGATAATATGATCTATGAGATAGAGAAATGTTATTTAAAATATTTCCATCTAGGCAGGAAGGGCATAGCTCAGTGGTAGAGCACATGCTTAGCATGCTTGAGGTCCTGGGTTCAATCCCCAGCACTTCCATCAAAATAAACAAACAAATAAACCTAATTATCCCCCGAAGACAAACAAATAAAAATTTCAATCTAGTTCTTTATCCTTCAAAGAATTTGTGTACTTTTTCCTGCCTAATAGGATAATGGTAAGTCAAGAGGACGAAAGAACATGCTTACTTCCTGTGACAAATCCAAAGCCCGTTGAGGCTGGCTGATTAAGGAAGCCATACTTCTTGGTGATAAATGACTCTGAATCTACGATAAGGCTCATGCACTTCCAGTGAAATCTTTCACGTTGTGGAGGAGGAAACAAGATTGCAAATTTGAGAGTGGATGATAATGATTAGTATTGGGTGCTGTTTGTAATCACTGGCACAGGAAGTTAATTAGTTGTTTTCAATACAGAGACTGAGCTGATCCCAACAGAAAAAATGCATATGATTTTGTAAATGAAAACTGTTTTTTAAAAGTGTTGAGATATTTCATGGTGTTGGTAAGTCTCGGAAGAAAGCATGCTGAATGGTTAAAAACGACTCAGCTGACCATTTTGATGGTAGATAAAGATAATTCTTTTAAATTTATTTTATTTTCATAAAATAAGTGACATACAGTATATCAAGGAATTTGGGTATGCATCCTTAGAAAATGGGGCCTTTCTAATTGGGTACTTATTATCGATTGCATAAAATAATGTTATGTTCTCCAAATATACAAAGCATTGACTCTGTGGGAATGAGTATGAAATGTGATAGCAACTGACCTAAGCTACAAAGATACTCTTTCCCGCACTGTGGGAATATTTATTAGTGAATACCCATGTGGCCTGAAAGCGTAGATTGATGTCATTTGCCGAAGGAACTAACTTGTTCCCCGAGAGCCATGCACAAACTGGCAGGATTTGGCTGATTGTGGAAAAGCACGGCCCTGGCAACAAAAGTGAAAATTGCAAATGCTGCCGATAAAGAAGCCCAGGGTCAGAAAAGGACCAGTCTGATTCTAAAACGCAGACTATCGGGACAATGATGAGAGGGATCACCTGAACGGGGGCCTGGCATCGGGGCAAAACAACTTGCAGAGTGCTTCCTGAACCTCGCTGCATTGATTCTTCCACATCAACGGATTTAAAATGTTTCAGGGAGATGACGAGTGATAATATTTCTTTATTGACGTCCTACGATGTGCCAGACACGTTGCCACAAGGCTTTGTATGTATTATCTGACTTGCTTCTTGCAAGAGCCCTTAAGAGGTACTTCTGTTATCCCTGTTGTAAAAAGGAGGACACTACATCTGGGAGAGAGGCTCCCAAACTTGTCCACGGTGGCACCGCAGGGCAGTGGCAGAGCCAGGACTGAAGCCTGGGTGTGCCGAGTTCCCAGGTGGCGGTCTCGGTCCTCGCTTTGTCACTCAGGTAGGTGTGGAAACTTAGTCGTCAACCTCCAACTCCTCTGCTCTTTTTCTCCACTTACTCCATCCCAACCCCTCCTTTCCTCTAACAGATAGTCAGGTCTTCAGCATTTGGGGGTTCTGTTTTCTTGTCTTAATTTTTAAATTTGCAAGTGTGTTTTATAATAGATTTCTAGTTTTCAGAGTACTTTTAAGTTTTTCAGAAAAATTGGGCAGACAGTACAGAGTTCCCAGTTACCACTCCCCTCCCCATGTAGTTACCATTTGGCTCTTGCATTAGTGTGGTGTTCATTTTACAATTGATGGATCAGTATTAATACATTATTATTAACTGAAGTCGGGAGTTTACATTAGGATCCACTCTTTGTGTTGTGAGCTCTCTGTGTGTTGACAAGTGTATAATGTCAGGTATCCACCATTACGGTGTCATATAGAGTAGCTTCACTGTCCTCAAAATCCCCTGTGTTCCACCTATTTCTCCCTCCTTCTGTCCTCCTGGGGCCCTGACACCGATCTTTTTACTGTCTCTGTAGTTTTGCCTTTTCCAGAATGTCATCTAGTTGGAATTATACAGTACGAAGCCTTTTTAGATTGGCTCTTTTTTGGCTTAGTGATATGTGTCATTCCATGCTTTTTTGTGTCTCGGAAGCATATCATTTCTTCCTTTGCTGACCTGCGTGGTAGGTTGTGAGTGTCTAAGGGGCAGAAGCAGTCTTACTCGGACTCTGTTGTTTCCATACCGAGTGCAGTGTCTGCCAGGTGGGAGGGCTTCAAGATGACTTCACTGAATATTGCCTCCATCCTCTCAGTTTTCTTTCACCCATGTGGTCTTCTTATTCATTTCTATTTGAAAAAATAAAAGGGGACCAAGACCACAAGATGAGAAAAGAGAGCCCAAGTCTAGGGGACCCTGGAACATTTTCCCCTTGAGCCACAGCTGAGCACGAGGCAGAAGTAGACCGTGCCCGGCCCATCGGGTGCCTTGGTCACCTTAATGATTCACACAGCTAGTGGCATAATTGATTGGGCCACTGGGAACATTATGGATTGTGGAGATGGCCAAAATAATTGGAGCAGCCAAATTGTGGTTCGGTCCAGTAAATATGTGCCTGTTTGATAAATGTTCTTGTAATTTGGTGATTTTTCTTTATTTGTTACAGAGTTCTGGTGTGGGAAAGGATCTCAGAAATCATCTGGCACAACATTTTTGTTTTATAGATAAAGTCATTTAGTTCAGAGAGGTTCAAATGTTGACCCAGGGCTGGTGGCTGGTGGTTGAAACACTGGTCCCCAGGCTCCAAATGCCTTGTTCTTTCAACAACACTCTAGTGTGGATGAGTAGTGGAGTGAGAAATAAGCTCCTGTTTTTATGTGTCACTGAGATTTCTTTTTTTCCCTGTAACTGCAGCGTCACCTAGCCCAGGCTGTCTGATGCTTGTATGACTAATATGATGAACAACAGAGTTCCGTGGACAAGTAAGATTCCTTCAATAGCAAGAGGTGGGGGCAGCACCAGATCTGTGCCGCCACGCACCGTTGTTGACTGTGTGCTGTTTCAGAGACTCCTAGGCTCTGTGTGTGTGTGTGTGTGTGTGTGTGTGTGTTGTTGTCATATTTAACTTCATAAATGTTCTGTACGTTTCTTGAGATTTAGGGCTCTCTTGGGGGAATTTGTGGATTGGGAGTTCATTTTCTTGGAGAACAGTTAGTAGAATCAAGGAAAATAATTTAGACCCAAAGTCTCAGCTCTCAGCCCTTAATTAGGAACTATGTGTTGGGGTAGAAAAACCAAAGAAGAGAGTAGATTGAAGCATTCAACAACCTTTCGTTTCTGTTTTTAATGGTCAAAGGTAATGTGTAAGAATCTCAACCCACTGAAAGAAGTTAATAATAAACTGAAATGGGGTTTTGACAAAATGGACTGGACCAATAGTATCTGAGTGATGCACATTTCCAGCCAGGCTGACCCAAGTTACCTGCAGCCCTGGCGATCCTACGGCTCTTAGGCGTGGACCTGAGAGTATAAAGTGGGGCAAAGAATGAGTTTGTGCCCTCGCAGTGGTTGAGACTGGGCCCTAGCCGGGGAAGACCTGCTCTAGTCCAGATCCTGTACTTAAGACGCAGTGGAATTGGTGCCTGGCTGACGGTGGGACCAGTGTGCAGCGCCCAACTGGATACCTGTTTTACCAGATCAGCTGTACTGGAAACAGACGTTTGAACAGGAGGTTAAGATTTTTGTTGTTGTTATGTTCTTAGTCTTCCCAGAACAACGGCATTTTTTGAAATGCTTAGTAACACTTTCAGAAATTCCAGTAATTATTTCAGACTCTGTAGACTCTGCTAACAATAACACAGACTTTGGAAACATCCCAGGAGCTGTTTGCCAGGAAGAACACCGTCCAAACACCTTATGATTCACATCTGACTGTTCACCTTTCCAAATTCCACAGACGCTTCACTAACCCCTGCCTTTGCTCATCCTCTTCCCATAGCTAGGGTGGCCCTTATGATGAACAATAGAGTTCCGTGGACAAGTAAGATTCCTTCAATAGCAAGAGGTGGGGGCCCTTTTCTAGCTCATCCTTCAAGACTGAGTTTCAGTGGCCCAATTTTCATGGTAAATACCCCTAAATATGTAAAAACCCACACTGACCTTACAGCCGATTAATTCATTCCTAGTTATTTACCCAATGGAAATGAACACGCATATTCACATAAGATTTATACAAGAATGTTCATAGTAGCTCTCTTCAAATAGCTAAAAACTGCAAATGATCCAAATGTCCATCCACAGATCCTGGATAAGCAGGCTGTGGTGTATTCATGCAATGGAATACTACTCAGCAATACAAAGGGAGAAGTTACTCTCCTTCATAACATGTGGAGACATTGTGCTCCATGGAAGATGCCAGAAACAAGAGTGCACACAGAATATTTCTATTTATATAAAATTTAAGAACGTAGGCAATACTCATCTACAGTGAGAAAAACGAGAGCAGTGATTGCCTTTGGCCAGGAGGGCAGTGGAGACTGACTCACTGGAGCAAACTGTGTGAGTTGATGGAAATGCTCTGGGTCTTGACATCAGTGTGGACTATTTGAGTGTCTGTGTTCATGAAACATCAAACTGCAACATCTAAGATCTGTGCATTTCACCGTATGTAACTTAAAACAGTTTAAATTACAAGCATAGAAGGAAACACATTTTTTTTTTCTAGCTCTTAAATTTGCCTATTTCCTGTTACTTTATGCATTCAGCTTTCCTGGCCACCTCTCTGCAAACTTACCATGGTGTCAGTCAATTAAACTTTCATGTTTATTTAAATCAGTGGCTGACAGCTCCCAGTTTTCAAGTCTAATAGTGGCTTTCAAGTATTTGTTTTCAGGTGGAAGTATTTCAGACATCACACAGAAGACAAGAAAGATATTTGAGGGTGTTGAAAGTCTCCTTTTGGTGCTTTTGACATCCCAGCCGGGTATTCCAGATACCTCTGTAGTTACTTATTAGGGATAGTTTACTGTTGGTCTGTCTTTTCCATTTCATCTCATTTACCCTTACATGGAAGATTGTGCAGGTACGTCTGTAAACCCACGTCGTCTTCCTTTAAAACCCACTCTCAGACATTTCTGCTGAGTCTTTTCCTTTTATGCAACTTCTAAGTTATTATTTCCCTTGACATGTCTCTCTCCCCTATTGAATTTGGAGCTCTCTTAAAGGTGAGAAGTGTCTTAAAAAATCATTGCCCCGGCGCCTAGCACAGGATCTGAAAAAAAAATAAAGGCGTTCAATAATATTTATTGAAAATAATCAATAGATGACACTTTTTTCTCATGGGGCTGGTGAAGTGAAAAAGAGCTACATTCAGAGGCAAGAGCGTTTGGATGGTTTGCGTTTTGCAATTACATCATCTGTCCTCTCAAATGCTTCTACTTTGTTTCCTCAGTCCTGCCCTTGCCTCCCCATGTGACTATTGTACGGCTGAATCAGTGTAGTGTAAGTGTTCCTATTAACTTCATAGGAGAGAAGTCTTTGGGAAAAAAAATGACATTATAAAATGAAAGCAGTTTGAACCAAAAAAGGGATTACTTTTCAAATGAGATTATGGAGTTTTACACCTTGGCCTTTTACTTTATGGAAGTCAATGTTGGTTTTTTTTTTGTTTTTTTCCACCAGGCTTCTCAAAACACAGTATGTTCAGATTGGATTGCGCTTAAAATGTAATATTTAAAACAGCAATGTGTCTGACAGATCCCATAAATGAAATATGTCCATTTCTTTTAGCAAGGAGCAGAAGGCAACATAAAGCAGCTGCAAGAATTAATTTGCCGAGATAGTTGACATTTTCGAGCTGACTGCCTCTTAGAGAAAATGATGTCATTGCCGGCAGCCTAATGACAGTCATCAGCCTGAGAGGACACATGCTAATAAGGTTCATTGCTCACCTACTTTTCTTTTTTGTTTAGCCAGGGTGTCCTTGGATGTCCATAATTTGGCATTATGTTCCTAGAATAATTTCTAAGAGGGCATGAAGTGTCAAACTCAGGGAATGACTTTTTTCGGGGGGGGGGTGGTGTCAGAAAATGGTATGAATAGATTTCTTCCTTCTTCCTTGTCTTAGTAACTCCAAGTTCTATTTCCAGTTTGCTCATAAATAGCCAAATTCTTATTGACTTTTCTTTCTAAGGTGTTGGCATCGGTGCTTAAATGTGAAAGGTCGTTGCATCAAGATGCTGGGGCCGTTCTGACAACAAAGAAAGAAAAGGTGGGATAAAAATCTAAAATTTCATTCTCAACCATAGAGTTCATTAAACCTGAAACTTCTAGAATATCCAGTGTAGGTGTCCTGGGTTTGACTTTACTCCTGGACAAAATTATGGCTTTCAAAGAAGTTTTATTATTTTTTAATGTTTTCAATTTTTAATTCTTACTTTTATGGAAGTGTAGTCGATTTATAATGTTAGTTTCAGGTGTACAGCAAAGTGATCCAGTTATACATACACATACATATATATATATTTTAGATTGTTTTCCTTCACAGCTCATGATAAGAAATTGAATAGAGTTCCTGTGCTGTACAGTAGGTCCTCATTGTTTGCTTGTTTTATATATAGTCGTGCCAACCTGTTAATCCCAAACTCCCAATATGTCCCTTCCCCCTGCCTCCCTTCCTCCTTTCTCAAAGAAGTTTTGAGATGAATTTCCATGGACCAGAAATGAATAAGGGAACAAACAACATCAGCTTAAGGGAATGAGCAAAGCCAGCTCACCCACAACCTCTCTGACAAGGGCTTTTGGCTCTAGTATCAGGATTCATCCCGCACAAAAGACTTGTTAAGTTTCCCAAGCCTTTGTCTCTCTGTCTCTTCCCTGGCAGACAGCACCAGCAGAGCCTCTTTTGAGCAATGACGCCCTGGGGACGTCCTGATGTACCCAGCGGCACCTGTACAGCTCCCTTTCCTGGCAAGGCCCGCTGGCAATCTTTCAGTTGAGAACTTTCCTGAACAGGTGAATTGTGTTGGCTAGGGATGAAATAAAAGAAGTGAGCCATGGGTTTTGGATGAGATCAATGGGTTGCAAGTGTCCACGGACGATTAATTCAGAGTAGTATCATTGCTAAGGAGGTTTTACTTTAATGTACCTTTGGCCTCCAAGTTTTGCTAGAGACGAGCTTCTGGAAAAGGAAGCTCACACCACACCTCAGTGAATGCTTGAGAGTTAGACATTTAGACCCAACTGATAGGAGAAAAATCATCTCCTTAGCAACTGAAGTGCTTCAGACCATTCCAAGGGCTCCCTACCCTGGAGGTCAGGCCAGTCACTTACCAGATCAATAGCCAGTGGTGTTGGGTTGATAATGTAATGACAAAGTAGGTCTTGGTTGAATCTGTGGAAGCATAGATTCAATCCATTTAATAAATTAAATGATTTATAACCTCTGGATAAGATGTCTGACATCCTTCAAAGTGGCTGTATGTAGAATTAATTCGGTTAATACTTATTAAGCGCCGATTCTGTGGAAGGCCTCTTCCAGACTGTGGAGGAGGGACAAGAGAAAGGGGCACTGTTCTTGCCTTCAAGGGCATGCAGTCCAAACGGTGTATTAGCATATGTGCACAAACCAACTGCGTTTCCTAAGGCACACGTTCCGCACAGGTAGTCATCGCAACAGTCCTGTGAGTTTGGTACTGTTGCTATTGACACACCTAAACTCAGTGCAAAGTTGTTTTTTTTAAATCTATGCCTCAGTTTCTTTTCTGAAAAATGGTAATGTTAGATTAATAGTAATAATAGTGAGCATTCATTGAGAAGGTACTGCTTGTCAAGTGCTTTGGAAGCACTAGCTAATTTAGTCTTCACGGCAACTCTAGGAGTTCTACCCATTTTTACAGAAATGAAGCAAGGTTAAGTAACATGCCCAAGATCAGAGTTGAAACTCAAATCATCCAAACCCAGGGCTCTTTCCGAGATACTGGGCAGCCTTCCTTCTGAGTGGTCAGCAGCACGTCCCATAGGTAAAGGACACATGAAGTCCCTGGGCGGGGGGGCGTCACTCCTGGCTGCAGAACTGCAGGGGATCTGTGGCACACTTGGCATGTTGGCTGTACACCCGGAGGCTCGAGTTTGATCCCGGGCAGAGGAGCTGTCACAGTGAGCCCTTTCATAGGTGACTCTCTAGCCCCTCAAGGATGTCATTTTTTTTATTATTTCTTAATTCCAACACTTACTCTTGACAACTTTCCAAGTAGGAAATCCTTTTGCCTGTTGATGAAATTGTTGTTGCAGTTTTTGTCCGACGTGGGGCTAATCTTTTTTTTTTTTTAATTATTTATTTTGACTGAAGCATAGCTGTTGTACAATATAAGTTACAGGTGTACAGCTGAGTGATTCACAATTTTTAAAGATTATGCTCCATTTATAGTTATTATAAAATATTGCCTATATTCCCTGTGGTGTGCAATATGTCCTTGTAGCTTATTTTATACCTAATAATCTGTACCTCTTAATGTCCTACTTCCATGTTGCCCCCCCCAACCCCCAGAGGAAAAGACTCAAGGTGCGATGATCGTTCACGGAGAGAGGCAGATTGGTTTTGAATGAGGGGTCAGGGATGTGAGTTATGATCTTGGCTTTTCTTGTTACTTCTTTTATGTCTTTGATGAGCTTTCTCCTTTCTCTAGGCTTATTTCCTTCCTCATCTCTAAAACAACTCTATCTCCTGGTCTTCAAAACGACTGTTGTTGGTCTCCAGTGAGCCAAGGGATGCGAGAGTGCTTTGTGAATGACTCCACCAATGCAAGTTATGGCCACTATCATTCATGATCTTCTTGTAGGAAATATGGATAAAAATGCCCTGTAGATTTTTCAGACATCATGGAAGCTTCTTTCGCTCCGTGAGAATGAAGGATCCTGAACTGTCAGTTATAATCAAACTTTTCATAGCAAGTAAAATATCTCTGTGTTACCTAAGTATGTAATCCCGACTTTTAAAACAATTGACTTCAGGAATGTGGAAGAACTGGATCTATTTGATATCTTACCTTAACTTTTTAAACCATGCATAAAAGCACTTAGGAAGGAGCCCGTAGGGAAGAGGCGCGTGGGGTTCCCTTCCTTATAGGTCGGGTCATTCATGTAGGAAGGGGAGAGTCAGGCTCACAGGACTGACACAGAAAGAGGGGTAAGTGGTAGACTTGAATCTCTGTGTTGACAGGTAACAAGAGCCGTTTTATGGCCCAAGTGATAAAGCAGAGTGTTCAAACTGTTCTAGTCAAGAGACCCATACAGTGAAGTACTGAAGAAACCTTCTTCCAAAGGCTCCTGCTAAGGGATATTCCTGGCCATTGTCAACACGGAAATCCCACAACAGGGCACAGACATTCACTCTTTTCATTAACATTCCCTCTGGCTCTCAGTTTGCATCTCTCTATCCATTTTCTAGCTCTGAATGGAAGTTTCCTGGGAAACCTTTTCTATGAATGGAATGTATGAGGTTTGTCTCATGAGAAAACAAAAACCAAAAAACAAAAAACAAAAAAAACCCAAAACCCCCCAAGAAACTACAGCAAAAAAACCCTTCTTCCCCTGAAATACTGCAGTCAGGAGCAGATAACACCTATCTATTTTCAAGGATGGGTGGAGATTCCAGCCCTCTGGTATTCAGTAGTACTCAGAAGGTTGCTCCCTCAGTTTAAGCCTTTCTTACTGATTCAAAAAATTAAAAGGGGTTTCAGATTACTTAGGTCGAAAGAAGTATGGGAGAGTCGTCTCAGTCACAGATAGACATCAGCTCTTTCTGATCTGCCCTATTGTCAGCCAAGTAATGGCTCTGTCCGTGCGTTGTTCTCGCTGTGCAGGCAGGAGGGAGAGTTAGCCTCACCCACAGCTCCTGTTACCAGCAGACACCCCTCCCGTCAGAGGTGGGCGCTGGGGGACACAGTCAGCACATCCAGGTAAACCTTGGGTTTTTGTCTTTATTGAGGTAGAATTTACATACCGTTAAGCCTATCTAAAGTGTATAATTCAATGGTTTTTAGGTTATTAATGGATTTGAGCGACCATCACTATAATTGAATTTTAGAACATTTATATAACTCAAAAAGGAAACTCAGAACCCGTTTGTTATCAGTCCCCGTTCCCCACTCCCCGCACCAGCCCTGAGCAGCAACTCATCTACTTTCCCTGTAGATTTGTCTATTGACTCTTTCATACAGAAACACGCAGTACATGTGTTTTTGTGACTGGTTTCTTTCACTTAGCGTGATGCTCTCAAGGTTCATCCATGTGGTAGCAGAACTTCATTCCTGAATCACCAAATACTATTCCACTGTGTGGATAGAACGCATTTTATCTGTTCATCAGTTGATTGACCTTTGGATTATTCCCACTTTGGGGCTATTAGGAATAACAGCTATGAACATGTTTTTATGTTGATACGTATTTTCATTTCTGTTTGATATTGACCTAAGAATAAAATTGCCGGGTCATATGGTAACTTTATATGTCATATTTTGAGGAACTCCCAAACTGTTTTCCAAAGTGGCTGGTCCTTTTTACATCTCCACTAGCAATATATGAGGGCGAAACCTGTCTTTGTGCATTTTTCTCCTGTTTGTAGGATTCTAAAGTTCTGCGAAAGATTAGAAAGGTAGCAGGCAGTTCATCTTGGCACTTACTTAGGAAGTCTCCTTTCTCTTCCCAAACGACAAACATTTCTGTTGTCTGATGAGCCGGTGCTACCAGCTATGAAGCAGGAATACTCATTTCTTCTTTGATTTATAATAATCTTCAATAATTACAGGAGAATATTTAGGTATTTAGCTTTCTGTGCTTCTGTGTTCTAAGGTACTACTGT